>NW_022631033.1:10555660-10885985 GCF_010015895.1 Lontra canadensis
CTTCTCTTTTCTTCTCTTTTCTTTTCTTTTCTTTTCTTTTCTTTTCTTTTCTTTTCTTTCCAGGTAGACTCCATTCCTAGTGTGGAGCCCAACACAGGGCTGGCTGGATCTCACAACCCCAAGCAAGATCAAGACCTGAGACAAGATCAGGAGTCAGATGCTTAACAGACAGAGACACTCCAGCGCCCCCTGGAGGAGTTTCATGTGGTAAGCTAAAAAAGACTTCCTGTTGGAGTGGTTGGGTTAGTTATCTGTGTATGCAGAGGAACAGACAATATCAAAGCTGATACACGACCTTAATGGGGTTAACTCTAATGAGATATAAACCTTCCCTTCTAATAAGAATGTTAAAGCAGAGTGTCATTTATTATCTGGTTCTATCAGAAAGCTTACAATAGGATCCAGAGCTTAGTATATGTATTAAGGTATAATCACAAAGTAAAGGGAAAAATAAATTTTTATGCTCTGAATGGGAGCTAGGAAGAGTAATTAAGCCAAAATTTCCAGTAGTGGAATTGTGTTTTAAGAAGATGGTCCTGACAGAATTTCTGAGAAAAGTTCAAAGTTGGAGAAATGTAACGTAGCAGAAATGTTAAGATGACCATAGATTTTCTTGTTGGCACAAGGAAGACAGGTGGTTGGAACATGGCTGCACATTTTTGACACTCTCCCCATTGTGTGGTTGGACTCTATTCCCCTTCCACTTGAATGGGAGCTGGCCTGTAATTACCTCTGACCAAAAGAGCATGGCCAAGAAATACGCTGCCACAATATGGCAGTTCTGAGTATTGCTTTTAAGAGGACTGGCAGCTATCTCCTTGCTCCCTTGGGGGATTTGGGTGGCCACATCAGAAGTCCACTCTCCTAGTGAGATCACATGTAGAGTGTCTGACATGACCTTAAGAGGGAGAGTGGCCCAGGGAAGCACATCCAACCAGCTGTCCCAAATGTCAGTATATGAGTTAAGCAGTCTTGGACTCTCCAGACAACTCAATGACTAATTCAGTACCACCACATAGTCCCAGATGAAGCCAAATGGAGCAGAATTGCCCAAATTTCTGCCCCACAAAATGGTGAGATAAAATGGTTGTTGTTTGATGCCTCTAAATTTGGGGATAGGTTTTTTTTTCCCCCCTTTGGATTTGTTTAGACAGTTTGTTAACACATACACACATACATACATACATACATACATACACAAACAAAATATAGTTGGCAAATCTGAGGTAATTGTGGTAATTTAGACACAAATTACCAATGGACTGAATTGTGACATTAAAAATAAAAATATACAAGATATTCAAGAGGGAGTGAAAATTGATAGAATTTTGTAACAAATTAAATTTTGAGAGTTGAGTGAAAGAGATGTCCCTGATGAACATTTGGTGCGAATCTAGAAGGCAGGATGCATTTGATCAATTGCCTTAATTAAAACCTTGAAGAACTAAGTAGAAAGCACACATTTCTAGGAGAGAATTATACAAGAAGTTTCATGTTTTCTAGATTTAGTTTGAAAATTCATTTGAACGTCCTTGGAAACTTTAGGGGTCAGACATCAAAGAAAACTGGAGGTAAAGTTTGGAAGTCATAGGTAAGAGAGGTTGTTCTAGCCACAGTGGTAGTTGGTAATAGCAGGAGTGTACGCTGAGAAGAGAAGAGACAGGTGGATATAATTTCAGAGGAAGCTCAATTTCAAAAGACTGCAGGAGTCAAAGTGCTTATGATAATCTGTTTTCCTCATGAAGACTTTTCTTACCATAACGAACTTTTGAGTTATCCAAAGTCTCAAGACTTCCTTATAGAGGTGATGTTGGCCAGCATTGTTCTATGGTCCACCAGAAACTTAGAGTTGCCCCAAGACCCTATAAATCCTGAAATGATTTAAATAATTTTGAGCCACTTTTTATTTCCCCAAATGAGCCAAAAATACTAGATTTATTCTTGGAGAATTTATTCAGATTGCATATACCTTCGTAAAACCACTTGAACTATTTTATAATAAGAACAAATAAAAATAGGACAAACAAATCAGGCCATTAATGAATGTCTGTTTCTTCTATGTACAAGAATGTTATCAAGTTACTGACACCCAGGAAATGGAAATAACCATGTCTAAATTCTCTTTCAACGCATGAGTAAAGGATAGGTCAAAGAACTTGCTGCTCTAGCTCATCTGTGTAGAAACCATATGTTTTACTGGGTTTTGTTCAAAATTCCCAGAGAAAGAACTCAAGTATGTTTTAGGTCAACTTACTGTATGCATGAAACAGTTTTCTTATTTATCCTTTTGAAAAATCGATAAAAACAGTGTGGAATTTTGTTATTTTCTGTGCTAATTTATCAATAGAAAAAAATCATATCCTTCATATGATAAAGTGAAGCATGTAACTTGAGAATATTATTATATCATTAGACTATAAATATGAACTATATAGTATGAACTATATTACATAGTTTGCCTGATTTGTCAGGGACAAGAAGGCTTACTGGGACAAAGAAGTTTCAGTTCTAAAACTGAAAGTGTTAGAGGGAAACTGGAAGTTATTGATCAGCTTAATATTACACAAGTGTTTAACAAGGAATCACAGCTATGAATAGAGCTGGTCCAAGAATATACCAAGCTGAGCTTCCAGATTGAACATCAGTTTAAGGGATGAGATAATCAGGAGCTCTGTAAACCCGGGGCACTAGAAATCAATGTTTTACTTTTTCTGCATTCCAGAATTAAGGTTCAGACCTCTGGCCAGAGGTGAGGTCTAAATGTCTGGGGTCCTCCAAATATTTAGACTTAGAATAATACGTTAGTCCATATTTCATATGTGAATGACATGAAGTAGAGCCACACGTATTTACATCTTGGAATAAGATGTTAATATGTAGGATTGAATCTGCAGCTCTGGCTCTGAAAGGGAATTAGGTATGAAACAGTTGAAAGGGAGACACACTGAAGAAGCAGGGACTCGTCCGGGATTTCAAGACTTCCCCAGCTCAGAGAGTGGGATTCAAGAACGGGAGGCAGCATCCCCAGGGCTGAAGGCATTATCCCAGCTGGACTGAATGTGTATAGGAAGCCAACCTTGCACATACTGAGGTATGCTTTGCAGGTATGGAGGCTTTGCGTGCTCATTGCAGAATCCGTGAGTGGGGAGAGCTGTTAGGAATATCAGGGGGTTTATCACACTCAGAAGTTAATGCAGAGCTACTGAGGAAGCATGATCACTGGCTAAGTATATGGGGGGGCGGGGCGGGGAGCTTTCCTCTGAGGAAACCTCTGGAGTGGCAGAAAATCTTTAGGCTTCAAAGTGACTAGAAATGTCTGCAAAGGAGCTATTGGATGTAATTCAGTGCATTCATGAGGAGAATAGCATTTGTGACCTATTTTTCATACAGCAAGAGTGTTCCTTTCAGACCTTGCTATTTAGGAATCATACAGTTTAAGGCACCTGGTAATGATGAATAAAATATTATAATCATTCTTGACATTAATAACTAACCCTCATGAAGTAAGACAACATCACAGAAACCAAAATCTTAAAGTAACAGAATTCCAGAGTAGAGAATAGAAGACCAAGCTCTGACCCTCCAGTGGCATTTGACTCTCAGCCAATCACCTTAACCTTCAGTCAGCTGGGAACTAAGATTTGCCCCAGCAAAGCTAAGCCCTACACATGTTCAGTAGAAGGAAGAACTAGGGGATGTATGTGGGTATGGCCTACATACAATATAACATGGATGTTGTCTCTTGGAAGCTGTGCTCCCGATGACGACTGTATTCACACCGTCCTTCCTCATTGGCATTGAAGGTTTGATTTTCATTACCAATATGATGTTACAAACCACAATCACAAAAATAACTTAAAAGGATTCACAGGTTGCTTTACAAAAGCAAAAGCAGATCCTCTCTGGATGAACCCATCTTTAACCCCTATCTCCCATAAATAAAATGTCATAGAATTTGAGCTGACTAACCAAATTCCCAAGCATAGGAGAACAAAAGAATATCACTGAGAGACATTAGGATTAATGAACAGGAGAGTCCTTAAATATTTATACTTTGGAATAATAAACTAAAGAATATAAAATAGTTATTATACAATGTTTAAAGACCTAGAAGTCGAAACACAATCATAAATAGTAGACAGATACAAAAAAATAAAATAGAGCACTATTAAAAATGAAAAAATATAAATACTAAAATGAAAATTTCAAAAGATGCATTAAACTGCTGACTAGAACCTCCTAAATAGTGATGTAGTCAGTCCAGAAAGATTGACAAAAGCTTAATATCATAGAAAAACTAGAGAAATGCAAACCAGAATATGCATATAGAATATAGGGGCACCTGGCTGGCTCAGTCTGTAGAACATGTGACTCTTGATATTGGGGTCATGAATACAAGCCCCGCATTGGACGTGGAGTCTACTTTTAAAAAAATGAAGAACTTTTAAAAAAGAATATAGAATAGGAGCGTCTGGGTGGCTCAGTGGGTTAAAGCCTCTGCCTTCGGCTCAGGTCATGATCCCAGGGTCCTGGGATCAAGCCCCACATTGGGCTCTCTGCTCAGCGGGGAGCCTACTTCCTCCTCTCTCTCTCTCTCTGCCTGCCTCTCTGCCTACTTGTGATCTGTCTGTCAAATAAATAAATAAAATCTTAAAAAAAGATTAGTTCTTCTTAAAAAATAATAATATTTAACTTTTTACAGAAATAATTTTAAAAATTAGCATTCAAATTTGGGAAATTAAAAAAAAATGGCCACAAATAAAAAGAAATTCACAAGTAGATATATAGTATTAAACCTACCAAATAAAAGTCAAGGAGAATATTATAAAAACAGCCTTAAAAGACAAATTCCCTACAAAGGAATGACAAACCAGAGGGTATAAACCAGAACCTAATGGAATTGTATTCGTAGAATGTGGAGACACTTGCTATTAATCTGCAATAATAAAAATTTCTGATGTATCATTCAATAAAAGGTGGAAAATAAAAACAGATATTAACACCATCCTCGGAAAATATACTTCTAAATATAGTGCTATAAGAAGATAATAAAACCTGAGTATACCTATTTCTGTTAAACAAATTGAACCGGGAGGTAGAAATGGGTTTAAGATAAGTCCTGACTATTTAAGAAACAAAACAGAGGAACATAGGTGGGAAAAAGAGAGGCAAACCAAGAAACAGACTCAGCTCTAGAGAACAAACTGATGGTACCCGGGGCAGGGGGTGGGGGTGAAATAGGTGGTGGGGATTAAGGGGCACACTTGTGTGGAAGTGTTGAATCACTCTAGTGTACCCCTGAAACTAACATAACACTATGTTAACTAACTGAAATTTCAAGAAAAACTTAAGGAAAAAGAGAAAAAAGATAATTCTTGACAAATTGTCAAGAGGAAAAAACTGTAATTTGATACAAAATCTGTTAAAGATAAGATAAAGAGGAAATGCTCTACAGTTACTTTTCTCTTAGTTATGACCTTAAAAAAACACATTAAAAAAGTTATGTATGAGTAGGTAAATTAGGCAGGTTCATCTGGGCTGATATTGGCAGGATTAAAGGAGAAAAACTAGGGACTACATACAATAAATGTGATTTTACTTACTCAAGCACAGACCCCTGAAGCTTTGGTTGGTTTTCCAGGGCATCTATCCTTTATGTAGTCTTTCAGTATTCATGGTCACTTCCAAGATTTGGCTCCCCAACCTGAACTTGAAGGAAGGAGAGAGGATACCAAAAGCTCAGACCCGTTCTTTAATGTTTTGACCTGGAAGTGACATGGATCACATTTGTCCACAGCCTCGTGGCCAGCATTTGTCACACACCCCTGCTTATCTACAAGCAGCCTGAGAAATGCAGGGAAGAGACTGGGGATATGGGGGGTGGGTGGGTATTACTACCTCTCCCACACCAAGAAAAGGCCACACTGGGTGGTAAGCTTAGAAGAAATGATGCTGAGTTTCCTCCTCCAGGAATTATTAATGACTTTGATTAATATTTTCATTTAGGCATAGAGATCCTGCAAGACCAGTAAAAGAAGGAAACATAAATTTATGAGACAGGCACAACTCTGCTGGATATTTTCTTTCTTTTTTTTTATTTTTAATTGAATAAATTTGACATATAACATTTTGTAAATTTAAGCTGTGGAGCATGTTACTCTGATATATTTATATACTGTAATACGATGGCTGATGGCAATATTTATCACATTGCATAATTATAGTACAATATTATTATTTATATTCATTTCATTGGCCACTAGATATCTATGGCTTGTTTACTACTCATTACAAGTCTGTACCTTTAAACACCATCACTCTTTTTCCCCACCCCATGCCCTTGTAGGTCCAATTTACTGGGTTTTTTTTACAGGTTTAACCTTATTAGATTCCACATATAAGTAACATAGAGTACTTGTCTTTCCCTGTGTGACTTACATCGCTTAGCATAACATGCTTGAGTTCCATTCTTGCTTTTACTTGCATTACTGAGTAATAGTCCATTGAATGTGTGTGTAGGTGTGTGTGTATGTATATATGCACACACATACAAATACATACACACACACATGCCACCCACATTTTCCTTATTCACTCATTTATCCATGGACATTTATATTGCTCCCATATCTTATTGATCATAAATAAATAAATGTCAAAATATAAAATATAAATATATAAATAACATATGTTAAATATTTATATATGTATATAAATAAAATATATTATATATAAAGTATGTATAAAGGATAAAATATAAAAATAGTAAAACAAACAAATATGGGGTGCATGTATCTTTTCAAATTAGTGCTTTTGTTTCCATTAGGTAGTGGAGGTTTGGGGGGGTGGGGTTTCTCAGTGGTGGAATTACTGGATTATATGGTATTTCTATTTTTAATTTTTAAAGGAACTTCCATATTGTTTTCCACAGTGGCTGTATCAATTTACATTCCCTTAACCAGTGCACAGGGGTTCCTCTTTCTCCACAACCTCGCCAACACTTACTGTTTCTTGTATTTTTTTTTTTTGTTTTAGTCATTCTGACATGGATGGTGACAGCTCACTGTGGTTTTGGTTTGCATTTCCCTGATGATGACTGGTGTTGAGCATCTTTTCATGTGTCCATTGGTCATCCAGATGTCTTCTTTGGAAAAATGTCTATTCATGTCCTCTGCCCTTATTTTAATCAGATTATTTGGTTTTGGTATTTGAGTTGTGTAAATTCTTCATATATTCACAAATACATATATTATTCATATCTATATACTTAATGCTTATTAGATTTATTATTTGCAAATATCATCTCCCGTTCAGTAGGCTGCCTTTTTGTGTTGTTAATGGTTTCCTTGACTGTGCAAAACCTTTTCATTTTGGTGGAGTCCCAATAGTTTATTGTTATTTTTGTTTCCCTTGCCTGAGGAGACAGATCTAGAAAAATGTTGCCATAGCTGATTTCAAAGAAATTACTGCTTGTGCTCTCTTCTAGGAGTTTTATGGTTTCAGGTCTTTAATCCATTTTGAGTTTACTTTTGTGTATGGCAGAAGACAGTGGTGCAGTTTCATTCTTTCGCATGTAGCTGTCCAGATTAATTGACCATATAAGCATGGGTTTATTTTATTTTTTTAAAGATTTTATTTATGTATTTGACAGACAAAGATCACAAGTAGGTAGAGAGGCAGGCAGAGAGAGAGAGAGGGGGAAGCAGGCTCCCTGCAGAGCAGAGAGCCCATTGTAGGGCTCGAACTCAGGACCCTGGGACCATGACCCGAGCCAAAGGCAGAGGCTTTAACCCACTGAGCCAACCGGGCACCCCAGCATGGGTTTATTTTTTTTTTTTTTAAAGATTTTTATTTATTTATTTGAGAGAGAGAGTGAGAGAGCATAAGAAGGGAGAAGGTCAGAGGGAGAAGCAGACTCCCCGATGCAGGGACAGCCCGATGCAGGGACAACCCGATGCAGGACTCGATTCCGGGACTCCGGGATCATGACCTGAGCCGAAGGCAGTTGCCCAACCAACTGAGCCACCCAGGCGCCCAGCAAGGGTTTATTTTAAACGCAGAGCCTAGCATATACTGGACAACCATTAAATGTCATTAATGCATTATTAATGTGTGAACTTTGTATTATTGTGATTTATGCAGTACCATAAATGGGGATTATTAAATATATGTGTATATTTCTATTTCTCTATATACGTACATATATCTATATAGAGCTATATATTTATATATAGATATTATATAGATCTATATACTTATAGATCTATATACATATATGTATTTACCCACATTGAGATAGATGGATTATTTTTGTGGAAGGTTTTGGACCACTAGACCATGTAATAACAACGAATCTTCAATGTTTCATGGACGGGCTACCACTGAGCAAGTTTTAGGCACTTTGTGATCATATTAACATACAATAGATCATATTTACAGTCCCTTTTCAAAGTTTCCTATTTTAGGTAATTCTGTATGTATAAAACTATAATTATTGTCTGCTACAAGATGATCTGAGAAACGAAGCCCTTTAAAAGTTACAGGCTATGAAATCGGCGTTATCCTGGACATGACCCTAGAATCCTTCTTTAAATTAGTTAAATTGTACCTGTGACAGAAGTGATGATGCCATGAAAATATTGTTTTTTATTCAAAGAATTCAGAGTGTTTTTGAAAGAGGTTATTTAATGGAAAAACTAGCCCCTCCGAGATAGTATCTCAGCATCACCGAGTCCTCAACCTCATTTTTTCGGATCCCACTTCTGATTTGCTCGATGGAAGAATACGTTAAGGTCCTAAGACATAACAGGGAGAATAGAAGAGTCTAGTTAATGTAAACCCTTTCTGTTCAGGAAAGGTTTTATAATATTAAAAATACATACAAGACAGATACAGCTAATTTAGTTGTACACCAACATTGGCATTTTATGGATATCTTAAATATTTGAATGCATTTCATTATATGTTCTTAATAACTCTGGTAAGGTTTTTTCAAATAACATTTAGCTCAACCACTTCCCAAGACCTGGTATTCTGGGCAAATATACCTGACCACCTCTTAAATGAAGAGTAGGTCTTAGAGAATGATATTTAAATCACAGAATCATGCAGAATTAGGAGCTTTAAAGAAATAAATCTGCATCAGCATGATCTGGCCTCCTGTCATTCATGTTTTGCTTGCTGTTCATTATCTAAACTCTGCTGCCGCGGTAATTATTTATGCCGTGAATTATGGTCATACTGTTAAATACAGCTTTGAAAATGACGAGACCAATCTTTTTTATTTACCAGCAACCAATCATCCTGCCTAGAACCAACAAAAGCAAATTCTATGTCTGTTAAGCATTTATTGAAAACACTGCGTGTTATCACTCCAGTTCTTAGAAGAAGAGCCAAAGTGAGTAAAACAGCTGGGCTCCCCTTTTCTCAAAAACCCTTTGAAATCCATATGAAATAACCTAAATGCCACTACGGGAAGAAAGAAGAAGTGAAAGTTGGATCTTCATCCCAATCACTGCCTCTCCCTCAGACTTTCTCCTACCAGCTTCTCTTTTACTCCATGATGGAATTCTTCCTCCAAACATATCTGGTCTCTGACCACTCCTGTCTGTGTCTCTACTCTAGCTGCTAAGGTGCGAGTCACTATTGCCTCCAGTCGGATCCTTGTGTAGAATAACCGTAACTCATCCCCCTCCATCTGCTTCTGCTAGCCTCCTATCCATTCTCATTCTGGCAGACACAGAAACGCTCTTCAGACAAAGTCTTTTGGCTCAAAATCCTACAGTGGCTTCCAAAGTCTGTCAGAGTGAATCTAGAGTCAGCCTAAAATTTTACCAGGTTATAAGGGGTGCCCCCTGGTGTCTCTCTGTCCATCCCTGGTCTCCTTCCTGTCCCTCATGTTGTGCTTACTTTTACTTCTGTGTGCATTTCTTTCCTTCAGGATAGTGAAGTTCCCCTAACCTCCTTCACCACCCTACGCATAGGATTCCTACTTCTGAAGACCTCACGTCCCTCTTTCAGTTTCTTGTGCACACCCACGTTCCCCCACTCCCTCTGACCTCAACACATATCAGCCTCTAGCTCACTGTGACTGTATTTACTTAATTTTTGTTAATGTCCCTTTTTCTATCTTCCATAACTGAAATGTGAGCCACCTGAGGGCGTGTTTCGTTCACTAATGAATGTCCAACAGCAATGCCTGACACACTACTGCGTGACATGTTGAATGAACAATGGCATCCCTGGAAAAATCGAGAAAGTCTCCCAGGACACTCTGATCAGAGCGGCCTGTGTCACTTTCTCCTGTGAAGGCTGCAAACTTACTCACATCTGGGTCCGTCCTCCTGCCCTTATGTCCTGCTTTAGCTTTCCACCATTCAAAAGCCAATCCCTCTACCTCTAGGCCCACAGTGAGTATGTACTTAACCTAAATAGGAGATTTAATCTTTTTACATCTGAACATTTTCCCATTTATTACACTTCTTTTCATTTTCCACTCCCTCTCATCCGGCTTCGGTTATTACGTTGTCCCACTTTGGCAAACATCTTGCCAAAGTGGGACAATGTAATAACCTAAGCCTGCCTCTCTGTCTTTCGCTTATATCCATTTAGCGAAATAAGCCTAAATGAACTAATTCCACAAAAGGCTTCCTCCAGGCTTCCCTCTCGACATTATTGAAGAATTCAAAACTCAGTCTTGCTGACAGTCTTACTGCATGATTCAGGTCAATTCGGATCAATTCTGCCCTTGATATTTCAACCTTACGCGTCTTAAAAAGCTTAAACATGTAAATGATAGGACAGCCAACGGGGCACACTTAAGTTCCTTCCACTGAACCTGCAGAAGTTTCAGAATTAATTTAAAGCAACAGTTGAACAGAGTCAAAATCTACCTGAAAGATATCTAGGACAATAAATTCCAAGGTGTTTCGTGCATGGCTTCTTTCATAGTTCTGTGAGAACTTAATTAGCTGTGGAGCTAACATTTCATGACGGATGTCCTTTAACTGTTCAAACAAACAAACAAAAAACAGGTAAAAAATCTCAAATGCACTTGTGATGTGGCTTCTGATGCAATTTCATCAAAAAAAACGAAAGCTCAGTTTTAGCCAGTTTATGATTCTCAAATCAGAAAAATCAGAGAATGCATGTTCATTAAATTCTTCAGAACTAACTTAACATTTTAAATACTTCTAACGCTGATGCTGATATTTTTCTTCCCCTGTGAGATCTTTTATGTTTAATAACTCTCCAGTTTTCTTCAGTGCCAAATCTCAGAGACTTAACCCTCAGACAGAGGCAATCTCATAAAAATTAAAGGCCAAGAACACAGTGTACTCCAATTGTGTGTCGCAACCCCCGGGGTGCCTGTGGGTAATTCCTCAAACCCCCAGCTCATTTTGCTTTTGTTGTCACATCTCAGATGATAAGGAAAAATATATCTGATCAGTAAAATCAGTGAAATGTGTTAAATAAAATCCATCACTATTATGTAGAAAAATGGAAATAAGAACAAATAACGTTAAACACTAATTTAGAGCTTAATGAAATCTTACTAATTACATAATAAAAACTGATCAATACAATTGGATTAATACCAAATATTAATTAGTATTATAACTAAAAGTAAAACAAAAATCTATTGGTCTGCTCTAAACTTAGTCCAGTTGATATTTTTGAAATGTATTAAAATAGCTCATGCTTTTGGAGCTCTGCCTACCAAATTAATAATTTAATCAAACCTGTAATTTAACAATGACACCAAGCCATCCACTGCCTCTGAATTTCTGAAAATGGTATTTTTGAAACTTCCTAAGTTAAATGGTAGGATACATTTTTATTAATTGTATGTTTAAAAATAAAGTAGAATTCACTCAAAGAAGGAAGTTCCTGATCTTCTTAGTAAAAATATAGAAAAAGATCCTTGGTCAATTGAAAGAATTTCCAATTTGTTACACATAAACAGAATTTTAAAAGATTCATGTTTATATTAAACCTATACCTGTGTGAATGTAATTAGAAATATAACTTCATAATTTTACTCTTATTGTTCATAAAACTATCTAATTTGCATAGATATATACAATTATATACCTGTTTCTCCTTACTTTGGCCCTAGTCCTTTATTTATGAAAGATGAGAATGTTTTATATATACATATATATACACACATACATATATACATATACACAAACATACATATATATACATATACACACACATACATAGGTTTAAGATACAGTAATCTTACTGTCTTACATATACCTGTTCTTTAAGTTTCTTCCTGTTTCCTACAGGCAGTCATGTGCTATATAATACAATGAATCCCTGATCTACATATCTTAGAAGAACGGAATAACAGATTGCTGAGTGGTCTCCTGCAAAGCATGAAAATTGGCTCTAGCCAGGTACTTAAAACCCTTAATGCTGGCGGAGTCCTGATGTCGTGAATTAGGTCACCTGTTGGCCAGGAGCTTTATGCGGCAACCACAAGGCTTGGACACCATGGAAAGGTTGTACTCCCCACGCACATTCACGGGAACGGTGAGACAGACCAGCCACTGACCTGCCTCATCTCACATCTGTAAGTGCAGGGCCCAGATCTTTGCAGGTGATGGTATGATGCTCGTCCTCCCATGAACGATAAGCTGGCAAAATGGGGCTCGAGACAAACCCCATTTTAATTTGCTCCATTATAATGCTGTTCGATTTCAGATGCTGGCACTACCAGAGGCAGGTCTGCTTCTTCCTCAAGCTCATGATTTAAGATGTCCCTTCTCCCTCTCCCAGAGCTGATGTCCACCCCTGCTGGATCCCCACACCCTGAATCAGGATGCCATGTAGGATAGAAGACCGGCATATCAGCCATGTCTCCTGCTTCCGTCAGTTTATCTCCGTAAACATGCCAGCAGGCCCAATGTGTGTATGGTCAAATAACACCTAATTTTAGTTATTAAGTGGCAACACCATAAGGAGCCATTTCTAAGTGCAATGGAAGACTCTGTACATTGCTCAGAGATCCTGGATTTTGACACAAATGAAGTGATTGCATAGACTTTTGATTATATCCCTGAGGAAGGAAGTGCAAGTGTTCTTGGTGTGAGAGTAGGAGTGGATACTGATTTCTGAGGGCCAGAGACTATGTTTAGCCAGTCCACCAAATTTTATTTTCATATATTTTATTAACATACCGTTGACAGTAGCTGGGAAGGAGCTGCCCATGTAAAAAGTGACATGTCTCCTACCTTTTGTTGTTAGGTGTGGTGATATGACAATTTTTTTCCAAAACCAAGGCATGCTTTTCAAGTTTAAGATGCGAAAGTGCCTGCCCAAGTTCTTCTGCCACTTTGCCTCTTGAATGCATTCGATAATGAGGCTTTCAGAGATGATGGGTTCCTATAAAGGAAATCTGGGTGAAAAATAACACAGAGAAGAGCTTCCTTCCCATTGAACATGAATAATCTTCTAGAATTATTATATAAGCAAGAAAGAAGTCTTTATGGTGGTGTCCCTTTACATATTTGACTGCTATATTCATTGTTTCAACCTAGCTCACCCTGACACACACAGTAACATTCTTTCCCCCTACTTAATTGAATTAATTAGCATCCTATCCTCAAAAACCAGAAAGCACTGGCTGGATGTAAGGCAAAGGAAGTAAGCAAATCTAAGTTCAAATCAATTGGAAAAATGTTGGATTGTTTTCTCAAAGGAACAGGTTTTATACCACGTATGATGTGAGACCGGATGACCCACAGACAGATACGAGAGGAGCAACTTTCAGTCAGGTAAAGTGCGAAAAAACATAGCATACCCCAAGAGTACAAATCATGGAAAAAGTTTAGAAGAGAAAGTTAGTATTAATGCAAAGAGGGAATTCTAGGAAGTTAGCTTCTATTAACTGATATTCTGATTTTTGAAAACATTAGTTAGTAGCAATGTCTAATGATGGAATAATCTAGCTAACTTCTTTTTTTTTTTTAAGACTTTTTTTATTTATTTGACAAACAGAGATCACAGGCAGAGAGGCAGGCAGAGAGAGAGGCAGAAGCAGGCTCCCCGTGGAGCAGAGAGCCCGATTCAGGGCTCGATCCCAGGACCCTGGGATCATGACCTGAGCTGAAGGCAGAGGCTTTAACCCACTAAGCCACCCAGGTGCCCCAATCTAGCTAATTTCAATGTTAGGTGTACTTTAATATGTGTACCATTATGAGTCACCAGCTCATTAGTTCTCACAAATATGTTCGACTTCAAAATCTTCAATTAGACTTCAGTCTAGGACAGCTAATCTGTCTGTCTTTTTTTGGAAATACTTTCTTTGATTGGATATTTAGGTGGGTATATGGGTCACGTTTGCAACAGTTCACACATCTAAATGCTTGGAGCTCTCACCCACTTAAATGTTTCCCCACTGATGTTCACACAGGATTCTTTTATTTAGCTCCTCTACCAGCCTCCAGCCACGTGGGGACCCAACTCTGCATCACTACCAGACACATCTGCAGCCCCTACCCTCCTGTCCTTGCTTTTCTCCTGATGACCAGCACTCTCCAAGCCCCTTGTGGCAGCCTGAGACACTACCTGTAACGTTGCTGATACTTTCCAAAATTTCATTCTTTAGTATATTCATGGATGGCTCTTGCTGTCACCAGTGCCCCCCTTATGCAGACCAGTCATGCCCAGTGCACTGTCCTTTTCTAGCAGGCAGGAAAATTTCTGATAAATCTCTTCATCCACCTTGAAGAATGTCTTTTCAAAATAGAACTTACAGACTGACACTAAGTATCACAATTTTCCTTTTAAAAAAATCTTCTCCTCCTGCTTAAAAAAGGTCAGGAAAAGGTGGGGAAAGAAGTGAGATTTGGGCATCAAAGGGCAGTTAAATGTATCTTCACCTTGCCCACATGACCACTGACCAACATCCGGGACGGATGCTCAGTGTGTCTTGCACTGACATACATTTTTTATCCATGAGAGCTTTGTTTTGTAAGTCTGTTTCCTCCCTTCCAAAATGAACCCGTTTTAGAAAACCTTAGAACATCAGATTAAGATGTACCTGTTTGATTACCAGCTATTCAAATAAAGTTCAAGTTCTTGACCTCAGAGCTCAGGACAGGATACAGAGGGAATCACAGATTTGTATGTGATCCAGAGAAGACAAACATTTCCCTTGATTTCCATCCCCCTGTTGGCAGGACTGGAACGTCTTAGACCCAGGAGTGCTCCAAGGAGTGAGGGATTTACCCTCATACCACAACCACATCACCATTTGATGGACTAAATATGGAGTCCAAAAACTTTGCATGATTTTCAAAATATAGCCACCACTCTGCTGACAGCCCGCATTGAAAGCGTAGGAGCTACCACATACCTTGAAACCTTCAGAGTTTATGAGATTATATCTTTTGTCCCTCTTTGTATGAGTTCACTACAGCCATTTCTCAATTCTGGGATTCACGTCAAGACAAAATTCTACTTTCCTTTTCTAATATTACTTCCAGTCCTTCCCAAATTCCAAAATCTTTCATTAGGCTTCTGGAACTGCAGCCAGTCATCAGCAAATGTCCTGTTTGACCTATATCTGACTTTTCCTCTACTTTCCTTCTCTAATAGAAACCTTTCTCCCTAAGGACCACTTTTCTGCTGCAGCCCTAACTAATGTGCGTTTTCTGTCCCACACCCTGCACACTGCTGGGTCTGTAGGTAAAGTTTTTGGTGTCTTTGCAGTTTTCATTGTTTCCCCAGATCTTCAAATCCATCCCAACAGATTATAGCACTTACTACATCCCCGTGTTGCACTCATCTACAAAACCATAGTTCTCCCCGTTCATTCATAGAAGATTCTAACCCCAGGATCATTTTCTCTGTCTTCATGGTTCTTCCATTGCTTAGGATGATTTCTGTACCCATTTTCTGTATTCTTCCAATATCCTGGCCTCACGATTTTTGGCCTAGTGAAAGCTAATAACTTGGTTCTCTGCTCACCTCGGCTTTTCACTCCATGATCATATCTCTTCCCATCACTAATCATCACAACCCCTCTTACTGCAAGCAGCTACAGACAGCTCAATTTTCAGCCACCACGCCCGTATTTTTCTAGTTAATTCCCTGGAGTTCTCTGTTTCTGATTATTCTTCAGCCTCCCAAAGAATGGCATGGGTAACACAACCATTTCAACCAAATCCTTTTATTTTCATCCTAAAGGGTTGGACTTATGGGACATCACTGTTTTTGCCTCTTGCACAATTCTTGAATTCTCTTGCCTCTCTGTCTCTTTTTCCATATACTTCTAGCGCAGTTCCAACCCTGACTGAGTCCAACTCACCACAGACTCTGGGCTTGCCACGTGAGGCTACATGGACTTGTGAAAACTATACGATTTTCCTGACTTAATATAAATTCCCAGGCAGGGGCACCTGGGTGGCTCAGTGGGTTAAAGCCTCTGCCTGGATTGTGATCCCAGGGTTCTGGGATCGAGCCCCACATCAGGCTCTCTGCTGAGGAGGGAGCCTGCTTCCTCCTCTCTCTCTGCCTGCCTCTCTGCCTACTTGTGATCTCTGTCTGTTAAATAAATAAATAAAATCTTTTTTAAAAATTTAAAAGATAAATAAATTCCCAGGCAAAAACATCAGTAGCAACTTTAAAAATGGGTGGCAGTGTATCTATGGTTCCCTAGATAATTTATTCCTTTTCTCCTACAGATGCTTTTGTCATACTTCTAAAAGCTCCTCGATTACATCTACCCACGTGTGGTGGTTAATTTTATGTGTCAACTGCCCTGGGCCGTAGGGTGCCCAGGCATTTAGGCAAATGTTATTCTGGGTGTCTGGGAGGGTGTCTCTAGATAAGACTGACATTTGAATCAGGAGGCTGAGTAAAGCAGATTGCCCTCCCTAATGTTGGTGGGCCTCCTCTAATCAATTGAAAACCTCAATAGAACCAAAAGGCTGAGTAATAGGAAACTCCTCATGCTAGACTATTTGAGCTGAGGCTTTTTCTTTCTTTTCTTGTCTTTGAACTCAAACCAAAACATTGGCTCTTCTTGGTCTGGAGCCTGCTGGCTGTCAGACCACCTGTGTTCATATCCAAATACCACCTCTCCACTTTTCTGTCTAGTTTTTATTCCATCTAAGAATGCCAACCTTGACCATGCCTCCCTCAGCCTGCACTAATTCCCCCTCTGTAAGTGATCTTTCCATCAATTTACATAGATGATTTTATCTCTTTACCTGATAGACCCCTCAAACTACCACCCTATTTCACTTGCTGCTTGTACATCAGAATTCTTCGAAAGACTGTATAAACTCAGTGTCTCAAAATTCTCTATTTACCAATTTTCTTCAAAAAGCTTTATACCCACTTTCTATCTACTAACCCCAAACCTCAATTATCAGAGTTGTCAATTGCTAAAACTTCATGCTGCTAAAGCAAATGGTCAATTCATGGTCTGCCCCTAATGTCACCGCTGAATGCTTTTGACATTGGCGAATCCTGGGCCAGAACGGCTCACACTGCCTTGCAAGAGCTGCTTGGGAATCTCTTCTAAATTCTTGAGACAGCACTTTGTTTTCTAGGAAACAACATGACCATGGTCTTCCTTCTATCTTGTGGATAGCTACTTCTCCATTTTCTTTGCTGCTCCCTACTTATCTCCTGATTTTTGTGTAGACACGTCCTTGAAATTGTTTTCTTTTTATATTCATTTCCTTGGGTACAGTGAACGCACAGAGTACCATATCTTAAATAATACCTTCTGTATAAATTGTCTCCACCTGTGTATCTCAATCTTCTCTGAACTAGAAATTGCTGTATGTACCTGCCAACTGCACATCTCTCTGTGGATTAAGCAAAGCAAATTTAGTAAGTCCAAACTCCAAATTCTTGCTCTTTCTTACATACTTTCTCCTCACTTGGTCTTCCCTGTCTCAGTCAATGTCAATTCTATCCTCTAGTTTTTCAGATCCCAAACACTTAGTGACATGCATGATTTACAAGCATTTCTAACCAACCTCACCCACACACTCTTTCTAAACCAGCAACCCCTCTCATCTAATTTGTAGGAATTATCTCTTAACTTGTTTGCCTACTTCCACTCTTGACCACATAATTTTTTAAAAAACAAGTCACAGTACCTTTTGAAAAACCTAAATCAGATGCTCTCATTTCTTTGTTCCAATCTTTCCAGTGGTTTCCTGTCTCAAAATAAATACTGGTACATTCAAAATATTCTCAGTCTCTCTACCCCACTTTAAACTCTAATGGCCATCAGGTGAGCTCTTTGCTCTGGGACTCTGCATTTGCTGTTTCCTCTGCCTACACATATACTTACGAGCTACCTGGCTTTCCCTCTCATACCCTAGGAGTCTGATAAAGTCAACTTGGAGAGTGCAGGCCTTCCTTGAACAGACAATTTAGGTTTTTAAGTATTCTACCCCAAACTGCCCATCCCTGTTTCCTGATTTATAGTTGTCTTTAGCACTTATCACCAAATCACTACTCTATCTCTTATTTATTGTCTATATTCCTCACTCAGATTTAAGGTCTGTGAAAGCAAGGTTTGTTTTTTACTTGATTTTGCTCATGCTTCATGCCAGATACTTAACATAATAGGAACCCACAGCAGTGGCTCAACGCATATTTGTCTGATAAAATATTGCAGGTCAGGTGTGTGTTTGCATCTCTTTTAGTATTTCTGAACATTCCTTGATTAACAAAAGTATTTCAAATTTTATATGAAATAAAGGAATCTCATATGCCCAGACAGGACATAGGACCTCTTATTCTCAGAATTTCTTATGTCTTTTCATTTAACTATTGTATAAAGTATCATCTGGTCTGGAAACTAGCATTATCGAGAACTTGACAGTTACCCTGTGTGCTCTCAGTATATGCCTTTAGAATTGACTTTATTGTGTAAATTAACCAAATTCCTCTGGGTAATATTGGAAAACTTTTTAATTTGATGAATTTTTTCATAATTAATTTATATAATTGTGTATCTTATATGTGTGTAATTGATTTATTTTCAATATTATATTTTATATAAATTATAATATATAAATTATATATACTGTGTATATAAATTATATAGAATAAATATATATTTAAAATCTATAATAAAATACACTGAAACATATATTTTATAAAATATATGTTAAATTTATCATATATATTTTAATATATACATGTATATATTTATGATATTTAAAAGGTATTGTAAGATGACTTTTTCCTGTTGCTCTGGATTTATAAATGGAGCTCTGAGCTGAAAACAGCTGACATCAGGCGCCTGGGTGGCTCAGTGGGTTAAGCCTCTGCCTTCGGCTCGGGTCATGATCTCAGGGTCCTGGGATCGAGTCCCGCATCGGGCTCTCTGCTCAGCAGGGAGCCTGCTTCCCTCTCTCTCTCTGTCTGCCTCTCTGTCTACTTGTGATCTCTCTCTGTCAAATAAATAAATAAATCTTAAAAAAAAAAACAGCTGACATCAAGCTTCACCTAATTGTCAAAAAAGCTACAATGAGCCACATACAAAATCACATGTCTTTGCAGAGCTTGCTTGCTTGCTTTCTCTCTCTCTTTCATTTATTTATTTGAGTGAGAGAGTGTGTAGGAGCAGGGAAGGGGGGTGGCAGGGAGAGAATCTCAAGCAGGCTCCACACAGGACAGAGCTGGACACAGGGCCCCATCTTAGGACCCTGAGATCACTAGGAACCCAACCCTTAACTGTCTGAGCCACCCAGGTGCCCCTTTGCAGGGCTTTCTAAGGGAGGTTTTTGTTGACTTAATTGTATTGACTAACCACCAGTGCCCTTCCTAATATTTAGTACAGTTTTAATGGGCAACCTCCAAAAGAGTTATTCATAAAGATTGATCATCCTCTCAAAAATTGCTAATTTCTCTAATTTCTCTTCAGTTTCCAGCTGGATGCTGTGAGACCACTGTTCCTATAGGCTGTCCAGCTATGGGTTACACTTGAAACACAACAAAACATGGTTGAGGTTTCTATAGAGAACGTGTACAACTTTTTTCTGGATTTTGGCACTAATGTAACTATTTAAATTATATTCCTGTGTATCAAGTCATCCCAAGTATATTGGCACAAGGTAAAAAATTTCCTTTTTTTAAATCTGAAGTATAATTAACATATAACATTGTATTGATTGTAGGTATAAGACATAATGATTTGGTATTTGTATATATTGTAAAATGATCACCATAATAAGTGTAGTTAGCATCCATTCTTATACACATTTACAAATTTTTTCTTGAGGACTTTTAAAATTTACTGTCTTCACAGTTTTCAAATAGGTAATGTAGTTATAAACTAGATGTACTTTACATCTCCATGACTTTCTTACTTTATAACTGGAAGTTTGTACCTTTTGATCTACTTTACTTATTTCTTCCACCCCGTACCTTATGCCTCTGGCAACCACTTCTGTTATCTGTATCTTTGAGCTTATTATTTTTGTTTTATTTTCTTGGCACGTTGTAACAAAATGGCAAGGGTGCATTGTTTTCTATGTCTGAATAACATTCCATTTAGAGGGTGTGTGCACCTGTGTGTATGTGCACATATGTGCATGCATATGTTTATAACAACATCTTATCTATCACGAGGCGATACTTTGTTTCCATGGTGAGGCTATTATAAATGTTGCAGAGAACATGGGTATGCATCCATCTTTTTATTTTCTCAATTTCTCTTTCTGCTGCTTCATTATTGGTATATGGAAATGCAACAGATTTATGTATGTTGGTTTTTATTCTGTGAACTTACTGAATTTATTTTTCAGTTCTAATAGTTTTTTGGTAGCATCGTTAGTTATCTACATATCCTATGTCACCTGCAAGTAGAGAAAGTTTTACTTCCTCCTTACCACTTTGGATGCTTTTTATTTCTTGTCTGATTACAGTGGCTAGGACTTCTAGGACTTCCAGGACTATATTAAATAAAAGTGGTGAGAGGGGACATCCTTGTTTTGTTCTTGATCTTAGAATAAAAGTTCTCAGCTTTTCACCATTAAGGATGATGTTAGCTGTGGGCTTTTCATATATGGCCTTTATTTTGTTGCGATATGTTCCTTCTAAAGCCACTTTGTTGAAATATTTGTCTTTTTGATAATAACCACTCTACGAGTATTAGAATTTTCTTAAGCTCATAAATTCTGAGGTTAGGAATTCAGATGCGACATAGCAAGATAATTGATATGTGGAATTGCTGAAAGAGGCGGAAACATTTGGGCACTGGGATTATGTGGAAGCTCCCTAATTCACATGCCTGGCAGTTAAAGTGGGATTAATTGAGAGCTGGATTTAGCTCTGACAACCATAGTGCCCACCTATGACCTCTCCCTGTGAGGTATGTACGGTGGACTCAGAAGAGGCTGGGGGAGACCATCATTGACAGGAATGAGAGAGACAACTTTCTTTAAGGGAGTCTTCAGCCACAGAAAATGTATCCAACAATGGTGTGCAGGTACTATCCCCAAAATGTGCCTTCCAAACAAAGGAATACAGGAACTTCCAGATCAAGCATATTTGGCCATTTTTGGCTGCCACTCTGGCCTCTCTGATCTATTCCCATCCAATCCTTCAAAATTTATATGCATAACATCCAGAGAAAGAAAACACATCTCACGTTTTACATAGTCATGCCTGCTCTTGTGGCAGTAGGAATCAGAGCTCCAAGTGCACTGGACAAGGGAGGTGTAGTGCCTTGATTTGCATGTGAAATTGGAAGCTTTAAATGATATTTATTGAACTGGACTGGTCCAGAAAAGACCCAAAGATTGTAATATATAGGAGTTATATTCTTAAGGAAAAGATAGAGGGAATTTAACAAAGCATCATTTAAAAAAGAAAAAAAAGTATGATTAAGAAAAATAACAATTTATATATTTTTTTAAGTTGAAACTCCTCAAAATTCAGTGGTTATGTTTCCAATATTATAAATATTATAAATGAAGTTGGGTACTATTTTGAATTTTAGCTAGTTCATTTATAAGTAATATAAAATATAATCTAATTCCTATATTTCCAGAAATGGACCCACTGGCTGCTTCAAGAGTAATGTACATATTATGTTTAAATGATTTTTTTAATAATAATCTGGAAGAAATTTCAAAATCCAAATGTCTGTAGGAAATTAGCACGTGATGTGTGAATTGGATTTAGTGTAAGAATTAGGAAACACTTGGGGCACCTGGGTGGCTCAGTGGGTTAAGCCACTGCCTTCGGCTTGGGTCATGATCTCAGGGTCCTGGGATCGAGTCCCACATCGGGCTCTCTGCTCAGCAGGGAGCCTGCTTCCCTCTCTCTCTCTCTCTGCCTGCCTCTCTGCCTACTTGTGATCTGTCTCTGTCAAATAAATAAATAAAATCTTAAAAAAAAAAAAAGAATTAGGAAATGCAAGTAATAAAAACGGCCTAACACAAGAAAACACATCTATAGTCCTTATTAGAGGGCTAATTCTGGGCATGCCACAATGTAGGGAATAGAGAAGTTTGGATATGACACAGTTATATCATTTAGAACCCTTGGTGCTTTTCTTGATTACTTAAAAGCATATTCAATGAGTTGTATTATATACACACATACATATATATAAGTAACAGATATGAGAGAAGGATAGTATTGAATTACTTGAGGGAACAAAAATTAAGAAGGAATATGGAGAAGAATTCACTATAACACAGAACTAATCAGGATACACAAGACTCACCCCCCCCAAAATTTTTTTAATCCATTTAAATTATATGACCCACTAATAAATGAATATGCTATTTATTTTGTGATTTGAAAAGCTTCTTTTCTAACAGAAAAACAAATAACAGTGGTTCCAGATTTGTACTTCAATTTAGCACAAAAATCCCTGTATTTCAAACATATGCCTCTTATTATTTATCATCATTATATAATATGCAGTTATACAACTATCAGTTTGCTCAAAATAACCTTGGATTTTCAAGACTGAGGGAAATAAAAATACTGATAGTAGGTACACATTAAGTGATCTGTATTAACCTACTTACTTGATCCACACTACGAGCCCATTTGGTTATTATGGGATAATATCCTTTGATGCAGAAGGTTTATGAAGATTTTACAAATCATATAGAGAGTAAATGGCACAGCAGGGATATGAAAGCCAGTTGTCTTCCTCTTCCCATTTTCTTTATTTAAATGAAATATTGTGTTCTTCATGAATTTGAAGGGGAATAGACCATTTTTAAAACAGGTTGTGTAGAATGTATTGTAAAACTACATTTTGAAAAATCAATAAGCACATTCATACAAGGGCACTGAGCTTCTACGAGTACTCTGTAAATATATAATTTTATAGAGAACACCTTTATTAGACATTTCATAGTGTCATTTTGAGTTTTTTTTCTAATTGGGAGCCTCTAGAGTTTACCACTACCCCTAAGAAACAGATGGGGTAACCACAGGATATTGAAACACCCACAGGATAACTGAAGAGAGATTAATTAGCGGAGTATTTACAGAGCTTGGGGCAGGATTCAGGAACTAACTGGGGAGGGTAAAGAAGGTAACAACCAGTGACAGAGATGGGACTTCCTTGGCCCTGAGGCGTGGAGAGGAAGAGGCTGTTTGGAGAATTCGACAGCATTGGTGGCAACCGCAGGAAGTGGCTTCCAGACAGTTCTAGCTGTGGTAGAAGAATCCAGCCCCTACTAACCAAGGCAGGAATGTATTGGGGGAAATAAGAACCTTGGGTCTGTCTGCCCTATTTTCTCCTCTCCGCTTCCTGCATCAGCCAAACCCAATGTCGTAGTTCAAGCTGCCCTAACAAAATACCACAGATGGAGGGGCTTAGAAATAGAATTTTATCCCCCCACAGGTCTAGAGACTGAAAACCTAAAATCAAGGTGGCAGGTTGGTCAGTTTCTCTGGCAAGCTCTCTCCTCGGTGGCAGACAGCTGCCTTCTCCCGGTGTCCTCACATGGCAGAGAAAGCCAGCAAGATTTCTTATGTCTCTTAAAAGGGCACTAATCCCACTACGGGTCCCCACCCTCATGGCCTCCTCTGCACCCGATTACCTCCAAAGAGCCCCATTCCCAAATGCCATCACACCGGAGGTCCGCTTCGCAGTGTTGAGCTGGTGATCGGTGGGACACGGAATTTCACCCACCGCACCCAGCTAGCAGCCTTAGGGCAGGGAGCCCCTCTAGAGTTGGTGCAATCAGCTTCCCGGGACACAGACCCAGCCGGAAAGCACCAAACCCGGGACACAGACCCAGCCGGAAAGCACCAAACCCGCACAGTTTAAAAATCTGCATTTGTCATACTGATGAGTCCTGTTTAATCAAAGAGCCATCTAGAGCCTTTCCCCTCTCTCTCTTTTTTTTTTTTAATTTTTGAAGATTTTATTTATTTATTTGACAGAGAGAGCATGAGTGGGGTGGGGGGGAGCAGAGGGAGAGGGACAAGCAGGCTCCCTGCTGACAGGGAAGCTGATGCAGGGCTTGACCCCTGGACCCCAAGATCATGACCCCAGCCAAAGGCAGATGCTTAATTCACTGAGCCACTGGGGCAGCCCAAAAATCTTTCTTACTTTATTAATTTATTTTTTTTCCGCCATGCTCAGCATTTCTAGTTGTGTAATAAGGAAACTTTTAAGGATAATATACATATCTGTACTTCATTGTTACTATTTCAATCTTGAAAGTATAATTTTCACTACTTTCTTAGAGATAAAATCTCTAATTTTCAAAAATGAGCACATTTTATAGATGGGTCGTATGTGCATAAATCTTTGGCTTTTATTAAACTGCATTAAATGAATGATTATACGGAGTCTTTACATTGGCATCCAGTAGACACAAACTCAATTATACATATTTTTAACGATTTAAAAAAGAAGTTCCTTAAAGCTATAGATGTAAGAACCCATATTTTACCTGATAGTGTTGAAATTCCAATAGAACAATCATTTCTTTTGATAACTATTATGATAGACCTTCCCAGAGGTATATTGGTGGAAAATATCTTTCATTCTTAAACATCTGTAACCAAACCAAACCAAACAAAAACAAACAAAACAACAAAAAAACCTTAAAACTCACACTTCACATTATTTTTTCTTTTAGTTATCAGGTCAAAATACAGAAATAAATGTATCTAACATGCATTTTTATACTCTTGAAAATCAGATAAATCTACCTTATAAATTACTATAAAGTGTAAGATAAATATTTTTGGTTTTTAAGTCAATTTAAACAGTACGGCTTAAAACTGACTTGAGGAAGAAGATAGGAACATTTCATACTTGTTACAAAACATAGTTTTGTGTATCTGTGTGTTTGTTTTTGACGTAATGGTGGAATTCTCTCTCATTTTGATTACTCAGAAGGTACTATTGTGAGATGGTCGGAGATTAGCAGGACATCACCTTTTTCCTCTCTAGTTAGATGTCCAGATCCATAAAAATACATGCATATTATTAGATGCTTGTTCTCGAGCAACCACAGGTATCTGGTGCAGTGTGGTACTGTGTTGGTAGTTTCTTCTGAGAACCTGTGAATAATTACTGAGAAAATTGCAGCTACACTTTCCATGTATATGGAGAGACACACTCAACCTCAGACCTGATGTTTTCCAACGATCTAAGAAAACACTGTCAAAATTGTAGATACTTCTTAAAGAAATAAAGGAAAAATCATTTCTGTGTTTTTATTATAATTCTGTTCTTTTGTCCAAAGATTTTTTAGAACAGAAAATATACAGTGTCTTAAAACTCTTGTTAAGGCTGTAGTTGTTCCTTTTTATCTTTTTTCTTTTTAACTCTACTTTAATGCTATCACATTCCATCCTTTCCTTTTGTAAAAGTAATTGCTTTCTGAGCATTAAAATCTGCCCTGATTTAAAAGAAACTGATAAAAATGAATAGGAAACAAAATGTGTTAAGATTACATTTGTTATAACTTCAAGTTATCCTAGGCATTAATTGTTAACTAGTAAAAACACTGAAAAACGGTGACAATCATACCAAGGTGCTCTTACATTTTGATGAAGGTAAACTGAGTGGGGTTTTAGATTTATTCAAGATATACTAGTTAATAGGTGCTGGAAAATAGCTTTTAGCATGTCTCTTGGTGTGTTCTAATAAAATTCTAGAAATGTAAAGTAGGGTGCATTATTTTTTCAGAAGATAAAGGAAAAAAGAATTTTCATTTATCAAAATGAAAAGTGAAAGTAAAGGTTACCAGTGCAAGTTACACAGAAGTACAGTGCAAAGGATTTTGAATTTAGAATTTGTTTTGTATGAAGAATCATTGAAAAAAATTATCAAAAACTTAAGTTTCCAAGGACAATATCCTTTTCTGTGAAGTTATCAAGGTTATGAAGAGAACTGGAAAGTTCCCTTCACATTTAAGATTAGTAGGTGGGTTTTGTTTTATTCAACTGTTTTTATGGCTATAACAGCTGCTCTACAGAAAAAGAAAATATTTTATATTAAAAATAAAATTCTTCTGGGGCGCCTGGGTGGCTCAGTTGGTTAAGCCTCTGCCTTCGGCTCAGGTCATGATCTCAGGGTTCTGGGATCAAGCCCCGCATCGGGCTCTCTGCTCAGCGGGAAGCCTGCTTCCCTTCCTCTCTCTCTCGCGCGCTCTGTCTGTCTGCCTCTCTGCCTACTTGTGCTCTCTCTCTGTCAAATAAATAAATAAAATCTTTAAAAAAATAAAATAAAATTATTCTTTTTTATTGACCTGATACCTGCTAAATAATTTGGCTAAAAATTTGACAGATTTGTCTGGTCATTTAACTAAACTAGTTAAGTCTGTAGGGTTACATATTCATCTAGTAGGTAATTAAATGGAGAAACGGGTATCTGTGACTGTCCCATTTAGACAAACTAGTTAGACAATTCGATTTTATTTCAATGACAAATGAGTAAAACAAAATTTGTTTCTGTAATTTAGTTAAAAAAAAAAAATTACGAACCAGACCTGTGAGCTGTCATCACGTTGATACAGCATGTGTATTAGTTTTTGGATTGATTTTGGTTATTTCTGGTTTTTCTGATATGTAAGAAATGAACAGCTGCCTGTCAGTATTTGGCCAATTCATAATTCCTGTTCCTTTCCTTCCTTCTTTCTTTCTTTCAGAGAGAGAGAACATGTGCACAACATGGGGGAGGGGCAGAGGGAGAGAGAGACTCTGAAGCAGGGACTACATTCAGTGTGGAGCCCAATGCTGGGCCCGATCTCATGAGCCTGAGATCATGACCTCAACCTAAATCAAGAGTCGGATGCTTAACTTACTGAGCCACCTGGGCGCCCCGAATTCCCGTACTTTCAATATGAGTATGATATAATTTATAAGTATACCCAATACAGTATTTGTCATGTGTGAATTAACTTTTTAAAAGTTTCACATACTCCCATTTTTTCAAAAAGCAATTATATGAACAAAAGACAAGTCATATGCTTATAGTACACTAGTGGTATAATTTAGTCTCCTTTCTGATTCTTCACATTCCTCAAGATACGAGTGCCACAGTCATATAAATATGTGAAAAAAACCTCTCATATTTTATATTTCTTTACAAACAAACCCTTAAAATGCATAGCACCTCAAGTATGAGGGATTTTTAGTTCAACCTTCAAAAAACATATACAATATTGAGGGTTACCTTGTCTTAATTGAGAGGAAATGTAATACATAAGTTATACATCAAGTAAATATATTTTTTATTTTATTGTCTTATTTTCAATTTCTCTCTGCATTTTCCATATGCATAATCTGCCTGGGTCATGAAAGATGATATAATAAATGAATAAAAGATGCACCCAAAAGGAAAAGAAATTGTGCTTTCACTTCTGAATATGAAGAGAGAAATGAAATTAAAAGCATTTTTATTGAAAAATATAAATTTCTACTTAACAAAAGACCTCTTGCCATTGGATCCCTAGGTGTTCCGTATATCCTAAAAAACACTCATACTACCCTAGAAATATAGAATTGTAATGTAATTATTGTTTACTAGGTGCAGAGAACCCATGTTTCTACATTTTGATATAGACAAGACCAATTTCATTAAAATTATGTGGAAAGAAAAGAATATTCCTTCATTGAACTATTTAAGACCTTTATGATATAGCAATATCTAAAGTTTTACACTGATTTTTCCTTGATACGTGTATATCATTACCTTGGTCTTCCATTTAGTTTTATTGTTAAAGATCAAGTGATATGAAGATAATGAAAAAACAAATACAGTCATTTTAGTTGTCCATATTGGTAACTTAATTCTACTCCTGAAACTAATATTACACGACATGTTCACTAACTACAATTCAGATAAACTTGAAACAAGGAAACAAACCAAAAAATTCTGAAGTACTTTGATTTCCTCACAGTACTTGACCAGTTGGCTAAGTGCATCCTTTATTTAGTGTAAGATGGACAAAAGAGGGAAAAAAAAAAGGTTAGTACCATTTTTTTTATCACTGTAAAAATTATTGACATTTTCTTGAAAACAGTTTAGGTTTATGTTAATGAAATAGGACAACAGGGTTTTTCTAAATTTTTTTTTCCTAAAGATTTTATTTATTTATTTGACAGAGATCACACGTGGGCAGAGAGACAGGCAGAGAGAGAGAGAGAGGGAAGCAGGCTCTCGGCTAAGCAGAGAATCCGACTCAGGGCTCTATTCCGGGACCCAGGGATCATGACCTGAGCCAAAGGCAGAGACTTTAACTCACTGAGCCACCCAGCAGCCCTGGGGTTTTTCTAAATTTTTAAAATTTTAACTCCAGTATAGTTAACATACAGTGTTATATTAGTTTCAGGTATATAATTTAGTGATTCAACACTTCTATACCTTACTAGATGCTCATCATAAGAAGGGAGCACAATAGGTTTTTGCTGGGTTTTTAATCACAGACTATAAATTTAATAAGACTAAAACATTTTTTCAAAAAGCTAATGCTTAGAGAGACGCCTGGGTGGCTCAGTCGGTTAAGCATCTACCTTCGGCTCAGGTCATGATCCCGGGGTCCAGGGATGGAGTCCTGCATTGGGCTCCCTGCTCAGTGGGGAGCCTGCTTCTCCCTCTGCCTGCTACTGCCCCTGCTTGTGCACTCTTTCTCTCTCTCTCTGACGAATAAATAAAAGTTTCAAAAGTTAATACTTTGAATGAGTATTTAGTATCCAACCTTTTGTTGGATGCCTTGGAAGCAAAACTTATTTTTTTCTAGAAGTCAATCTGCTCCAGAGATTCTAAGTTTAGGAAATCTTCCTGGAGGCTCACAGTAAGGACAGGCAGTCACGAGTCCCAAAGGGAACCAGTCCCACCCTGGGAGACGCGGAGAGCCTAAGTGTGAGGCTCAAGTCTGTATGACTATTGCATTGACTTTAGGGAGGAAATTATTCACAGAAGTTCTGGATAATGACCCATCAGATTACACCAAAATAATTTTCAATTTGTAAAGCATCATCAAAGAAATTAGCACCTGTAAAGAGATGAGAGTCTCTATTTTGCTCTCTTCTTAGAACATGGAAGAACTGAGCTCTTAAGACTGAGTAACTTGGGCGCCTGGGTGGCTCAGTGGGTTGGGCCGCTGCCTTCGGCTCGGGTCGTGATCTCAGGGTTCTGGGATCGAGTCCCGCGTCGGGCTCTCTGCTCAGCGGGGAGCCTGCTTTCCTCTCTCTCTGTGCCTGCTTCTCTGTCTACTTGTGATCTCTCTCTGTCAAATAAATAAATAAAATCTTAAAAAAAAAAAAAAGACTGAGTAACTTGACATTTTTTAACAAATGGGAAGAAGTAGGAGATATTTATGTCACAAAGTGTCAGTGGTGCTTCAGTGTTTACTTAGAAAAGTAAAAAAGACAGAATTACGTTTGAATCCTGTGTTCATGAAATTCTCTATAAGTGCTGTTCTATCATATAAGGTATCCTGTCATATTAGCTCTAATTTAATTCAGCAAATGTTTATTAAACAGTTATTATGTATCTGGCATTTTAATAATGGCTTAATCGGTCATTTTTCATTGACAAGACCTGCTAAAATGTTCAATGTTAAGCTCATTCATTTCTAAAATGCTTCAAAATATTTTTTTGGTTTTTTTATTTTTCTTCAAAATATTTTTAAGATCAAAATGACTTTTAAATATATTGTCAATTTCTATTCCCTGTGTTACAGAAACTTTAAAATAGCTGTGCTTTGGGGCGCCTGGGTGGCTCAGTTGGTTAAGCGTCTGCCTTCAGCTCAGGTCACGATCCTGGAGTCCTGGGATAGAGTTCTGCATCAGGCTCCCAGCTCAGTGGGGAGTCTGCTTCTGCCTCTGCCCCTCACTGCACTCGGGCTCTCTCACTTGCTCTCTCACCCTCTCTCAAATAAACTCTTTGAAAAAAATAAAAAATAAATAAGATAGTTATGCTTCATTTTTATTATCTTAATAGGAACCTTAGTTTATCAATATGGTTTTCACCTATTGTTAAACATATTTCTTGTACCCTTATAGAAGACACAGTGATTGTGCCCACATGACATCAAATCATTTGGATGAGAAGCAAAAAAAACAAAAAACAAAAAACAAATCCCAATTATCCAGATGTTGAGCTTAAATAATACCAAACATCTGGTGTTTCCAAATAAATTTTTCTTGATTCTGCAAAGCTTTAATTTTTAAGAATGGAGACTTAAATGTCAGACCCAAAATATTTCTTAGCCTAAAATTAACACACATGAATTTGCGATATGTTGGAAAGAAATTATTTCAAGAGGTGGGCTGACATAGAAATGCGAACCCTTTTACTTCACAATCACACCCAAAAGGATCATTCTATTACCATGCAAGCAAAGAGATTTTCACTTAAATGTTCTGCCTTTTAATGTTTCTTGTCATTTATTTGAACTATGGTCTTATCCATCTGCTCAGCTTCTCAGTGTTAATAACTATTCAATTCTCAAATTACAGAATATCATGTAGTTAGAATGGTCAAGACCGGAAAGTTTCCAAATTCACAATATGTCTGTGGTTTATAGATCTAAATACAAAGAAGAGAAAGATTTGAGTGGAAAAAGCCATTTTAAACATACGATCTACAATGCAATATGGGAAATAACATATGTTTAAAAATGTTTTTAAGATGAAAAAAGTTTAATGTGTTGGAAAACCAACTGTTTCATATAAATATATCTGTCACAGATTTGATATACAGTCTACGTACAGTTGCTTCTTTTTTTTTTTTTTTTGGTGTAAAGGTCAAAGCTTAATTTTTTCCCCTGGTGTACTTAGTACCACTTATTGCAAAGATCATTCTTTTCGACTGCTACACAGAGCAATCTCTGTCATAAAGCCAATGTTACATTTAATTGTTCCTGTTCAGGGCTTTTATTTGATCCTGTTGGGCATTTGTCTACCTTTGTGCTATTACCATACTGCTTTAATTACTTTATTTTTTAATAAGCCCAGCTGCATACCAAGAGGAGAATAGCAGCAGTGACTACCTTGGTAGGTAGGAAAACTTTATCGCTGATATTATTTAGAATTTCCTGTGCATATTAATTATAATAATTAAAAAAAACACCTGGTCACTTTTTATAAAGAACTTTTAGAATCTATATAGACAATTTACTGCTTTATTGCCTGAATCCAAAAGTGAATTTCTGTCATCATACCCCTTCCTCCCAACCCAGTCGATTGTCTCTGTATAATTTTTTTTATCTGCTAGAGCGTGTTCTCCAGAATTTGTTCTTGAAGGAGCCTTGTCTAAATTTGATAATTCTTAATTCCATGTAAATTTTATAATTTATTTAAAAATAATATAAACAGACCACCACCATAAAATAACTCTCTCTAATGCAATTTTACATTGACATTGTAAGGAATTGATAGAGCATTTTAGAATTAATTAATAACTTTATATTAACAACACATTCCAATCATGTATATGAACTATCCCCTTATATAATTTGTTGTTATTCATTTTTTCTCAATAATAACACATTTTTCTGTATAAAGAGCTTATATTTTATTGTTATATTTATTTATAAAGAATTTGATTCTTAAAAAAATTTTTTTGAAGTTTATTTATTTGAAAGAGAGTGCAAGATAAGAGAGCATGAGCAGGGGGGAGGAAGAAGCAAGCTCCCTCCCCAGAAGTGGGGCTCGACCCAGGGGCTCGATACCAGGACTCTGGGATCACAACCTGAGCCAAAGCAGATGCTTAACTGGCTGAGCCACCCAGGGCACCAAGAACTTGATCTTTGGAAGATATTCCACATGGAATCCTTGGTACCCTCATTGAAATCATTTATTACTTATAAAAATTATCTATAGAATCATTTGAAATTTCTATCTAGCAAAGCATACTCCCTGAGAATAATTTTGGTGGTAGATACAACTGCAATAACAAATAGATATAACACCAAGAAAAGGGTAGACTGTTGTACCTTTATGATTTTGACTTAAGGTGATCCTTTTAACAGAACACACAAAGTAAAAATGACACATGAAGTAATTGCTCAATCAAACCATGAGCAAGTTTCTGTGGCTGCATAACAAATGACCACAAACTTAGTGGCTTAAAACAGCACTCATTTAACAGCTCAGAGTTCCGTAGGTCAGAAGTTCAGTGATGGTGGGACTGGGTTTTCTCTTTAGGGTCTCATAAGCTGAAAACAGGATGTCAGCTGGCCTGAGTTCTCATCAGGAGCTTAGGGTCTGCTTCTGAGCTCCTGTGGTTGTGGCAGGTTTCAGTGTGTTTTGGTTGCCCGACTTAGCTCCTGTTGGCTTGCGAGTGATCTCCCAGGCTCAAAGCCTTCAGCCCTGGTGATTACATACACGAAGCAGCCATCTTAGGATTGCACCTACCACAAACATCTAAATTAGTTACGATCTTTCCTTAAAATGCACTGGTAAGAGGATGAAAAAGTCAAGTAAAGGAGGTTATGAGAAATCTCTCAAAATCGGTGGGAAAAATGGCGAATCTCATAGAAAACAATGGAGAGCTGAAAAAACTTAAATTGGCTCAGTGGGTTAAAGCCTTTTCCTTCAGCTCAGGTCATGGTCTCCGGGGTCCTGGGATCAAGCCCCACATTGGGCTCTCTGCTCGGCGGGGAGCCTGCTTCCGCCCCTCCCCCCCACCTACTTGTGATCTCTGTCAAATAAATAAATAAAATCTTTTTTAAAAATAGGCTTTTTATATTAGAGTCCACCCAACTGTCCATTAAAATATATGCAGTTGTCTGCAGACATCACACAGAACTAGACAATCAAAAGTATTCACAGGGTATACCCACATAAAGCTTTAACTACACTTAACAGATAAAGAAAGCAACCTCCAGCAAGTATCACTGATGTCTAAGACTTTCAGGCCCAACTCTCAGGGCCCTTTCACAAATTCACTGAAGTGAGCTTCATTTGCAATTGTTAACCATCCAGCTAACAAGTTTACATCAAGGTAACAAGTTTACAGAGAGTTTGGTTACAAGGCTAGAATCAGGGAGTGTAACAGGATAAACCAGGTACAAAACATCCATCAATGCACTTTTAATGAACATTGTATCCACATTTGGTGTCCAGTGCTTTCACGCACGTTCTGACTTTAAATGGCCTAACGTAAATCACAAGCTAGTAAGCTCCACCCTCCTCTTGTGGTTAAAAAGTATTACCATAGACATCCCTGCAGAAAAGCCTAGAGTTAACATAGACTAGCTACAAGTTAACCCTCTGTTTATACTACAGTATAAATTGAATACATTCAATTTCATTATTGATCAGATACATGTAAATTAAAACTTCCATTGGATATCAATGTCCACCACATGGATTGTAATTAAAAGATTGATATTAGCAAGTATTAGAATAGGGACTAGCAAGAACTCTTACAGCACAGCATCTTTGACTGTAAATTGATAGTGCCCCTTGGAAAAAGTAAGTTTCTCATTATCTAGTAAAGTTGAAGGTGCACATATCTTATGACCAAAATTTCTGCCCCTATATATATATGCCCACCAGAAGTATGTGTGTACGTATTTCTTCTAACACGTAAATAAAAATAACTGAAAGTTTTAAGTAATCCAGGTGTCTATCATCAGGAAAATGTTTAAATAAATTCTGGTGTGTTCAGGCAGTTGAATAGAATATAACAATGAAAACAAACCAGCCATTCTGTAAACAAGAGTATAAGAGAAACAAGCATAATTTTGAACATAAGAAGTTAACATAAAACATAGACGAGCCTGTTTTTATACAATATCCAGAACCAGGCAAGCTAAACTGTAGTGTTTAGGGATAAAATGATAAATAAAAGCAAGTAAGAGATTATGGTAAAACTCTTCAGGGGGTAGAAAGTAGGTGGTCATTGGAGATTGAATGGAGAAATGAGGAAGGCTTCGCAGTGGTATTTTAAGGATGTTCATTTTAAAATAATTTGTTCAGCTCTATGCTACAGTTTTGAGCACCTTTCTGTTATGTGTTTATGGCTCTCAATTAAAAAGCTATAAAATACAGAAAGTATTCATTTAAATTTTGTAATGTATTAAATGTCATGATTTCATACCAATTGAAAAGATTTTAATTACTCTCTCAAAGGAAGAAAATCATAATATTTAATGCCTAAATAATTAGAGCTGTAGCCAAATGAAATCATATTATCAATTCTAGCACCAGAAGTCAGAATTTGCAACACAAGGTTAGCCCCTTAAAAATAATCGGGGCAAATCACTCACCCTCAAGATGTGTGGAGATGGCCCCTGCAGAAATTAAAGGACAAGATGATACAAGGCCCCATTGCAACATTGTACTTGCATTGCTTTACTTTTTCCAAATTAAGTTTCAGCCTGAATATCAAGAGTGTCTCCTACTCAGAGGTAAATGTCCTTCCTTCCACAAAATTTATGAAACTTGTCAGAACCTGAACAGGGCTTTGATAGGCATTTTCCATCCATCTGCTCTGGACTGCGCCACTCCCTCCTCATGGCCCAAGAGAGCCGGCCAGACATCACAGATTAGTCCTCCAGTGCCTGGAAAAATCACTTCATCACTGCCCCGCCTACTCAGGGTAAATCATGAAGTACTTTCACGGTGCTGGTTTAAAAAGTTGAGTAGAAATTTTTAACACTTGGCTGTTTGGATGCTTCTCTGGTGTTCCTTTCCCATTGAATTCTGCATACCATTTTATGGGATGCCGTAGACTGCGTGTTTGTGCTCCCCCCAGATTTCTATGGTGAAGCCTAATCCCCAGTTGCGATGACATTTGCAAGTGGGGTCCTTGCGAGGCTCTGCCCTCAAGAATGGGATTCGTGCCCTTATAACATGAACCACAGGGAGCTCCTGGCTCCTGGCAAGGATACAGTGACAAGTTCAGTCCAAGGAACCAGATACCCAATCTGCAGGGCGACTTGACCTTGGACTTTCAGCCTTAGGGACCTTGAGAAATAAACAATTGGAGGTTTTTTGTTTTTGTTTTTTTCTTTTTAATAAGCCCCTCATCTGTGGTATTTTGTTATAGTGGCCTGAGCAGACCAAATATGGAGATATATATGAATTATATACATGAGAACAATTTGGGAAGTTAATGTTATAATTTTTATAATTATAATGTTATAATTTTTATTCCTGAGTCTGGTACATAAAGAGGGAAAAAAATTGCTGTGATCTTCTTCCTCAGATTAGTATATTAACAAAACCAAGATCCTAAATTTGAATTTTATGTATACGTCGGTTCATTTTCGCCTATTACATTACAAAGCTATAATTTTGTAGTGGGGGGAACTGAAAGGGTGAAACCTCAAAAGGCCTTTGGGTGGTCGATTAGTGCTAAGAAGTAATTATTCTGTCGCTGTCGCTGCCGCTGCCGGGAATGAGAGGAAAGAGACAGTCACTGTTGAGTGCAGAAGTGTAATCCTTTCCGCCCTTTGCCCAGCCTCACAGTAAGGAAGGTACCTGTTTACTGTCTTTTCCCTAAAAATTTGTCTGACTAGGCATACCTTACTTAATGTTTAAGTTCAATTATCACAACAAATTTAAAATGCCTGAAAGCTAGTCACTCTCCATCACCTTAAATTTCTGAGTCCAAGGGCCATTTCTTTCCCAGTCTAAAGGAATTGCTCACCCCCCACCCACCCTGCCCCAGGGCTTCATTTAAATAATCTTTGTGTCCCCTAGAGGCATTTCTGGTTTGTCTCCACTTCACCAGCTGCTCCTTGAGAATTCTTTTGCTGACCTGTGGTCTTGTACTTCAACTTTAAACGTGGAAAGGCTGTGAGCTCCCAACTGGACCTGATATCTTCTTTTCTGCAAAACAAACAAATGAACAAAAAAGTTGTTTCATCTGGTCCCCTCCCTTTAGATAGTCAATGGAGTTAATCTCTATCTGCATATCTAGTCCCAAATCTTCCCCAGCTCTGGCTTGTTACATGCAAGTGCCTACCTGCCCAGACCATTTGCTGAGACGCCTTCAAAATGGGAAATTTTGTTCCTTTTTCTGTGTCCCAAATATACAATCCTATTTTCTGTTGAGTTTTCAGGAATGTGTGCTAGGTTCTAAATCACCATTTACCAACATGTAACAATTTTTTTTCTTTTTCTCATCAAATAGAGATTAATGACAATCATTCCATAGCAAAAAAAGTATCAAAAGACACTTGATCACTTTTTTGCCTGTTTGCTCTGAAGAAAGGTGATTACAGGTTATTCATTCAGGGATCAACTGAATCCATACTGGACCGAATGGAATCCCTAACCTATATACACTTTAAAAAAGTCACTTTCTCTGTGCTTTGGGTGAATTTTACGTGTTTTGGTAATTTCTGAAAGTGTCTCCATTTTCCTTTTTCTCTTTGCGTGCAGCCTAGAGGTATTGTCTCTTTCTGGGTCATTTAACTCATTTCACAGTACATTTTTCATTTCAAGAATTTTTAATTCACTAGTTATTTTTTTATGTTCTTAAGAATATTTTTTTATTTTATTTTATTTTTTTAAAGATTTTATTTATTTATTTGACAGAGACCACAAGCAGGCAAAGATGGATGCAGAGAGAGACGGAGAAGCAGGCTCCCTGCTAAGCAGAGGGCCCGATGTGGGGCTCGATCCCAGGACCCTGGGATCATGACCTGAGCCGAAGGCAGAAGCTTTAACCCACTGAGCCACCCAGGCGCCCCAGAATACTTTTTTTTTTTAAGATTTTATTTATTTATTTGACAGAGAGAGAGATCACAAGTAGGCAGAGAGGCAGGCAGAGACAGAGGGGGAAGCAGGCCCCCTCCTGAGCAGAGAGCCGGATGCTGGGATCTATCCTGGGACCCTGAGATCATGACCTGAGCTGAAGGCAGATGCTTAATGACTGAGCCACCCAGGCGCCCCAAGAATGCTTCTTCTTCTTTCTTCTCCTTCTCCTTCTTCATCTTAAATGTTTCAGAGTACAGTACAGCTTTAAGTACAATGTTGTACCACAGATCTGTTAGGTAGAAACTAGACAAGAGTAAGGGAAGGAAAACTCTGGGCAAATCCAAGTCCTTGAGGGAGGAATGATAGAGATAAGAACTGGAGGCCAGGGCAGTGATGAACAGATTACAGGTTAGAAGCCTAGGGGCACAACACCCTGACCTTGTAGTTTCCAAGACCTCACGGCTGACAAACTAAGGCCCGTAAGTGCAGAGGGAGGGCTCTCCTTTACCTCCTCTGCCCCAAGGTAACCCCTAGACTCCTTGTAAATCATTTGCATTTTGGATACTGACTCACCCCGTCACTGAGAAAGGCTGCTTCGAAGGTTCTAGTACACACCCTGTAGGGTCAAAAGGGCCCCCTCCCCACCTGTGGGCGGAGTCCACAGATGATTGAAGGCAGCCTCCGTTAGAGCGCCTGCCCCACGGCTCCTTCCCAGCCCAGAAAAACCCAATAACCTCTAATCCCCAAACAGGCAGGAGGCTGGTTCCTGCTCTCCCACCCTGAGTGTGTAGTTTTCCCTTTATATACTGCTTTGTGTGTGCTCCTTCCCTTCCGGCTGTCTGTATTCCGACTGGGATCCTCAAGTACATGCAAGGACCCAGACCGTCTGGTCATACAACATAGACTCTCCACCGGTGACAGATCCGTGGAACTTAGTCTCTTGTATAACGCAGCTTCAAACTTGTTGAGCTCGAATTCATTATATATGTATCCACTTTTCCTTGCTTCATTTCTCGGTTGTTTTTTGTTTGTTGGCTTGCCTAATAGTTTCTTTTTATAAATACTTTGCATTATATTTTGGAAAATCTTGAACACAGGTTTCACAATCATTTTTAGGTTGCTTTCCTCCTTTCCTTCGATTTTGGGGGTTTCGTTTCCTAATTATTATCTTGTGAGCTAACTTTTAAAGTTTTACTACTCCATTTCAGAATTTTGGTTTGCAGACGCGTATGGAGTGAATTTTCTCTGTTTTATTGATTTTTGTTTGTTTGTTTCTTCTGGTGCCTCCCTAGGGTCCCCAGGCCTGAACCCTGTTTGCAGTCCTTCTATTAACGGTGGCAATATTGCGGAATTAGAAGGAGCTACAACAGCTGCGGAGCCTGGGTGCTACCTACTCCTGTATTCCTCTGGAAACAAACTCGGTGAAATCCTAGTTGCAGGTAGGGCTCACCTGTGCATTTTTCAGCCTCCTTTTCAGGGCAAGGGGCACCCGCCGCGTGTGTTTATTGCAGGCTGTGTATCTGGATTCACTTCTCCTTGCCACGTGGTTGATAGAAGGATTCAGGAGGCGAAACTGCAGACCACCTTCGCTGGCTTCTGTTCCCAGAGCAATCCTGCAGCCCTAGTGCCACTTGTTCTCTGTTTGCTACTCTTCTGTGTCTTCTCCATGTATGTTTTTATTTTTTGACTGTACATTTTTATTCTGTTCATCGTTGCTGTATATTTGAAACAGAGAGAGAACTGTGCGTGTGAGCGCGCAGTGCCATCTAGATTGGGCGTTTCCTTAGCATAACAATTTCATACAAGAGGATGACGGCGCTTGCTTTTGTCTTTGCTCCTCACGTAGAATTCACAATTACTTAAGTAGCTTGTCACACTGCTCCAGACCCCATGCCTTTATTTTGAAGAGCCTCGCCTTTTGTGAAGGAGGTACCCTAAGTTGGTTTCTCAGGACCCCTAACTTTTTCTACTATCCAAGATGTCTTTTTTTTTTTTATACAAAAAGAATGGGATGGTGAACGCCTGTTATTAGAGGATGACAGGGAAAATAAATCCAACAGTTATTAACCTAGTCACCTGTTATCTGTTATAGTTCTGTTCTAAATATAAAATTCCTGCTAAGGTTTTCTAAGTTCCTAAGTTGCTTTATGTGTCATTCTTTTTTAACTCAAAAATGCTGAAAATGACCTTAAAGTGACTCCATCCATGTTGCTTGGCTTTGTTTATATGAACAGCCTCAGGATCTGTGCACATTGAAGGTTTTGACAACTTTAATTATTCTACACATTTAACTGGTGGGAACTTAATTATTCTAGTGTTTCCAGAGGGCTGATGACATAGGCAAGATATTAAAAAATAATAAATAAATGAAGGCATGTACAATCTGTGACTCCTTCAATTTGTAGCTAAGAATATTGTAGGACCCGTGGAATATACCTTACTTTAAATCCCTATTTACCAGTTCTTTAATGTTACCGTTTTCAGAGTAGTATCTAATGGTAATGTAATATCATATATATTATATAGAAATATAGATTCCTTTATGTATAACTTATATATTATTATATAACATAAATATATGTAAATATTTTAAAGATTCTTGTTTTGAATTAATTTTAGATTTATAGAAGATTCCCAGGAATTGTAGGAAGACGTGTCAAGTGTCCTTCACTTAAGTTGCTTAAATGTTATGAAATATTTGAACCTAAATGGCTGGTATGATATCCCTTTATCTTTAAAGACTTCAATAAGTTTTCTAAAAATAAAAACAATATTTTACTTAACCAAGTGCAATGATCAAAATCAAGGAATTAACAACAACAAAAATACTGGTGCCTAATCTGCATTCCTTATTCAAACTGTGTCATATATTCCACTAATATCATTATACATGTAACAAATGTGGCAAAATATATATATATATATATATTTTCCTGGTGCAAGATCCAACCCACATGTGACACACAGCCCATTAATGCCCTTTGGAACAGTTCCTCAATCTTTTCTGTTTCATATCTTTGACTTTAAAAAAAAAAACAAAAAAGTTTATTTGTTGAATGACCTTGATTTGACTTTTGTGAGGTTTCCTCATGATTGCATTATGCATTTCAGGAATGCCACAAAGTTCCTGCATATCCTCCTCAATGCACCAGTGTTAGATTACTGATGCTGTGTTTCCTTTTTGTGGAAAATGCATTTAGAAACCATGTGATAGGCGCTAGGTCTGTTCACTACTGCTGGGATCCCACTGTGTCTGGGTCCTTTCAGCCAATAGGAAGATCTTCAGACGCATGCCTGGAGGCCCCTCCCCCTTTTTTAATTTATTTATTTGACACAGAGAGATCACAAGTTGGCATAGAGGCAGGCAGAGAGCTAGAGAGAGAGAGGGAAGCAGGCTCCCCGCTGTGCAGAGAGCCTGATGCGGGGCTCGATCCCAGGATTATGGGATCCTGACCCCAGCCGAAGGCAGCGGCTTTACCCAATGAGCCACCCAGGTGCCCCAGCTTTCCCCTTTTCACAGCCACAAGGTGTTCTATTGCATGGATGCATCATAGGGCTTGCAACCCTGCATCATTTTGCTTTTCCCCAGGTCTTTGCAATTACAAACCGTGTTGTAATGAAGAATCTCGTTCACATGTATTTTTTTAAAGTGTATCATAGCGGCAAATTCCTCAAAGTGAAATCACCAGTTAAAAGGTAAAAAAATACACTTGTCAGATATTTGCCAAGAGGGTTGTATTGATTTGCATTTCCACAAGCAATTCTGAGAGTGTTTATTTCCCACAGCTTTTCCACCAGAATGTGTCCTCATACTTTGTAAATTTTGCCATTCTCTTAGGTGATAAATGGTATGTCAGGCAGTTTTTATTTCCACCAATGGCAAGACTAACCATATTTTACTATGTTTAAGAGCCATCTTTATATCTTTCATTGTGAATTGTTTGTGGTGCTTTTGCTCATTTTTCTGTAGGAATTTTAGGGTTTTTTATAACTTTAAAGAGTGCTTTTTATATGTTAGGAATATAGGCCCCTTATCTGTGATATATGTTGCCATTTTTCCTTCCAGTTCCTCAGTTGTCTTTTGACTATGTTTATGGGGGACTTTATCCAGAAAAATGTCTGTTTCTTATGGTTAAACTCATCAATCTTTTATTTTATCTGAATTTCCAGTTATAGTTTAAAAATACTTTCCGTATGCTCAAGTTACACAGTAATACATCCATGTTTTCTTACAGCTTTTGTAAGGGTTCTTTCTTTCTTAAAATTCGTTTTTATTTAAATCTTGGATTTACTTGAGTTTCTACTTATACATATTATGAGATTTAGAACTAAAAGTACATGATTTTCAAATGGTCATTGTCTCAGCCCTCTGTTAACAGTCCATCTTTACCGCAGGATTCATATGCTGCTTCTATCAGATCCTGAATTCCATGTGTACTAAGTCTGTCTCTGGGCAGTCTCTTTTATCAGATTTCTCCAATTGTCTTCTTATGTATCCATATGACATTGTTTTTCTGTAAAGGGCTTAGATATTAAAACATCATGTGGTGTTGATCCTTTCTCATAGCTTTATCTTTTTCCATAATTTCCTGGCTAATTTTTGCATACATGTTGCTTTCCCTTTGAACTTTGTTATCAACTTTTACTGTTCATTACAGTTAGTATTGGGGGAGGTGGTTGGATTACATTGCATTCATAACTTAGGAAAGTTGACATCTTTAGGATACTGAGTCATTTCACATAAAAACAAAAATTCTCTCCATTTTTTTTCATGCGTGCTTTAGAGTCTTTCAAGAGAAATGCACAAAACTTTGAAGTTGTAGAAAATAAGGTTATAATTGGCATTAGCCCTCACTTTATTGATAAAAGCTAATTTCTAGTTTTATTTTAATTTTACTTTTGCTGTGTGTTATATGGGATATATCAAGCAATTATCTAAAATGCCAATAGCTAGCCTCTCCTAATTTTTCTGTTTGTTAATAAATGAAAGACTATTTTCTCCAAGTACAGAAACTTTCTCTTTCTAATCCAGTACTTTATGCATTTATTGTCCTATCTGTGATTCATAGCTATTGTGAGGACCGTGTCCATCTCCGGGACAAATGAAGACCACTCAGTCCCTCCCAGTGTACTCCAGAGTCCGTCAACACTCTGTGCCTTGTGCTGTCTTCTGTCCGGGACCCAGCCAGTGGAGCAGCCTCTGTCTGGAACCTGCCAGATAAAGGCGATCTTGACCGTTTTTTCCTGCGGTGGACTCCTGGCAATTTTGTGAACCCTATGGGCCCTTTCTGGGATGTTTTTAAATTAAAGCCCCTTAAACTATAAAAACAACAACAACAACCTATTAACGTAAGTTCAGTGAAATCAGATTCTTCCTTTTCCATATATTTTAAGATATATAAATGAAAATAGATGGTAATGCTAGAAGCTTTTATGTGTAGATTTGACAACTCTGCAACAAGGTAAAAACTGATATATCAGACACATTCTTGAACTAATCACCTAAATAAGTTTGCCACAATAATGTCCAGTTAGCAGGGGGGTATATGCATTGTGCATTATTTTATGCACCACATATTACTTCCCACACAAGAGTAGTAGCAACCAAAGGGGCCATTTAATGGTAAATTTCTTTTAATTGATTAGACTTTTAAATATCTCTTTTACTCAAAATGAACTTCATCTTTTTATTGCTTTAAAAAAAAAAAAAGCAATAAAGCTATGCCAGTAGGAAAATGTTACTGGAGAAATGCAAATTGTACAAAAAGTGTGTTAGGAGTAAATTATTTCCCCAGTATAGTAGTATTAAAATTTTCTAGTGTACAGCAAATTTGAAAATATTTACACTGGCTCTCTATAGGCTTACAAACATGTTACTGTGAACATTACTATAATTATCACAGATTAGGACATCTCTTCAAGCTATATCCTATAAGTACGTCATATCAAGCTATGTCATTTATGATCCCTTTCAAAGGAAATTGGAATCATGATATGTTCTCCTAAAGACATCAGTATTCATACCATTAATGAAGATTTGGTTAATTATAATGTTATTTATATATTTAATACATATATATATTAAATATATTTATAATAATTTGGTTGCAGTTTTTTCATTTGATGTAAGATTTGCTCAATGCAATACACAAAACATTTACGACGTATTCACTAGTTTCTGAAAACTGTCTGCATTTATGTAACCCATGTCACGTCAAGATATAAAACAATATCATCACCTTTTCCTTCCACCCTTTTCAAGTCCCCAGTCCCACAATAAGTATCTCACTTTTTTACCACAGGGATTAGTTTTGTGGTCATAAAAGTTCAAGTACTTAGAATTATAAACCATGTACTCTTTTTAGCATAAGGTTTCTTTAGTTTAGCCTATCATCTTTGACATTAATAAAAAATGTTGCAGGTATCAATAGTGTGTTTTCTTTACCACTGAGTAGCTCTTAGTTGTTTGAATACACTAGTTTTTTCATTGATGGATACTGAAGTGGCTTGTCAAATTGAACTATCATAAAGCCTTATAGATATTCTTGCACAGATATTTTGTGAATATATTTTCCATTTCCCTCAAGTATATACTTAGGAATGACAAGTAATGGGGCAAGTGAATGTTTGGTTTATAGGAAATGTTCCAAAATATTTCTCAAGTAATGGTACCATTTTAAATTTCCATCAACAATTTCTGAGAGTTTCAATTGCTTCACATTCTTGCCAACATTGATCAGTCAGTCTGTTTTACTTCTAATCATTCTGATGGGTGTGCTGTGGCATCTCACTGCCGTTTTAATTTACATTTCCATAACAAATAATTTGAGCATTAGTATATCTCTTATTGTAATGGTCATTAGTATATCTCCTTTTAAAAGTATCTGTTTTTCTTTTATTTAATTGTGGATGTGAGTATATCCTCTATGTGAGTCCTTTGTCAGATATATGTTTTATGAATGTTTTATTCTACACTAATGCTTGCCTGTATTTTTTAAAGATGTCTCTTAATGGGTAGAATTTTAGCAATTTTGATGAACTCTAATTAGTTACTTCTGTGGTTATTACTGTCTGTAACCTAAGAAACCTTTTCTTGCCCTCAAGTTAGAAAGATACTCTGTTCTTTTTTAGAGTTTTCATGGTTTTTGCTTTTGTATTTAGGAATACTCTTTTTCTGGAATTAATCAGGTTATTTTGTGCAGGGTGTATTTCTGGACAGAACTCAGGTTTGGCTGTTGTTCACTGATCGAAAATCAGTACTTGAGAGAGAAGTGATGGAGGGAAAGGGAAGGTTCCTTTATTCAGGAAGTCAGCACCCCGGGAAGATGGTGGGCTGATGTCTCAAAGACCATCTTCTCCAGCCAGGGCAAGCCAGAGGGTTTAAAAATGGGAAGGTGTGAGAAAAGGGAGTGGGGCTGCCTGCAGGAGAAGCAGGTTCCAGGCTATTGGTCAGATGTTGACAGACATGACCTTAACAGATTCGCTGGCTGTTTGCAGCTGTTTTCCAACATTGTCAGGCCTTACCTTCTGGGAAAGTTTGGTCCTTCACTTCTCAAGGAAAAGAAGTTAGTTTTGCTACAGGTCATCGAGGGACTTAGGTCAGCCTGCAAGGAATGCATTAGCTTGCAAGTTAACACTTAAGACTGGCTGGAATGCTGTTAAGTGAGGAGAGGTCATTTTATATACATAGATAGCTAGAGATAGAGATATCCAATTATTCCATCACCTTGCAAAATCATTCTTAGACAAATCATGGTTTTCATGCTTTTGTCATAAATACAAAGACCTTATAAGGGTAGATCTATTTCTGAGCTATCAGTAGTTCTCTATTATTGATTCTTAAGCCAGTGCCACATTATTTTGCTTATTCTAGATTTATAGTGGGTAATGAAATCAAATAACATGCATTCCTATTTTCATTTTCTTTCTTCAAGATATATATATGTGTGTGTATATGCCAAGATCCTTGGCATTTCCCATACATTATAGAAATTTTGTCAATTTATCATTTTTTAAAAAGTCTCAGGGATTATAGGTAGGATAACTATGAATATATGAATCAGTTTGGGAAGAAAGGAAATCTTGATAAAATTGAATCATCTAATCCATGAATACTGTATATCTCTCCAATTTATTTAAATATTTTAAAAATTTTGTCTGAAATGTAAGAATGTTTTTCAGAATATATTAAGTATGCTATTAACACCCTTGTTTACTACTGCTTTATCCAAGAAATGCCATCTGTAGTTATTAAAAAGGAAACCCTTATACCATTTTAAAATCTAATGGAATGAAGACTGTGTCATATATGATAAGCTTATATGCTGATAAAAGGAGTGCATAGCTAATACCTGAATTCAGTTTCAGGTTATCTTGGCTCCACATAACTTTGTGGCCTCTTCCAAGCCCTTGTGTAATAGATACAGTTGAGTTCAGTTCCCTGATTCTTGTAACACGTTTGTGTGACTTTGTGTTGTATGATCCATGGCAAGTCACTTTCTCTGCTACTTGTTTCTCAACTCTAAAGTGGTGAGATGGTGGTAAGGTTGTCTGATTTCAAAGATATAATGAGGTAATGTCTAGGCACAGTTGGTGAGTTGGCTCAGTTACACAGGTAACTGTGTTGGAACACAGCCATCAGTAAAGACCACCTGTTGCCATGATTTTCCTTTCTTCCTCCCCTTTAGCCTGTCAAGCCCTTTCCTGTTTTACAGACTTTCTATTCCCTTTGCCAAATTTTTAGCTACTTCCAGGAAAAATACTTCATCTTTCATATCATAGCTGAAATACTTCTCCTTGGCAAATCCTTCCAATCATTTCATCCAAAGGAGAGGCATCCGTTTGCGATCTCCATAACTTTTTTTACTTTGTTGTTACCTCCAAATCAATCAACATGTTTTTGAAACATTTTTCTTTCAATTTTTTTTTTGTTTCATTTTGTGTATTTTTCATGTCTAATGTAGAGATTAGACACTGTGCTATTCTCTGTTCACTAATATTTCTAACTAGTCTGGTAGAGTGCCTGTCTAATGTAGATACTCAGTTAATATTCATGAAATAAATTAATTTTCAATAAGAAATAGGATAGTTCTCCTTTTAGAAATTTTGATAGTGGTGCCTGAGCGGAATTTTCACCCTTTTTAAATCAAGTGCTAAGTCCCTTCTGGCAGTTCTTATTTTGAAATCTCACCAGAGTTGGAGATAAGAAAAATGGAAATATAGTTATTTGTATTCTTCAGAGAGACTTGCAACTGAGACGTGACTCTGAGGAGGTTTTGAAGGTGGCAGCTATCATCACCAAAAGGGTCCTCTTCTGTAGAACTAACTCTTTGAAAACAGTTCTTAGAAAATCATGGTTTATGTTTGTTTCAGGGTTTGGAGTCATTATTTATTCATTCAGCACACACATAATCATTTTGTTCTATGAGTGCTAAGCATTCTTTTGAGAGCTTAGACAACAACTGAACAAAATAATTCATGTTACACAGCGATGGAATGACATAGATGTTTTTTAAAAGAGTATTGAAGAGTTCCCAAGCAAAGATTTTAAGGAGGTGGTCCATCTACTGAAGTTCATTCTCTGTTCCTTTCCTTCAAACACATGCTGTGTGTTCTGCTACATAGGCTAAGTTATAGTCCTGATAGATTCTGTATTTTCCCACTTCTGTCTTGTTGTTTTCACTGGCTTCCTCTATCCAGAAAAGATTTTTCATCTTCCCATTTCTCTGCCATCATCCTCATTGAGCAATGATCAGGGGTTGCCTGACTTCCCACAAAATCCTCTCTCGTCCTATGCTCCTTCAGGCATCATCTAGAGATTAGTCAGAACTGTATTTGTTCCTGAGCGTGTCACTCAAATACTTAAAATTCTTTAAAAACTTATCTTTTTTCTGGTGATAAAAGGCAAAAGATTCACATAGCCCTTTGCCATCCAGCACTGGCCACCCCCCAGCTTCACCTCATGATCTGTCATTTGCCAGTTGTCTATCTTTCAAGCATGGTTTTTCCTTCTTCAGAGCCATACTATTTGCTCTTCCTCTGCCTGAAAGGCTTCTCACACCCAGCCAGCCACTTTCTTACATGATCCCTACTCATCCTAAAAAGTTAGCTCACAATTCACCTTCTAAGAAACCCTCACCGTCATCCCTACCTATCCTTGGGGTACAGGCATGTTTTATTACGTGAGCTCAAAGCACACTGAATTTCTCTCTCGTAGCATTGTATTGGAGCATTGCTTCATTAGTAATTCACTGTCTGTCTTACCTTCTGTAATATTAAAAAGGACAAGGACAGTTTTTTCTTCTTCGCTGCTAGAATCCCACTACTTAGTATAATTTTTTCATAGAGTAGATATTTAATAAATGCTTGTGGAAGGATGACCTATATATTTTTATTTGCAAAATGAATGTTTATTTAGAAAGAGAAAAGAAATAGGTTAAACATTTTAAAAACTGACAAATACCAAATAACACAAAATACGGAAAAATAATGGAACATTTTGTTATCAGCTATCTCACATACTACTATAATATTTCTCTCCTGTACATTCTATGTCCTCTTTGGTTGCCTCTAAACATGAAAATTTTGTATTTATGGATAGAAAAGAAAATGAATTTAGTCCTTCATCTAGCTTAATGAATTTTTTTTTTAACTTTCGCTAACTGGGAAATATAAAACATACACTTTCACACATAAATGTACACATTTCTATCAGTTTAGGTTTTTAAACATGGAAATTTGATAAATTTTAGTCAGATAATACCCCTCAAAACATTTCATACATATACAGTTATGTATGTTACATTATCAAATATATCTTTGAAATGAAGATACTTTACTTTTGGCTCTTGTTTTCAAATTTGCCTGCTTCGTAATTGGAAGGCTTTTCCAAAACTAACTTTATGTATTGCATATCTCACACCTAGCTTCTCTTTGATCCTCAGACTTCTAGATGGGGATACCAGAGTACAGGACTGTAGGGTGATATGGCCTCTGGCCACAAGGCTGGTGAATCAGCCTAGTGGTGGTACGAGTATTTCCTAAAATCCTTCTATCACATGTTACAGTTGTTAATAACTTTACATGGACGTGATCTTGAGCCCCATAAATATATCCCCTTCACTCTGACTTAAATCTGTTCTCCACTCAATTTCCTCATAGCCAAATCCATAAAAATGACCTTCATGCCACTGCAGTGCTATCTTAAAGGAAGGGAAGACAGGAAATAAATAACACTCAATAGATAATGGTCAAATTACCTTTTTAAAATTTTATTTTAATTTTATTTTTACTTGAGTATAGTTGACCCACAATGTCATTCATATTAGTTTCTAGAAGCCTGTATTTATTTCCCACTTCAAACCTTTTAAATACATGGCCTTTTAAATACATTGTATTGACCTCTCAATGACTTTGGGAGCTGAAACCTAAATTTCATTAGCTTTATGATAAGCCTACCTTCTCTGAGCTATTGTATATAGTTTCTTGACCTCTCACTCAACTATTAGGAAACTAGCCCAAGATTTTGTTACCTAGAATTTCCCTTTGGGGTAGGTAGATTTTACTACTTTATTTTTTTAAATCTTTTTTATATTTAAACAAGATTTTATTTATTTGATAGACAGCGAGAGAGGGAACACAAGCAGTGGGAGTGGGAGAGGGAGAAGCAGGCCTCCCACTAAGCAGGGAGCCCAGATGCAATGTGGGGCTCGATCCCAGGATCCTGGGATGCTTACCCGGCTGAGCCACCCAAGCGCCCCTAGATTTTACTACTTTCATTGGTTTCCCTTTTTGCTGGGGACCCAAATGCAGGGGGAGAATTAGCCCTTCCTAATTATTTTATTAATTTATTTTTATCTAAGTCTTCCTTCTCAACCTGTCCTCGTTTTTTTCTACTTTCCTTTCTTCCTCTTTCCTTTTATCAAGAACAAGACTGCTCATTTTCATGCTGCTTTTCAACCCCAACTTACCAGTATTATTTGCAACTAACGAATCACTGAACACTGCATCAAAAACTAATGATGTTGGCTAATGGAACATAACAACAAAAAAGCATACTACAGAAAGTATAAAGATGAAAAAAAATCGTAACGAAGACATGGTAAGAAATTGAGAGGCTGAGATCTCTTACGAAAACAGAGGCAAAAATCTTAAACAATAAAAAAAGAATAAATGAAGGCTCATCACCACACGTGTCACCCAGTTACCCCATCCCCCATTCCCCTTCCTTCTGTGATCCTCATTTTGGTTCCCAGAGTCCAAAGTCTCTCATGGTTTGTCTCCCCCTCTGATTTCTCCCGGTTCAGTTTTCCCTCCCTTCCCCTGGGATCCTCTGCGTTATTCCTTATGTTGCACATATGACTGAAACTATATGGTAATTGTCTTTCTCTGCTTGACTTGTTTCTCTTAGCATAAAACCCTCTACTCCCATCCATGTTGATGCAAATGGTAGGTATTCATTCTGATGGCTGAGTAATGCTCCGTTGTATATATGGACCACATCTTCTTTATCCAGTCCTCTGTTGAGGGGCATCTCGGCTCCTTCCATAGTTAGGCTGTCGTGGACATTGCTGCTATGAACACTGGGCTGCATGTGCCCCTTCTTTTCACCATATCTGTATCATTGGGAAAATATCCAGTACAATTGTTGAGTCATAGGGTAGCTCTATTTTTAACGTCTTGAGGAACCTCCGTACTGTTTTCCAGTTTTTTTTTTTTTATAAAGATTTTATTTATTTATTTGACAGAGATTACAAGTAGGCAGAAAGGCAGGCAGAGAGAGGAGGAAGCAGGCTCCCCACTGAGCAGAGAGCCTGATGCGGGGCTCGATCCCAGGACCCTGAGATCATGACCTGAGCTTAAGGCAGGGGCTTTAATCCACTGAGCCACCCAGGTGCCTCTTTTCCAGTTTTCATCAGGATTTTGTTAGCCAGATTTAGCAAATTAGGAAATGTTCCCCATTTGTCTACTTTGTGAAAATTGAATACTGTAGGCTGAATGTTTGCATCCTCCCCATATTCACGTGTTAAGTCCTAAGGTTTGGTTGTGAGCCTTGGGAGGTGACTAGGTCTTGAGGACAGAACCCTCAGGAATGTGACTAGTGCCCTGATAAAAGAGGCCACAGAGAAACCTCTTCCAAAAAGTAAGAACGTAGTGGAAAGATGGCCTTGTGGGCATCAGGAAGGAGGCCCTCCCAGACATAGCATCTGCCACCATCTTGAACTTGGACTTCCCAGTTTCCAGAAATGTGAGAAGCAAATTTCTCCTGTTTACAAGCACATAGTCTGGCATTGTGTTATAGCAGCCCGAGCAGACAAAAACACTGAAGGATGAGATTTCGCTTAGAAACTCTATTTTCACAAGCATACAGTGGGTGCTCCATGAGCAGGGATAGATGTGAATTAGATGTGGCGACCACCTCCGCTGTCTTCAGCCATTTCATGCCACTTGTGTGCCTTTACAGTTGTGTCATCAGCTTTTCTTAATTTCACAGCTAATACGATGGACTTCCTTCCAGCAGGCAATTCCCTAATTACTTGGACCATATAGTCTAAGTGGATGATACGACATGCTAAACTGTTCTCTTTACCATAGGCTTTTGATTTGTGCAAGAAAAAGGAGCATCATTCTAATGTACAATTTCAGAGATGATGTGTAGTCAACCTGAGAGACGTTGTGTGTGCATGTGTGTGTGTGTGTGTGTGTGTGTGTGTGTGTGCGCGCGCATGTGTTTGATTATATATTGTTCTAATGTCCACAGGGTGGACTGGGTGATAAATGATGCCATTTCATCATGAGCTCGGCCCCATATATTCCACAGACATGAACGTTGTAACTTGCCCGACTAGGATCCAGAGGTGTAGTGAAAACTTGTTATAGATGGGGAATAAAAAGGGCTGCCCTTTATTATGGAACAGATAGCTTTTTTCCTGAACTTTTCTAAGGTTTCCAGACAAGGAAGCCTGTATTCACAGAGAATATAGCAGGAAAGTGTGTGATGTGCCCCCCATTCCCCCCGGGCACCTTTGCATCAGTGCTATCGCAGATGAAGTCCCAGCAGAGGTAACTGATAGGTTAATGAGGGGTGTGAGCAGATGCAGAATTGAGAACAAAGAGGATGGTTTTATAATTTCTAGTGCATGTTTGGAAAAGGTGAACTTCCAGACAGATATGCTATTTTTGTGTTAGAAACAGGTTTTATTATTGAAGTATCATCATATAGTATGTACTGCCACGAAGAACATGTAAATAGGCAAAAGTAGGCAAGCTTATTTAATTACATAAAGTCAAGTATTTGGCAAACCTAGTATTTTTGGAAAAGGATTATGTCTTCTTTTCCAGGGTTCCTTTCAGCACTTTACATAAATAGGGTGAGACAGTATGTTTATACTTTGCCTTAGATATCATTAATAAAAATCTAGTCACTTAAAAATGGATGATGTATTATTTGTGGCTCTTTGATTTTTCACAATGAAGATATATATATATATATATATATATATACATATATATATATATATATTTATCTGGATTATAAATTCTGTAAATTCTTACAATTATTTTTTATTATTTACGATGCTGTGTATGTGGTAAGTACTAAGCAAATATTTGAAAACTTGAATCCCATCGGGCAGATTTTCCTATGCAAAATTCAGAGTTTTATTCTTAGTTACATATTATTTTGACCATGACCTTCTTACCCACTAAACACATTCCAACATCTAGAAACAGAGAACAAGGATTGCAAATGTTTTCTGGATAGGGCCAGATAATAAACAATTCAGGCTTACTCAACTCGGCTGTTGTAGCAAGACATCACCTATAGATGATATGTAAACTAATGGGTGTGGCTGTGTTTCAGTAATTTTATTAACAAAAGCAAGAGATGTGCTACATTTGGTCATTGTTTGATACTTAGCAGATTACATAGTCACCTAAATAAAGCTCAAGCCCATTCAGTTACAAAATGTGTTCCCCTTTTCATCCCCCTATTATCAGATTCGGGTTCTAATTTGATGAACATCACTTGCTGAATGTTTTCCTTAGGGATAATGAAGTTGTGCAGCAAGTTAGGTTTGCTGTTCCCACTTTTATATATTCCACATAGGACATCTGCAGAAATGGAACTTTTACATACTGGTTATAATTAATTTATTACACAAAGCAAGTTCCTTCAACTTTATTACAGATTCATAATCCGTGGGATAAAACTTATTAGCAGCTCTCCTTACAGAATAGAAACAGAGCATCCTAGTTTGCTTAAACTTGTGGAAAACATCAGTTTTGCATCAGCTTGTCAATTGCACCTATTTACCCCCCTCTTTCATCTCAGCCACATAGTTTATTTTGGAAGCTCTGTTGTTTCTGTTTCACTGAATTCTCATTTCTTAGATCCACTGCCATAGGGTAGCACCTTTTAATAAAGTTTCATTCCAAAAATGCCACACATGATGAAAAATAGTACATAAAGTAACAAAAAAGGAGGAATTCAGTGACAGTCAGTGATTCCTACACTCCTGGGCAAGACTCTGTTAGTCTTCTATGTGGCAGAAATGGTGACACCTGTTACATTTCTTATAAGAAAAGGATTCTGATCACCATTACTCACCCCACTTTTGTAAAAATGTCAGTTTTAATGGAGATTTCGTTTGCTAAGCATTCTTTTTTTTTTTTTTTTATTAACATATAATGTATTATTTGCTCCAGGGGTACAGGTCTGTGAATCATCAGGCTCACACATTTCATGTTTGCTAAGCGTTCTAATAAGTTATTAAAATAAGGACATTTTCGGGCGCCTGGGTGGCTCAGTGGGTTAAGCCGCTGCCTTCGGCTCAGGTCATGATCTCAGGGTCCTGGGATCGAGCCCCACATCGGGCTCTCTGCTCAGCGGGGAGCCTGCTTCCTCCTCTCCCTCTCTCTCTGCCTGCCTCTCCATCTACTTGTGATCTCTGTCAAATAAATAAAAAAAAAATAAGGACATTTTCCTTAATGATGTGTGATAGGAATTCTTGTCCTTTTCATCATTAATAATTATAACAATTAAAAATTTAATTAACTTTCTAACTCCTGTATAGTTCATAGCATTATATTGTTTCACGTGTATGATACAATGATTCAGCAATTCTCTACATGACTCAGTGCCCTTCACAGTAAGTGCACTCTTAATCCCCTTCCCTGGTGCACCCGTCCCTCCCTCCACCTCTCCTTTGGGAACCATCAGTTTGTTCTCTGTGGTTGTCTGCTTTTTGGTTTGTTCCTTTTTTTTTTTTTTTTAAGATTTTATTTATTTGACAGACAGATCACAAGTAGGCAGAGAGGCAGGCAGAGAGAGGAGGAAGCAGGCTCTCTGCTGAGCAGAGAGCCCGATGTGGGGCTCCATCCCAGGACCCTGGGATCATGACCTGAGCCGAAGGCAGAGGCTTAACCCACTGAGCCACCCAGGCGCCCTGGTTTGATCCTTTTTAACTTATTTGTTTTGTTCCTTGAATTCCACAGAGGACTGAAATCATATGGTATTGTTCTTTCTGTGACTGACTGCATTTAGCATTATACTCTCTAGAGCCATCCATGTCCTTACAAATGACAAGATTTTGTTCTTTCATGGTTGAGTAATAGTCCAGTGTGTGTGTGTACACACATGCCACTTCGTTATCCATTCATCGATCCATGGACACTTGGGTTGCTTCCATAATTTGGCCATTTTAAATAATACTGCGATGAACCAAGTTAGGCTGGAATTACTATTTTCATATCCCTTGGGTAAATACGCAGTAGTGGCATTATTGGGACTGGATCATATGGGAGTTCTATTTTTAATTTTTTTAAGAAACCCCATTCTGTTTTCCACAGTGGGTGCACCAGTCTGCCCGAGGGTTCACAAGGGTTCCTTTTTTCTGCACAGCCTGGCCAGTATTTGTTGTTTGTTATGTTTCTGATTTTAGCCATTCTGAGAAGTATGAAGTGATATCTCATTCTGGTTTCGATTTGTATTTCCCTGATAACTAGTAATATTGAGCATCTTTTCCTTTATCTGCTGGCCAACTGTATGTCTTCTTTGGAGAAATGTCTATCATGTTTTCTGCCCATTTTTAACTTGGATTATTTGGTGGGTTTTTGGTGTTGTGTAAGTTCTTTATGTATTATGGATAGTAACTCTTTATCAGATTCGTCATTTGCAGATATCTTCTCCCGCTCAGTAGATTCTCTTTCAGTTTTGTTGAAGGTTTCCTTCACTGTGCACAAGCTTTTTATTTCGATGTAGTCTCAGTTGTTTATTTTTATTTTTGTTTCCCTTGCCTCAGGAGGTGCATCTAAAAAAATATATCCAAGGCTCCTCTCAGAGATATTGCTGCCTGTGCCCTGTGATTTTTATGGTTTCCTGTCTCACATTTAAGTTCTTAATCCATTTTGAGTTTATTTTTGTATATGGTGTGAGAATTTTGTCCAGTTTCATTCATTTGCATGTAGCTGTCCAGTTTTCCCACCAGTTTTTGAAGAACTGTCTTTCTTCCATTGAATATTCTTGTCTTCTCTCCATTGAATATTCTTGTCTCCCTGTGGAAGTTTAATTTATCATACAACCATGGATTTATTTCTGGGCTCTCTATTCCCTTCCATTGATTTTTGTGTCTGTTTTTGTGCCAGAACCATACTTTCTTGATTATTACAATTTCATAGTATGTCTTGATATTTGGGATTATGATACCTCCAGTTTTGTTCTTTTTCAAGATTGCAGTTGGGGGAAATTGGAAGGGGAGGTGAACCATGAGAGACTATGGACTCTGAAAAACAATCTGAGGGGTTTGAAGCGGCGGGGGGTGGGAGGTTGGGGGAACCAGGTGGTAGGTATTAGAGAGGCACGGATTACATGGAGCACTGGGTGTGGTGCAAAAACAATGAATACTGTTATGCTGAAAATAAATAAAAAAAAAAAAAGATTGCTTTAGCTATTCAGGGTCTTTGTGGTCCATACAAATTTTAATGATCATTTAATCTAGTTCTATGGAAAATGTTTTTGGCATTTTGATAGGGATTGCATTAAACTGGTGATTGCTTTGGGAAATAGGGGCATTTTAACAATATTGATTCTTGCAATCCATGAACATGGAATATCTTTCATTTGTTTGTATCATTTTCAATTTCTTTCATCAGTTTTTTATAATTTTCAGAGAATAGATCTTTCACCTTCTTGGTTAAGTTTATTCCTAGGTATTCTTTTTGGTACAATAGTAAGTGGGATTGTTTTCTTAATTTCTCTTTCTGCTACTTCATTTACAGTGCATAGAAATGCAATGGGTTTTTGTATATGGAATTTTTTTAAAGATTTTATTTATTTATTTGATAGAGATCACAAGTAGGCAGAGAGGCAAGGCAGAGAGAGAAGGGGAGGCAGGCTCCCTGCTGAGCAGAGAGCCCAATGTGGGGCTCGATCCCAGGACCCTGAGATCATGACCTGGGCTGAAGGCAGAGGCTTTAACCCATTGAGCCACCCAGGCACCCCAATGTATATGGATTTTGTATCCTGTGACCTGAGGAAACTCATTTATCTAGTAGTTTTTTGGTGGAGTCTTTTAGGTTTTCTATATACGACATCATGTCATCTGTAATTAGTGAAAATGTTACTTCTTCCTTACCAATTTGAATGCCTTTTATTTCTTTTTTGTCTGATTGCACTGGCTAGGACTTCAGTACTATGTTGAATGAAAGTGGTGAGAGTGGACATCCTTGTCTTAGTCTTGATCTTAGGGGAAATTTTCAGTTTTTCACTACTGAGTATAATGTTAGTTGTGAGTTTTTCATATCTAGCCTTTATTATGTTGAAGTGTGTTCCCTCTAACCCTACTTTATTGCGTTTTGTTTTGTTTTGTTTTGTTTTTTAATCATAAATGGATGTTGTCAAATGCTTTTCCTATATCTGTTAAAATGATCAAATGGTTTTTATCCTTTCTCTTTTTCATGTGATGTATCATGTTGATTGATTTGCAAATATTAAACCTAAGACTAAGTCTCACTTGATCATGGCAAACAATTTTTTTAAATGCATTGCTAGAATTGGGTTGCTAATATTTTGTTGAGGATGTTGGCATATATGTTCATTAGAGATATTGACCTACAATTCTCTTTTTTTGGGTAATGTCTTATTCTGATATTGGTGTCAGGATAATGCTGGCTTCATTGAATGAATTTGGAAGCTTTCTTTCCTTTTCTATTTTTTTGAATAATTAGTGAGGAATAGGTATTTACTGTTCTCTAAGTGTTTAGTAGAATTCACCTATAAAGCCATCTGTTCCTGGACTTTTGTATCGGGGAGATTTTGATTATGAATCCAAATTCATCGATGACAACAGTCTGTTCAAATTTTCTGTTTCTTCCTACTTCAGTTTTGGGAGGTTGTTTCTTTGAATTTATACATTTCTTCTAGGTTTTCCAATTTGTCGGCACATAATTTTTCATAATATTCTCTTATAATCCTTTATGATCATTATATTCTTATTCTCTTATGAATCCTTATAATTTCTGTGTTGCTGGTTGTTTCTTCTCTTCTTTCATTTCTGATTTTATGTGAGTTCTCTCTCTCTCTCTCTGAGTTTGGCTAAAGGTTTATCGGTTTTACTGATCTTCCAAGAGAAACAGCTCCTGGTTTCATTGATCTATTCTATTGTTTTTGTAGTTTTTATTTCATTTTTTTCTGCTCTAATCTTTATTTCCTTCCTTTTACTGGTTTGGTTCTTGTTAATTGTTTGTTTAGTTCCTTTGGTGTAAAGTTAGATTGAGATTTTTCTTTCTTCTTGAGGTAGGCCTATATTGTTACATGCTTCCCTTTTAGAACAGTTTTTACTGTAACCCAGAGTTTTTATTGCATTCACTGTATTTTCATTTTCATTTGTCTACATGTATTTCTTTTTATTTCCTTTGATTTTGTTGTTGTTGTTGATTTATTCATTGTTTGGTAGCATGTTGTTTAACCTCCATGTATTTGTGTTCTTTCCCAGGTTTTGTTGTTGTTATTATTGTTTTTCTTGTGGTTGATTTGTAGTTTCTTAGCATTGTAGTTGAACAATATGTATGGTATGTCCTCAATCTTTTGAGTTTGTTGAGACATGCTTTGTGTCCTAATGTATGTTGTATCCTGGAAAATGTTCCACATACACTTGAAAACTAATGTGTATTCTGCTGTTTTAGGTTGGAATATTCTCAAGATATCTGTTAGATCCATCTGGTACAATGTGTCATTCAAAGCCACTGTTTGCTTACTGATTTTCTGCATTGTTGTCTTTTTTTTTTTTAAGATTTTATTTATTTATTTGACAGAGAGAGACACAGCTGGAGAGGGAACACAAGCAGGGGGTGTGGGAGAGGGAGAAGCAGGCTTCCCGAGGAGCAGGGAGCTTGTCGTGGGGCTCTCTCCCAGGACGCTGGGATCATGACCTGAGCCAAAGGCACATGCTTAATGACCATCACACAGGCATCCCTTGATTTTCTGTTTAGATGATCTACCCATTGATGTAAGTGAAGTGATAAAGTCCTCTACTATTACTGTATTATTATCAGTTACTTCCTTTATATTTGTTATTAGTGCTTTATGTATTTGTGTACTTCTATGTTAGGTGCATAAATATTTACAATTATTATATCTTCTTATTGGATTATTCCCTTTATGGTTATATAGTGTTCTTCTTTGTCTCTTGTTAAAGTCTTTGTTTTGAAGTCTATTTTGTCCAATATAAGTATTGCTACCCTGGCTTTTTTTTTCCACTTCTCTTTGCATGGTGAATGTTTTTCATCCCTTTACTTCCAAACTGCATGTGTCCTTAGGTGTGTAATAAGACTCTTACAGGCAGCATATAGAGGAGTCTTGCTTTGTCACACTTCGTCTTTCGCTGGAACATTTGGTCTATTTACATTCAAAGTTATTATTGATAGGTATGTACTTATTGCCATTTTGTCACTTGTTTTATGGTTGGTTTTGTAGCTCTTCTTTGTTTCTTCTTTTGCATTCTACCTTCAGTTTGCTGGCTTTCTTAGGTGATGGACTTAGATTCCTCTCTCTGTTTTTTTGCATATATATTATTACTTTTTTGATTTGTGGTTACCATTCAATTTATATATAATATGCATATACAGTCTATATTAAGTTGATAGTCACTCAAGTTTGATACCATTCTTTATTCTCTCCCCACCCCACATTTTAGGTATATGTTTTTACACTTTACATCTTTTTTTAAAAGATTTTATTTATTTGAGAGAGAGAGTGAGCATGAGAAAGGGGAGGGTCAGAGGGAGAAGCAGACTCCCTGCTGAGCAAGGAGCCCAATGCAGGACTTGATCCTGGGACTCCAGAATCTTGACCTGAGCTGAAGGCAGTCACTTAACCAAATGAGTCATGGAGGCACCCACTTTATATCTTTTTACTATGTAACTCCCTTGACTGAGTTTTATAGATATACTTTATTTTGTTGCTTTTGTTCTTTCTACTCTCCTTACTCCTGTTTATGGTCTTTCCTTTCCAAAGACTCCCTTTTAAGGCTGGTTTAGTGCTGATGAATTCCTTTAACTTGAAGGGTAGAATATTCTTGGTTGCAAGTGTTCTTTAATTTCTGTGTTTTGAATATATTATGTCACTCCCTTCTGGCATGCAACATTTCTGCTAAAAAAAAAAAAAAATCTGATAGCCTATGGGGTTTCCCTTTTATGTAACTGTTTTCTTTTCTCTTGTTGCTCTTAAAATTCTCTTTATTCATTACTCTTTGTCATTTGAATTACATGGGTCTTGGAGTTGACCTCCTTTGGTTGACTTTTTTGTGAGGTTCTCTGTGCCTCCTTAATTTAGATTTCCATTTCCTCCCCCAGATTTGGGCAGTTTTCAGTTGTTATTTCTTCAAATAAATTTTCTGCCCCCTTTTCTCTTTCTTCTTCTGGAATTCCTACAGTGCAGATGTTGCTATGCTTGATAGTGCTGCATTTCTTTACTTTTTGTTATTATTTTTTCTCTTTCCTGTTCAGGTTGATTGTTTTCCCTTAGCCTATCCTCTGTTTCACTTATCTGTTCTTCTGCTTCTTCTAGTTTACTATGTATTCCATCTAATGTACTTTACTTACTTTTACTTATTGAGTTCTTCTTCTCTGATTGGTTCCTTTTTATGTTTCTTCTCTTTTTGTTAAGGGTCTCATTGAGGTCTTCCACTCTTTTCTCAAGCCCAGTGAGTATCTCTGACCATTACTTCAAATTTTTCTATCAGGAATATTGCTTAACCCCATTTTTTGTAGCTCTCTAGCTGTGATCTTGTCGTGGTCTTTCATTTGGGGCATATTCCTCTGTTTGCTCATTTTGTCTAACTCTCTGTGTCTGTTTCTATGTGTTAAGAATGTCGGTTATGTCTTCTGCTCTTAAAAGTAATGACCTTTTGAAGAGGAGTTCCTGTAATGTCCTGCAGTGCAGTGTCCTGTCCCCTGTTCACCAGGACCTGGCACATCAGGGGTGTTTTCTGTGTGTTGTGTACACTCTGTGGTTGTGGCTGAGTTGCTTTTGCCTTTAGTCCAGTTGTCTACACTGGCTCTCTTTTTTTGTTGTAGGAAAAGTTTCATCCCTCTCTTATTAGTGGACCAGTTTGGGGCTTGACTTGAGTCAGACCAGGTGTTTGCCAGAAATGCAGTAGCAGGGAGCTACATTGTGCTTTCCCTGTCTTCGGGCCAGAAGTTAGAACCAGTGTCTGTGAGAAGCCCACTACTAGGCCTACAGTTGAACTGGTATGTATGGTTATCTTCCCCTCTCCCTGGGGCCAGAGTCATCTGAGGTGGTGCTGGCTTTTAGGGCTGTTGGCACAGTGTCTGGCCTGGAGCACCACTTTGATAGGCTCTGTTCAAGGGCGTTTGCTAGGGAATCCACAGGACAATGTGAGGACAGGGCAGGTGGTGCCATCAAGGTCAGCACTGGTCTGCTGTGAAGGGAACCTGTACCCACCTGGGAAAACTCCTGCCTAGGCCACCAGGTTGGATGTGGCAGATCCGCAGAAGTGCCCAGGGGCTGGGCGCACTATTAGCAAGCTAGACAGAGAGTGTTGGAGCTATGCTGACTCCCACAGATGTCCTATAGCTAGGCTGCGGGGTAGGAGAGGGAAATGGCACCTTCCAGCTCATTTTTTTCTTAAGTCTCCCGAGGATTCCTGCCAGTACATACTTTGAAATTAGTAAATAAATCTTCCTCCCATATATACCCCAGGCATTTTCCAAACCATTGCTTCTATGCTATATCTGTTTGTTGTGCTGTCTTTAAAAGCTGCATTCTGGGGACTCTGTCCTCTAGGCTTTCCTAGAGCCATGCCTGCTGATTTTTAAAATTGTTTATGTTAAGCTCCACTGATTTTTAGGCCTCTCTGGTTTCCAAAGCCAAATGTTAAATTGATTTGTCTTCACTGTGTGGTTACCCCATGCCTGGGATGCCTGGTAAGGATATCTGGTCCTCTCTCCATGCCCACTCAACCCTTCTTCCCATGGACAGCCCCAAGGGTCCATTTGGCTCTTAATGGCATCTTCACCCTATCTACCCTCTTTAGTGTGGCCTCTTTTCTATGTTTAGCTGTGGAGGTTCTGTTCTGCCCATTTTGGGGTCATTTTCTGGGTTATTTATACCGATGTGGATATTTATCTAGTTGTATCTATGGGAAAAGGCAAGCTTAGGAGCCTCCTATTCCACCATCTTCCCTGGAAGTCCTTAATAATTTTATATACATTACTAAACCGATCTTTCTACTAAATGAATCATCATAATTCTGTTATATTGTCAGACTTTTTTTTAATAATTAGCTCTGGCATGTAAAAACATAAAATAGAGTTAAAATATGAAATATAAACCTTAATCCATAAAGTACATTGTCTTAGAAAAATTGAACTACTTGTATATGAGCCAGCTGTTTATACGAACATGATAATTTTTTATAACCCAGAAGATGCTTTTTATATTATGGTTATATGTTCCATAGGCAAATTATTTGTTTGCTATGAGAAAAACAGTTCAAACAGTTTAACATATTGAACTGAGTGATCCATTAAGAAAAAAAATTTTTTTGAGAAGCAAGGGACAGGTATCAACAAAATGGCCAAATAAGAGATATGTAGCGTGTATCTTCCCCTTAACAACAATAATTTGGCATCCATCTTTAGAAAAATTGTGCTTTCATGGAAGCTTTGGGACCCAGATAGAAGACTATCAAATGCTGGTGTAGTCTAAGACCAAGGAGAGCCATTTTGAGCAGACAGCTTGAAACCAGGCAGCTGACTCACGGATTGGTCCAGCTACAGAAAAGAAAGAACTGTTCTTCCTGACAACTCCACTGCAGCCTCATTTGGATTTGGGTCTGTCACCAACACCATTATACCAAGGGACCAAGGAGGAGTCATTTCTACCTATACATCAGGTAATGGACATAGGGTCCTTAGTACTGGCTGTGGACTCTGAAATGCCCCCCAAACCTGGCTTTAGCACCCCACCTTGGCCGTGGTCTGGAAACTCTTGGAGGTAAGCCCCCAAACTCAATCAGACTTTAAATTCTGAAAGGACTCTGTCACTGGGCTCTAGCCTGTTCCAACCACAGTCCTGGTGGCACAGGAACCCGGCAGGAGACATTCCTATCTGTTCCCTTGGAGATCCTGAAGGGGCCCTATAAAAGGCATCACCCCTTCCCAGCCAGAATGCCATAACTGGCCTGCTGGCACAGGAACTAGGCAAGAAAAGTTTCTATCTACATCCCTGGAGGTTTTGAAAAGTCCCTCTCTGTGGCTCCAGCTTCCTCATAGCCATAGTCTACCAGCAGTCCTGAGGGTCTAGGGTCCTAGCTGGGGATACTTCCAGCTGCAGCCCCAGGGATCCTGAAGAGTACTGCACTCAACTCTAACTCTATCACAGGTGCAATCCCCCAGCAGACCTGTCAGCCCCAGGACCCATTAGGAAATACTTTGTCTACCCTCATGGAGATCCTGAAAGGGCCCTGTATTTGCCACCAGCCCCTCCATGTCTTGGTCAGGGAACAGTCCAGCTCTCCCATGATCTGGAAGGAGACACACCCATCTGTGCCTTGAGAGTCAGGTCTGTAGACCTCACACTCAGCCTTGGAAACTGAAACAGCCCTGGGACACGGCTCCTATCCTGGACTATGATCCAGGGCCATTATTGCCCATCCAGTGACTAGGCCATGGACCTGGCAAAAGCCATACTGTCTTAACATCTGGTAATAGGCCCACTGTCTGAGGACCCTGAAAACCTCAGTGCCACCCTACTGAACAAGGTAATGGGGGCAGTCCCATCTACCCAGTGACCAAACGGGATCTGAGTCCCTCGTAACATGCCCACCAACTGCAGACCCCACTACAGACCCATCTACAGCCTCCTCAAATTTTCTGATCCAGCTTGACTATGATTGCAGAGATAACTGGATTCACCCAGGGAACAGACAGGAGAATGTCATTACCTGCTGAAATCAGTGTAAAGACTAGAAGAGGTGTTCACTCTTTCAGATGCACAAGGTAGAATAGAGATGCCCTAAATAAATGCCCCCAGATGGGGTCAGGTAATATCTTACCTGGGAGCCTGGATTACTTGGGAAAATACAGCTTTTTCAATAACTGGTTTGGGAAAACTGGATATTCACATGCAAAATAATGAAATTCAATCCCTCTCTTACACCACTCACATAAATTAACTTGAAATGGGATGAAGACTTAAATCTAAGACTTGCACCCATAAACCTCTCAGAAAAAAACAGAAAAAGCTCCTTAACATTGGCACTGACAATAATTTTTTGGGGTATGACATAAAAAAAAAAACCCACAAATAAGTAAAAATAAGCTAGGGGGACTACATCAAACTAAAACCTTTACAGCAAAAGAAAGAGTCAACAAGATGAAGAGAGACAATCTGGAATGAGAGGCTTCTAAGAGAATTAAATAAAATAAATCAGTCAGGAAAAGATAAATACGGTATGATCTCATATGTGGAATCTGAAAAAAAAAAAAAAAGTCAAACTCATAGAAACAGAGTAGAATAGTGGTTTCCAGGGGTTGATGGTTGAGGGAAAAGAGGTGATAATTGGTCAAAGGGTACAGACTTCCAGTTATATTGGATGAATATTGGAATCTAGTATTCAGTATTGTGATTATAGTTAATAATACTGTGTTATATGATTGAAAGTTGCCAAGAAAATATATTCTAACTACATACACAAATTGTAATTATGTGGGTTAATAGATGTATTAACTAACCTTATTGTGTTACTCATTTGTAATGTATACATGTAACAAACCATTATGTTGAGTACCTTAAATTTATACAATGGTATATATCAGTTATATTTCAGTAAAGCTTGGAAAAATAAGAATACATCATTTTCATCATTTTCATTTTTACCTATAAAGGAATATTCATCGAGTAATTTTATCCAAAAATTGATATTAAAATCATTTTTATTATAAATATAAGATTCAATAATAGCAACAGAATTTTAACATATGAACTAAAGGACAGGTTTAAGAATATCTAGAAAATATATTTCCAGCACTAACATCTAACTCACAAGTATGGAGAATCTCGATCTATTTATAATTCTGGATTTTGAAATGACAGAATTACTTTGTGTGAATAGTTATCGACCTCTGCAAAAGCATCTTTTAATTGTATTGCATCAATTTTTAAGTTATTCTGAGTTATAAAACTTGAAATACTATCCTATTTTAAATATAATTTTAAAATATGGATGTTGCTTACTGTCATTGGAAAGTCATTTTTTTTTAGGAATAGTTTAAAACAGAGTTAAATACATTTGCATTTGCATGTATCCTAGATTACATAAAATAAAGTACCCATAGTATGGGAGGGTAGATTTTTCTCTTCCTGAATCTTTCTTCTAAAATTCTTTATTGATTGGATACCTGAATTCATGGAAATGTTACTTAATGTTTAATTTTGTTTTCATAATATGTAATTTTTGCTCAAAAGCAGTAAGATTTCGGTATTCTGTAAATTCTCTAATCCTCCGAAATAATGTAAGAGACTGTAATGCCTCACTCAACACTAAGGGAATATGCCTGAATAAATCATGGAACATTTAAATGGACTTATTCAGTTATAAGAATAGCCTCTTTCCACACCGTTCCTTAAATTAGACGGTGTATATCCAAGCATATTATTAAGCACATCTAAAACAATGTTTTCAAATAAGTGATATTTAAGCATACGAAAATGAACTACACTAATAAAATAACCAGCTTGCCTTCGAATTAATAATTTATAGCTTCAGAATGAGAAATTAGGAGAATTTTTTTCTGAGTATTTATTTTAACATATTTTAAAATGCAATATGTATAGTATCTGTTGGAAATTATCAGATAAACATCATATGCATTTCAGAAGTATGGATGAAAAATAAAAACGACGTAACCAGAATTTCATTCTTCAAAGAAATAAATACTGCTTCAGGTGAAAAAAATTTATTAACATGAAAACTATCAGGTTTATTTATGAGCTGCAAAAGTAAAACTGTCTTCTCTAATAGTGTAGATTATTCTTTAATATTTGAATGTATAATAAATATTTTGATCATCTTGGAAAATACTCATTTATTTTCAACATATTTACTGTAGGAGGGCTTTGTTAATTTATTGTATCTACAGAAATTTTTTTTTAAATAATTTTTTGGTAAGTACTTTTTTTTTCTAGAGTCAATCCTTTTTAAAAATTTATATCACTGTACTTGAAATATTCTTTGTTTTGCAAGACATCAAGGCATCCACTAAGCAACCTTAATGTTCATTTCACAGATTTGCTTTAAATTCCATCCAAAGATATATTTAATTGCCAGTGAAGTCTGACAGTTGTTAAAACATTTTACTTATATTTAAGCAAAGTTAAATATTATCTTATGGACCTTCTAGTTTGATTTTATTATAGGTATTTTATTGTTAATAAACATTAGTATAATTATGAGGAGGAGTATAATATACATATATTTTATGTATACATATGCAAAATACATTTACATATACAGTATACATAGTATAATTAGGAGGAGGAGAAGCAGAGTGATGAAAAAGGAGAACACCATGTAACCACAGAGCCATGGCATTTCTAAATGGAGAATAATACAAAGAAACAATTTTTATCAAGTGAACAGAAACTAAGGTACTGTGGGTGGTATCAGCCTAAAATATTTGTAATTGAAGTCCTAAAACAGAGGAAAGACAGATAGGAATTTATAGGAATTTATAGGAATTATTTATAGGAATTACGGCAGAAAATTAAAAAATCTGATGAGAAATGTAAATTGACAGATTCGAGAATGTCAGAAAATACCTAAAGAATGGAATAAAAAGGAAAAAAACCCATGCCTACGCAAAGCATAATCAAGCAACTAAAAATCAAAGATGAAATTTTCAAGAATTGAAGAAAGAAGTATGATACTTTAAGGCTAACATCAGTTCAAAAATCTGTAGACAAGTCATCAGAAATTGTGTAGATAATGTAATAGTATCTTTAAATTGCTGCAAGAAAAACAAAACTAGGGGAGCCCTGGTAGCTAGTGTGTTAGCATCTGCCTTCAACTTGGGTCATGATCTCCGGGTCCTGGGATGGAGCCCTGTGCTGGGCTCCCTGCTCAGCAGGGAGTCTGTTTTTCCCTCTCCCTCTGCCTCTCTCCCAGGCTCATGCTCTCACTCTCTCACTCTCTCTCTCAAATAAATAAAATGAAATCTAAAAAAAGCAAGACTCCCAAAACTGTTGAACCAAGGATGATATCTCCAAGGAGAATAACTGAAAGGATGTGGAATAAAGATATTTTTAGACTGTAAAAATTATAAATAATAATTAACAGAATTCATCATCAGCAAATACAGTACACATAATGCTAAAGGAAGTTCTTTAGGCTGATGAAAAATGATACAAGATGAAGCTGTTCTAGTAAAGGTGGGTACAGCTCAGTGCTGACAAATTTATAGCTATGATATTTATATTAGGCTAGAACATTGGTCTAAAATTAAAAACTGGGGGCACCTGGGTGGCTCAGTGGATTAAAGCCTCTGCCTTCAGCTTAGGTCATGATCTCAGGATCCCGGGATCGAGCCCCACATCGGGCTCTCTGCTCAGCAGGGAGCCTGTTTGCCTCCACTCTCTGCTTGCCTCTCTGCCTACTTGTGTCTCTCTCTCTGTCAAATAAATAAAATCTTCAAAAAAAAAAAAAATTAAAAACTGGAGTTGCCACATTGAAAAGCTAGAAAAAAGATAAAGACAAAAAGCCTAAAAAGAGTAATAATACATATATGTGAAAACAAAATCAATACAGAAATTACCATAGACCAAAACTGATGCTTTGCAGTAATCAACAAAATTGGTGGTGATTCCATCAAGATGGTGACCGGTTGCCCCTGATGGTTCCTCACAGGAATGACTAACTGTCCACGAACAAGGAACTGCTGGGAGAATCCTACAACACTGGACTGTGGCAGAAGCATCTTCTGCACCAGGGAGACCAAGACAGACTGCTTTGGAAGGTAAGCGAGTAGCTGCATGTTGACCATACTGCCCGTCTCCCAGGTCAGCACAGTCCTATGCTGAGAGAGGCTCCCTGAGCCTCAGTCCCTCAAGTGGGAAAAGAGAAACCAGGGAAGACACCCAGCTCCCCAGTCCGCAGCAATGTGGGCCACATTGCTGGAGTCCTCACTCTGGTATTCAGTCACAAGGCATGGCAGAGGAATCTTCTGGGCCGTCCACTGGGAACGTGACTGTGACAGAGAAGGGGGTGGGTCTCGTAATAGCCAGGACACAGATGTGGCAGATGCTGTTCATAACTGCCGTGCCCAAGTAGTGATCCCAACCTGGGGCCTGGCTCATCTATAGAACCAAGCCAAAGGCACACATCACCTAGTCTCTCAAGGATGTCGGTTGTACACACAGTCATAGATCGGGTTCTGGCAAAGGAGGGTTAGAGACATGGGATCATGAGAGACCTATGGGGGATTGCGCCTCCCAACATAAAGGTGGAAGTGGAGTATTGCACAGAGCTAACGGATCAATAATGGAACTGAGTGTCAAAGAGTAGATCCACATGAGTATTGAAACAAGTCTATGATGCCAGATTTGGTATTATAGATAAAAAGTTGGAAAACAAGGATCCAACAAATAAACGGTGCTAGGAAATTGGTTATCTATGTAAGGGAAAATGAAATTGGATCCTTACTTAACATTGTATTGTAAAATCAATTCCAGAGGAAATAGAATATTTTAGAAGAAATAAACTATTTTTAATTTAGAAGACATAAGAGAATGCTTTTATGATTGAGGAGGGTAGAGAAGGATTTTTAAAAATATTTTTTTTAAAGATATTATTTATTTGAGAGAGAGATCACATGTAAAAACTGGGAGGTGGTCAGAGGCAGAGGGAGAAGCAGACTCCCTGCTGAGCAGGGAGCCGGACACTGGGCTTGATCCCAGGACCCTGGGATCATGACGTGAACTGAAGGTAGATGCTTAACGGACTGAGCCACCCTGGCACCTTGAGAAGGACTTCTTAAATAAGGCATTTCATAAAGCAGTTTTTGGTACACATTAATCTAATGAACACACTTTGTTCATCAAATGATACAACCAAAATGAAAAGGCTCAAAGTGTCTTTACAATTTAAAAGAATATATTCAAAACAATTTAAGAGAATCAAAGTCCAGAAATATGAAATGAATTAATGGTTTATCGTGAACCACGATTGAAAAAAGCAAAAAAGGCTGAAGAGACAGGGAGAGAGTGTTGAATAAAAGCCATGCACGGATGGCCATTTTACATGGAAGAGACCGCATTTCGAGAATGAACATAGTAATCAGGGCTATAGATTAAAACCACAACACCTACTATTTCATACTTTCCATACTGACAGAAATTAAGAAATCAGAGACTATGAAAATTCATAGACTCCTGGTGCAATTTATGCTGTTTCAAACACATGAACTCTATCATTACATAGTAAATGGAAATCATATGTAGCCCACAAAGTCTTGTACATATGGGGCAAATGCATCCCCTAGTGTATGAGAGTACATAAACAGTATCACTTCTAAAGTAAAAGATTGGCCGTGATTCACACGTCCACTGACAGTAAAACGACAATGTTGTAGTGTATTCACAAAATGGAATAATATACTACAGTGGAAGTGAAGACACTAGAATTACATGACTTAAAATGGATTTATGTGGGAGAAAAAGGAGTAGGAAATGGTATAGTCACAGAAGAAAATAGTATGATTTTATTTCTATCATTTTTTTTTAAAACAGCTCATCTGTTGTTTATCATTGAGTTAAAAACTTCAGAGCAAAGCATGTAAATAACACAGTAGGACAGTAAAACCTGCAGTGGGAAGAAGATACTTCCGTGGTATTTGTATATTCTTTACTCTGTTTGGAACTGGTTTCGTGGGTGTGTGTTCTGCAAACAATCATAAAAATCTTGTGTCCACGTATGTTATACTGTGTTTTTTCTCAGTAGATAAAAAGTAAAGGTCTGGGGAACGACAAGCAGGATGAATGAATCATATATAGCCATATCTTTGTAATCTTTTTGAACACCAAAAATAGATAAAAAAGGTTTCAGGTAGAAAAAAATATGAACCTTAAAAGAAACATGCCACCATAAAGTAATTAGATAACTGTCCCATCCAATGGAAGCTGGATGACCATAAGACAGCTCTTAGTGCACTAGAAAAACATAGAATTTTATGGAAATTAAGTATAGAGGAAGGTGTATATTCCATATTCACTTTGTGAAAAAAAATTTTTGAGAAACTGCTTAAGCAAAATAAAAGTGATGTTAGTGCTCTCTTCGGCAGCACATATACGGTAATAAAAGTGATACCAAAACATGGGAGAAATTCTTTACAATGAGCAATAGAACCAACCAAGCAATGACATGAGAAAAAAAAAATTGCAGAAGGAGGGCCAAACTAGTATTTAGGTGTTATTTGACATAAATTTAAAAAGAGCCTATTTAGCCCATGAAGACTATCTTTGAAAAGTGGAATTCTTTTTATTTGAAAGATGGAGTAAGCAGGGTGCCTGGGTGGCTCAGTTGGTTAAGTGTCTGCCTTCAGCTTAGGTTGTGATCTCAGGGTCCTGGGATCGAGCCCCACTTCGGGCTCCCTGCTCCATGGGGAGTCTGCTTCTCCCTCCCTCTGACACGCTCTTTCCCTCTCACTATCTTTCTCTCTCAAATAAAATCTTTAAAAAATAAAAGATGGGGTAACCAAAAGCCAGAAAAATCTTGGTGATTTCAAGGCATAACAAGATAAAAACAAAAATGGTATGATGAAGTCATGATCCAGAATAGAAAATAAAAAGCAAATGGAAATGTGGTGTTACTGTCACTAGGTGTCTTAAATAAGGGCGCATTAGCCCTGGCAATAACAATAGAAGCCATGTCACTGTGACAACAACAGTCTCCATCAAGTTAAGACACACGTCTTGTGATACTGCTTGGGGGTGGGGGGCCGATTCCACAATAATTAATACTTTGCTCTATTTTTTGGTCATAGTAACTACCATTGCACTGTGTTCAAGTCTTGGATATTTGAATTTGGGCTGCATAGAATAGAAAGTTTTGAATCTTGACAAGATAAAAATTATAGTTGTAGAAAATTAGATGACAGGATTTGGAGGGTGGTTGAAGAAGGGTTAAGGAGAAAGACGGGATATCCTCTTACACTGTGAGGAGTTTAAAAAAATAAGAAATATAAGTGTTATGTTACATAGCTTTGTATTTCTTAATATTTGTATGCCCCAAACTTTTGTATTTTGAAGCCATAACCCCCAAGGGGAAGGTATTTGGAGATGGGGCCATTAGAGTGTAAATGTAGTTACGTGAGGGCGTCAGTGTGGAGTTCTCAAAATGGAATTAGTGTCATAGTAGAGGCAGCAGAAGCTGATTTACACACTCTGGCTCTCTTGCTCACACTCGTGCTCTCACACGCACGCTCTCTCCACCAGGTGAGGACATGGTGGAAAGGACTCCCGTCTGGTAGCCGGAAAGAGGGCTCTCACCAGAAACAGAATCGGTCACACCTTAACCTTGAACTTCCCAGCCTCCAGAACTATGAGGAATACATTTCTATTGTTTAAGCTCCCCAGACGAAGGTATTTTCTTATGGCAGCCCAAGCATATGAAGAAGATAATCTTCAGTGTTTTATTTAAAACTACAAAGGTGATGGTTAGAAAAAAGTTAGATTGACCATAAAAATGGCTAAATAATAAAAGGAGAGAGAACTGAAAGTTGAGGAATTTTTTTTTTTTTAATCCAAATATTTCATGGCAGCCTGTAAATGGATAATGTCTATAGCTGGTGAATCAAAACAGCACCGTGACCATGGTATTTGGATAAAGAGTTAAGCATTGGAAGAATCAAAAATATAAATAATTGAAAATGATTGTCTCTGAAGACTGCTCAGTGGAAAGAAGGGGGTAAGTTGATTCAGTCTAAATTTTTCTGTATCATTTAATTTTAAACAGTTGCATGTGGCACTTTGAATCAGAAAAGGAAAACCAAACATGCAGAATGCCATCTTATCAATGGCCTTGTGAGGGAAATTTTGCATAAACATGGATTATAAGTTCCTGAAATAGAAGAGCTGCATTTCCCATCCCCCCTTGCCCCCGCATCTCATCATCATACATAACCCATAACCGAGTATTTTGCACATGGTGGGGCTTAACAAATACAGTTGACTTACAAAGTTTATGTTAATAGCAAGAGAGATGCTGCAGGGACACCCCACGCATTGCGATCCTTGTGGTTTACTTGGTCCAAATGCTTAGGTAAGGACAAAAAATTGATCAGTTTGGAGCCTCGCTCATTAAATTAATAATGAAGGCCAGGGATATGGGGACCATAGATTCTGTCATTTCCCTTTATAAATGAGAAAAACAATAAGGATGCTTATGACTTTGGGGGAACAAAAATATTATAACCTAGACTTGTCTTGAGAAAGTTAACTCATCATGCACAGAAAGCTGAATCGATTTTTAAATTCTATTTCTTCTTAATTGACTTTAATTGCTAATTCTTGTCAACAAGGACAAACAGGCCTTGCATTTTAAATGAAACAATTCAAGCCATATTCAGTGCTGCCTTGAAATTTCCAGACCATTTCATATGCAATAGCCGTAGTGGTCTTTGCTTCTACAGCGAAGCAAAAGAGAATCACATTAGATTCTATATTTCACATATTCTCCAGAAAATCCTATGCTGAAGAATGCGTATTCCATGAAATAGTAATCTTTTTTCCTTTGTCATGAGCATACATTAAAAAATGAAAGTGATCTTAGCATCTCAGCATTATTTTTGTTTCTACTTAGAACTATATTAAAAAAGAGGTCTCCTTTTATTTTGCATCTCTGGATAATCATCCTTTTTCAAACTGGCTGAAACAAATTCTCCAGGCTCCTACCACAATATGACACCTCTGGGACTTTGTATAAAACTGTGAGACTTGAAATCCATCATTTCTCATACAGTTACGTAACAGGAGCATAATTCTGGTTGCTGCATCTTTCAGACTCCACTGATAATCTCATCTAATGCTCAGCAGTCGCACTGATCAAAAAGTTGTCCACAAAGAGAAATAGGTAGCTTTGAGTATTTATTCACTAACTCAACGGAAAGCTGTCAATTAAGCATGTGCAGATCACAATCCAGCTGTAATGCCAATGCTAATATCAGTTTCTTTCTATCAGGTTCCTCTTCCTTAGCCAGAAAATCATGAAGCAACAAACACACCCGGTAAAACCAGGCATTTGTTCTTACTGTCCCATCTCAGGTGAATTTGCACAAATTTGATTCCACGTCCCCACTCCAGAAGGAGAGATTACTTCTGACTGTTTTTGTCCGTTAAAGGATTATTGAATTTTAGTTAAGATCGCTTCATGCTAGTTGAGCAACAGGTGGGTAGAGCAAAAAGAGTTTGGGGGAATTTAATACATGAAGGACATTACACTCATGATGTATAGTAGAATGGACATTTTCTTTTTCAGAAAGTTGAACTTCCTGAAGTTTCAGGGGGTGCCTGGGTGGCTCAGTTAATTAAGCGGCTGCCTTTGGCTCAGGTCATGATCCCAGGGTCCTGGGATTGAGTCCCGCATTGGGCTCTTTGCTCGGCAGGGAGCCTGCTTCCCCTTTCTTTCTCTGCCTGCCTCTCTGCCTACCTGTGATCTGTCTGTCTCTCTTCGACAAATAAGTGAATAACATTTTAAAAAAAGAAAATTCATGATGTCTTTTACTCTTTACAACATATTTCATATTCCATAAAATTGTAGGCATCTACTTCTTCTTTAAACATATATATGTATATGTACACACACACGTGCATAAACGTTATGTGCTAAAGAGAGATGAACCTTTTTTATACTTATTTTTAACTAGGTTTCCTTAACTAGATTGCTTCCCTGATGTAGATGCTCCTTATTTTGATTTGTAGAAAATCTGCCTTTCATTCTTCCACTGTTGAACATAGGCCGAGCTCAGTGGGAATTGAAGTATACGATATTCTACAAGTAAAGAACAAAATTCCACATCCAAAGAAGCATTATTCTTTGAATTTAAGAAATGTTCCTGGTGGTTTTTTGCTCCTTAGTTACTTCCATTTTTTTTATTCATGATGATAAAATAGTTATTATGAACTCATAAAACTGTATGCTTTGCTAGTGACAAAATCTGGTGTACAGTATTTTGATTATCATTTTTTAAAAAATCTGTGGTTGCATCTAGAGAGTTATCCTCATAAAAAAGTAAGATAATAATGCTTGGATTAATATTAGTCATACATACCTGTAGGCACTTATAGCAAAAATATTAGCCATGAAAAAATGAACCTTTTTCTGAATGACTAAATATCCAGTCTACATCTATGACATATATGACAATTATATTAAGCAGAGCACTTTGAAACAAAAATCTATTATACAGTAGCCTAAAAAGAAATGCAGACTACCAGAAAACATGTACAGCATGATTCTCTTGTTAAAATAGGTTCATAATTGTATCTGTGAAGTATGAATAATGAACAGAATTTCCCCCAAAATGTTAACTATGATTGTTTCTGGATGGTGAGCTTTTGATAAATTTTATCTTGTTTCATCATATCCTTGTTTTTCTTTGAAAATATGCTATTGTCATAAGAAAAAGAATGATCAAAGGAAAATATTTTTCTTTGACTTTTTTGAGATTTACACGTTAAAGTTACCTTGAAATGTTGTAACATAGAATAATTCTTCCCCAAATCTAAGGATGCCTCTTAAAATATTCAGTTATATGGCATATAAGAATATCCTTTAGAATATCTTTAGTCAAGTGTGAAGGTGTTTACCCTTTGAAAGGACAACGAAACCACCAAAAAAATCACCCTTGTTTCACTTCCCCCAATGCAGTTCTTGCTATGCACTGGGAAAAGGGCCTCCAACAACTGTTACTGGGGAAAGGAAACCATGTATGTTCAGCCGCTGATATTAAAGATGAATTTCTTTTCTGAGGTCAGGATGAGTAATAAGCAATTATGCCATTCAGGGTTGAGTTAAAAAGTACTTGGTGTTTATATGACCTTCCATGAGTAGTTTAGTATATTTATAAATATTTGCCATCCGTTTGCCTTTTGTCATTGACTAAGGATTGACCTGTGTCTCTTGTCACTGACACCTAACACCAAAATGAATTGAAATTCTGTCTTTAGAAATAGGTCTCCTTGATACTGTGACATTTATAAATGGGCCTTTAAAGACTGCACTTTTTCTTTACACTTTGTTTCAATTTCCTGTCACTCTCAAGTGGAGATTTTTATAATACTAAATTTATCACATCTTTCCAAGATCATTTCTCTGGCTCTAAGCTTCTGGTGTATACTTCATCTCCGCAGGAATCCGTGTTTACGTTGTCCCCTTCCAATTTACAGCAAAGTGTGATATGAAAGCACTCTCAGACAGGATATGGCATTCCTTTCTTTAAAACAAAAACAAAAACAAAAAATCCTAAAATTAGAGGGAATCATTGGTTTTAACAGCTAAGTTAATTAGAAGTCCGGTCATGATGGAGGTTTTGAAGAGAAGCCATTTCCAAAAAATACTAACCTTGGTTTCTTTCCTGTTTTGAGATACAGAAGTTCAGATGGAGGAAAATATTTAATTGTTTTTTGTCATTATTTAAGCTGCAGCTTACCTAAAGTTGTTTGTTCTGTCCATCCTGTCTTGAAAGGCTTTTATCCATCTTTATTTTCTCTTTTCCTTTTGTGAAGGAATTGATGGCAACTTGAAGCTCTTCTCTGCTGTGTGAATTATGTCGCTTACTGCCATCATTTTTTGCACTTTCTGCTTTTTCTTAACATCTTTGTAATTTTTATAGCCTATTATTTTTCATAAAGACAGGCAACTCAGTTTCTCTTGACACAGTTATACAAGTTCTAAGATTTTTTTTCCTCATGTCACAAATAAGCTTATGATCATTGCCTCTAGAATGAGTCAAATTAAAGAATTAAAAGAGAAAAAGAAAACAAAATCTCAATTTGGGAGATTGATAATTACTTTAGTTTCCAAACCTAATGCAAACGAAATCTGTATTTTGCTTTCTATACGCTTCAACATATTGCCACCATCACCAAAACAAAGCTCCAGTTTCCAAATCAACTTAACAAATTTAAAAGTCTACTTCAGTGTTTAAATTATACATTTTAGTCCATTCTTCAGTTTATTACCTTCCTCTTAATATGTATAGAACAGCACTATTGCCACAAGAAGATAGCGTCTGGAACTTAAATGTCCATTGGGCAACAACTATCGGCATTTTTCCTCTGTCGAGGTCATGAACCCAATTAATCCTCATTGCAGAAAGGATAAAGGAAATACCAGTGATCATACACACTAAATGTTATCCAAATCTAATCTGACAGTCATTGCTGATTGAACTTTGTATACCCTGAAGCCTGAGAAAGGAGTCTTAGCAGGCATATAGATCTCTCTGTATTTTACTAATGGCTAGTCCAAATGCTTTTCAGCATCAGCAGAAATGGAACTGCAGAGTTACATGTGGGATTAATTTTTACTACGTAGGCTATATTGAGTGCGAATATCTAAAAGCATTTCATGGCTTTATAGGAGAATGTACATCGTCTTTACTAAAAAGAAAGGAAAACCTGCCTGTGTTTCTCTAATATCCTGTATATGAAATTGATGACCCATAGAATAAAATGTTAGTAAGTTCATCCCAGTAGACGATTAATTTTTTTCCATATTTTTAGTAAAAAGGTATTTTAGTGATCTCTCTAATTCTAGCCTTTCACACAGTTCTGGGGTCATATTAACCTATAAATAAATTTTTGCTGGACACTATATAATTACATAAAATTTTATACATGTGGCCGTACATAAAATTTCAGATGGTTGTAATCATAGATTATACATAATGGTATACCTACTATTTTCATTTATTCATTCCTCTTATTATGAATTCTTCAAAACCATAATTTCTAGTACCATTCTCAAAACTATGTTTTCTTCTGGTCTCCTTAACCTGCAGTCCACATATTGGAATATATAGTAAAAGATATACCTGAGATAAAATCCAATAATTCATGTCAAAGTGTCAAAACTAAAGTAAAAGCCTTTCTCACTACAGTTAGCCCATCCTATTGTATTTCCAGTCTTCTTGCTATGGAATGTACATCCAAATTGGAAATGAAGTCAGCCTAAGTGTGTCCTTTGCTTTCCCCTTTCACATCTAAATTTTTATCAAGTATTTTCTGCCTCCCAAATGACACTCAAATCTCCCTGACACTTGCTGAATGCTAATTATTCCTTTCCTGAATTAGGGTACCACCCTCCCCAAAAGTTTTCCCTCTTCCTGGGTGTTCCTTAGTTCTCTTCACACCAGTCTGAATTGCTTTCTAAAACTGTAATCCTTACTTCTCTGCTCTTTACAGAGAAAAGTAGCTCCTTTTCTTCTAGAGGATAAAATTAAAACTTTTCAACATAGCCTGCAAGGTCCATCGTTAATCTGGTTCCTATCCAGCTTTATAGTTGATTAATAAAACTTCTTAAATATCCTACATCCTCAGTAGAACACGTCCTTATTTATAATGCTGCTTCTGTGGTGGGCAATCCTGGAAGATGCTAATATATCATACAAAAGTCTTCACATTCTATCCAGTGCCATTGGGCCTTCTTGTTCCCATATTTCTATTCCATTCTCCAATCCTTAGGATTCCTGGTCAGTCTTCATCTGATTCATAAGCTGTAGTGTGTGCAGGGTAAGAGTCCAGGGAATCAAAGAGTAACTCCTGGGAGACTGAAATTTGAACAGATATTTCAAAATTTTCATTGTTTGAGATATAACAGGACTCTGACCAGCCAGAGTGAAAAGACCTTTGAGAACATCTTAGGTGCTCATTTGAAAGGCGGTGTCATAGGAGTCAAGACCATTCTTATAAGAATAAGTTCTCTCCTCTAGGAGTAAGATCAAAAAAATTAGGTATAGACACACTCTAACCAAACCTGTCAAAGCTTAAAAGGATCAAGGAAAGCCACTAGTATTTTGACTAGTATCCACTGGTAATTTGATTTTCTGCTAAAACAACATGACCTTATTTAGAGTAAGGTAAACTTTAAAAAATCACCCACAATATAAGGTCTAAATAAAAAATTGCTAGATAAAGCAGTAGAAAAAATTGATAAGCAATCTGAAGATAAGAAAATAAGTAACAACAGATTTCAGAGATAATCCAAATATTAAGGTGACCAAAGATTTTCAAACTATAATAAGTTAACTAGAAGGAAAGATACACAATGTGGTTGAAAGGAAGTATTAAAAACAACATTAGAATCGACATGCATCAATCCAGCAAACCTTCATGAAGTACAAAACCCTGCTTGAAATGAAGTATGCATTGGGTGGGTTTAACCACAAATGCACCCAACTAAAGATAAGATTCAAAAACCTGAAGTAGTTAAATTAAGGGGAAAAAATATTGAACTAAAGCACAGAAAGAAAGAAAACATGAAAGTAATAGAAAAAAGCAGAATATATACATGTAAAAAAAACATTTTCTAATATAATTTAAGTCTTAGAAAGAAAGCAAGGGGAACCTGGTAGACTCAGCTGGTAGAGCATGCGATTCCTGATCTCAGGGTTGTTTGAGCCCCTGTTGGGCTGAGAGCTTACTTTAAAAAAAAAAAAAAAATTTTTTTAAGAGGAATAATAAGACAAAAATAATGCTGGGAGACCATTTTGGTGAAAGATATTTGCCACTGATTGAAAAAGCTCATCAAACCCCAAGCAGAATAAATATAAGTAAAACCTCACACAGATATATTGTACAAAATTGATAATACGAAAAGATTAGGAAGACCAACAGCAACAGAAATAACAGAAACCAAGAGATAATGAAATGGGGACTTTAGAGTGATAAAAGGAAACAAAAACTCTCAATAGAGAATACAATACCCCATGAACATGTCTTTGAAAATTGAAGTAAAATGAAGATGTTATGAGAAAGAAAATGCAGACCTCATCACTAGCGGGTCAAAAACATAACAAATACTAAATATTTCTTTTAGAAACATGTAAGTATAGGAAGGAACAAATACCATTAGAATTTATAAATATATGAGTACATATATCCAAGAGTATGAACTATTTAAAGCAATAATAATACATATAGGGATAATGTTTTTGTTTATAAAGTGTGTAGAAGTAAAAAATATAGCAAGGACCAAAAAAAGGCAGGAGGCTAAATGCAGTTTAAAAATACTATCTTGGGGTGCCTGGGTGGCTCAGTGGGTTAAAGCCTCTGCCTTCGGCTCAGGTCATGATCCCAGGGTCCTGGGATCGAGCCCCACATCGGGCTCCCTGCTCAGCGGGGAGCCTGCTTCCCCCTCTCACTCTCTGCCTGCCTCTCTGCCTACTTGTGATCTCTCTCTGTCAAATAAATAAATAAAATCTTTAAAAAAAAATACTATCTTGTGCATTGTTTGATAGGAAAAGCATTGCGTTCTTAGAGACTACAATAAATTAAATATGTATTTTGTGATTTCTGTTGAAAATTACCAATAGAGCAATACCAAAAGCTATAATGAAAAGCTAATAGAGATAATTAAACCAAGTAATAGGAAAGATATGATTGATAACAAAAGGAAGCACATAGAAACAAAGGTAACATGAAACAAGGACAAGATGGTCAGTGACATGTCAGGTAGTCATAGGAAAGGTACTTGTTGGTCTGTCTGGGGAGCTGACAATATTCTATATACGTATATAGCTATATTGCTTAATATGGGAGGTATTCACGATAGATTTCTGTTTGATGGACATTTTGGCTTACAGTTTTTTTAAGAAAGGTGAAAAATAAACAATATTTAATATCCAAGGATTCACATTCATGCAGAGCCACAATCATCAGCTCACTAGCACGTACCCCAATTCAAAGGAGTGTGGATTTCCAAGATGGTAGACTTCTCAGGAAGCCTGCTTCATATTAATTTGCTCTGTCTTTTGTGATCTTTTTTCCAATCTGTGCCTTACACACTCCACTTCATGAAAGTCCTCACCCCTCATTTTCTCCTGAACATCGATATGAAACCAATTGCTAGTGAAATGGAGCTGCCAGTCCTAGGTTGCCAGCTTCCTTGCCATAAGCATTGACTTCACAGAATGCTAATAACTTGGAACAGGGACTATATCACCTACCGATATTAAATGAGGAATACATGTCTAGTGATCATTTTTCTAAATGTCTTTTTAAAATTAAAAAAAAATTGTTTTAATTTAAAATTTTAAATTTAAACAAAAAAAATTTTTTTTTTCAGAGACCTTAAATCCTGAACCAGAGCAGTTGATGAGATGGCAGAATCCTAGAAGTCAGAAGTCAGTACAGTGGTGCTGATGATGGCATTATTTGTTGAATCCTTCACTTGCTATAAGCCAGGTATGGTTTAGATGTTTGAAGGTTCTATGTGGCTCCTCTGGTCTTCAGTGGAGCCCCGAGGGGCTCCATCTATCCCATAGATGGAGAAACTGAGACCCGAAGTAGTGAAGTGGCTTTTCTAGACTGTGTGGCAAGTAAGTTCCTGATTTATTGAAACCTTATTGAAGCCTTACATCAGGGTCAGGCTTAGAGTCTGTATCCAGTAGCTTTTCAGATTCTACACATGCCATCTTAACAGTATGAATATAAGTAGTGTATCCTTATGAAGCAGTAGTCTTGAAAAAAAGTACTTATATTGAAATATATATTGAATATATTTTGAAATATAATATATTAAAATATTAAACAAAGGGTTTTATAAGGCTATATATTACATAATTCATATTACATGATTTTGTAGATTGTATGAGTGATAAAAGGAGGCTAATCATAAGAGACAAAAAATAAGTTTGGTGCATGTCTTTTTTTTTGGTATAATGTCAGTTTGACTGAACGTGTTGTTTTTCATTGTGGATATTATATATTTCACTTTATAAGAATCTTGGCCTTGAGATTCTGTGGCTTTTATAAAATAATTAGATGACTCAAAGGGCAAAATGGAGCTTAGACAGACGGATTCACAGCTTAGACCATATGGCTTCCAAGTAGAATGTCATAATATATAATTTGTCATGAAACATCTTCTAGTAAAATAACCAAGAGGTAACCTCTTTTTAAAACTTCCGTTTATGAGTTATGTGGCCAAGATTTAAAATAAACCATTTAGAATTTATATTGCTCTATTGCTATACATTTAATTATTTTAGGGTTATCCACATTTTCTAAGAACACTAAAATGTATTGAGAGAATACAGCTAAAGTAATAACTGACATTTCTACTTTCAACATAGTTTGAGTAAACTTGACCTTATTAAATCGAAAAAGAGAGTATAGGTTCATACTCAGTCTTGCTAAGATTTCAAATTTTAAAGGAAGAAGAAAAAATGGTATGGGTACAGTGAAATTATAACATTAGCTTGTTGGCCCCATCATCTTTGAAATATGAAAAACAAAGGACAAGTTGAATGTGATTGCGTGTGTATGGGGAGTGGGGTCAACTCTAGACCCTTCTTTAAATGCGAGAAGCTATTAAATGGACAGTATTAATCAGTGAAAAAACATATCAAAGTTATTTATCAAAGTATTGGGAGTTCTGGCTACTGGGGCGTAACAGAGGACAAAAGAGAACGCTTGCTGGGAGCCCTTGTGATGAAAACCAGCCAGTGTCGGTGCTTCCACCAACTTGAAGTGTCCCTCTGTCTGTACGTGCACATCTCAAATATAGCCAAACCAGTTTTTCTGTTAGAATGTAGAGGAAAGTCTTACCAGGTCTGAGGAAACAGAAGCCTGCCTGTTCTTCAGAAGAAAAGAAAAGACAAGTGAAGATGGGAGAATACAGGGCAGATGGAAATTTCTCAAAATAAAGCACCTCTAGCACCATGATCTAATTTTAGAGCAATTTTATCACCCCCCCAAAAGGAAGCCCATACCCATCGGCACCCCCCATCCCAGCCTGCAGCCTCAGGCAATTTATAATCTAGTTTTTGTCCATATGGATTTTCCTATGCCAGACGTGTCACATAAATGAATTCGTGGGATTTTGTGACTGGTTTCTTTTATTTACCATAATGAAATGCCTTCAATGAAAAAGTGGTATGGCACATGGATTATATCTCAGTGAAACTCTTTTTAAAAATAAGATGGAACATCTCATAAAAAATGGCTAATGTTCATGCCAGGAGAGCTAAGGTGTTTTTGCTTCTTCATCTGAGAGGCAAGTGGCTCTTTCTGAGATGGTAGAAAGTCTAGGAATCAGGATAATTAACAACATCCGGCTAATAGTAGCTTCCCTACCTGAATGCAGTGATCAGTTGGGCATGTAAAATTATAAACTCAAGTATCATCAACTCAAAATAAAGAGCTAATAGTAGTTAAGTTTCTAGGGATCGTAGGAGCAGAAACCACCCAGTCAATTAAAAATAAATTAGGCATTCAACCAGATCTAAGCAGGAAATTAAGTGTCTCATCAGCCTGTTCAGAATTTTGTAAAACTATAACCAACTTTGGGGGAGCTTATTAGATCCCATCCAGAGGTAACTCGAATAAGTGACCTTGGTTTTGTTCTCTTCAGTGATCTTACATTCAACATAGTATGAAAAATTGGCAGTAGGGAAATGTAGGATGTGAGGGGAATATATTAATACATATAAAGATTTGGATACTTGATCCAGTAGGTTGTATCCGTAACTTAACTGAGCTCTGAGTTTGTTTTATGTGAAACTAAAAACCTCGAAAACCAGCTAACAAAAATGAAAAATATTTATAAATGCATTTGGAACACTTTAAAGGCAATCTAACAAGTTTGCAACTAAAATGTGTAAATCAGAATGTAATAGCTTATTTTATAAATTGATTCTTACAGAACTTAGACACTGTGGCACCATTATGGGTCCACCAGAATCACTCCACTTAAGAATGCAAAGAAGTTTGGAAGTTTCTCATGATTCCTGATATTATTTGATTACATCTGATATTTTTAATTAAGTTTTAACAATCCTACAATGAATTCAGTGTTGAGATACATATCTATTTATGTACATGTAAATATAAATACATATAAATATAAGTGAATATATATTCATTTAAAGACCTTTTGAAAATTGGATCCCAGCACTAGCTGCTGGTCATAAAATAGAAATACTAATATTAGTGCCCATAAAAATAAAGAGTTAAATGATATTCCTAAGCAAATGTCAAAGGTCTGGTGTTGTCTGTTGTTTTATTCATTACGGTGTTTAACACATACAGAGAATGTTACCTAAGCTGTTAAGTACGTTAGCCATTTTAAAATGTCTAGTTCCTCCCATTACATCTTTTAAGGTAAGTAATACTGTGGGCACATACTAATTGTGACATCCTTTGCACCTTTTTGCTAGTAATTGAATTCTAAACATTTGGGTAAAAACAGTATAGTACTAGTGAGAGTAAGCCAAGGACAAGGCCTCAGGCACTGTTGTGCTCTCCTCTAGTGAGTCTTTTCACATAAAAAATAAGTATTCCTTTCCCACTTCCAACCTTTTGGGACCTGGCAAATTTTTAAAAAGAATAGGCCTCAAATCAGAAAGGATTATGAAGCTGTGTCTGCTACTTTGGCTGGCATCTTATGTTTTGTTTGATTTTGTGGAAATTTAAAATTTGGTTGGTTTTTCACTGAGATCATCGGTGGTGAGCACTAAGTCACTTACTGATCTGCAGTTCATAGCTCCTTGTATTTCCCTTGAACTTTATCTGTCTCAGATGAGCAAAATATAGATGGTAATCCAGCCTACAGATCATTTTGCTGTGCCAAGTTTTAATAAACTGCTCAAGCACCACCTTCAATCAGGGATTAAAGAAGTCCAAAATTCTGGAGTCATTACTTAGGAAAAAAGACCCTAGAGCAGTAAGGCCAAATAGAAATACAACACAGCACACGATAACCACCAGTGTAGTTTTAAACATTTAGTAGCTACATAAAAAGTCAAAGGAGAGAGGCAAAATTAACTTTAAAAATTTATTTAGCCCAATGTATATATGCAAAATGTTATACACATTAATTACACAGAAGTCAGCTTATTCTTAGAATGCATTCAGCTTCACTGCCTGTTCGAGGTATAACATATTTTTTTCCTCTCTACTATGTTAAAATCCTGATGGGTGTGTGTGTGTGTCAGTCCATCCAATGGTTCTGCCCCCCACGTGTCAAATTCCAGTTCAGCAGGTCCAGAGAAAAACGTGACTGGGCAAGTGAGTGGTTTAAACTCTTGGTTTAACACTGGTCAAAAAGTTTTTCAAATTATTGTTCCTGTTGATGTGAGCCACGGACGAAGAATGACCAGACCCTCAAGTCTGAACCACTTTGTTCTTTCTCAAGAGAAAGAATGAAGCGTGTGCTTGTGTGGGGGCAGAATACCTTGTACATATGATGTGTCAGAGTTATACATAGTAGTTCATATCTGGGATATTTCTTCTATCCTGCTGTCTTGTCTTTGACAGCGTGGGACATATTAATTATTTCAGTTTTAGTAAGTTACTATCAGGTAGAACATGTCCCAAATTGCTGCTCTTTGTTCATCACTTTATTTTTTTGGATGCACTCACCATGGATTTCTTTATCTTTTCTTGGGTGTTTGAGGTTCGCTCATCATCTCCTCGGGGCACAGCATCCCATCACCTTTGGTAAAAGGCTCATGTCTTATATTAAATAACCATTTCCCTTCATCTTCATCTCACTCCACCTGAAAACTTGCATTCTAATGTGTTTAATATATAGCATTGGATTTGTATATATCCTTGAAAAGTACATAGTGCTGATTTGAATACTGTCTTTAATTCATTTAATTGTTATTGAGCTGTGACTCTCATTGCTGCTTACGTACTTTCTGTCTCCACAGGTGACGAGAGACTCAGCACTTCAAGATCTGCAGGTAGCCTAGCTGGAGACCCAGAAGAGCCTAAGGCAGGGTTTCAGTCCAAGTCTAAGCTGTAGACAGCAGACTTCTCAGCCTACGTAATTGAGTGAGTGAGTTCCTTATAGTAAATCTCTTTATATTTCTGTCTCTTTCTAGGAGAGCTGGTGGTGGGTGTGTGTGTGTGCGTGCGTGCGTACACATACATACATACACATATACACAGATCTCCTATGGTTGTTTCTCTGAAGCAACCACATTAATATGGGTTTTGACCTAAGGGTAGTTGTAGAACAACAGCATGTTAAGGATGAGTTTTCAGAATTGGTTCTGGGGTTTTGGAATTGGCTGTCTAATATGTCTAATATGATTAGATTAAAATGGTAAGTCTATTACCAGTTATAAACCATGACCCATGACATGATTTGGCAATAGAAACATACAAAATATCTCTGTTGGATCCTTGTAATCAACCAGCTATAAAAAGCAAGGAGCTGGGTGACTACATTTGTTCTGTTGAAATGTTTTTGGAAAATTAACAGATATAATGAGATTGGCTGATATCTCCTCAGGTCACTGGAAAAAGTGGTAAAAGAGAAGGATAAGCCCAGGCATTCAGATTCCAAGCCCAAGTGATGGCGAAGTTGGCCTGAGAGACGTGCTTATGTCCTGAGCCTCCAGGCTGAGATTTGCTGGACATCGCTCTGAACCCCATCCCGTGACTGGCTGAACTGCAAAGCAAGTTGAACTATTAACCTCACAGGGCATCTACTCTTAAAGGGAGGGCATTGACTTGGAAAGAAATGGATGTAGTACGTTGGATTGAGGATGTGTGGAAAGAACCACAGAAGAACCTGTGGGAAGAAACTAGAGACAACCCCCTAAATTTGGATGAGTCTTTGTTGCAGGGAAAATGGCCTCCCTACACCCAGCACTTGGTGCTTCTCTACCATCATTGCCTATGGAAACTGTAATGGCCTCCCCTGAGGTAACCACCATGCAAGACACTGCTGGTTCTCCTTAGGACTTCACCACCCCTCTGTTGGTCTAAACCTGTAGCTATACTCAAAGCCCGGTAGGACTGTCAAGGTGAGGTACAGCATGTGACCTGTGCGGAGTGTTCTACACCAAAGAAACCACTTGAGTTTCTCATTTATGCAGACAGAAATCCAGGAAACACATGTGAGAATGTATGTAGAGGGTGTGCAATAATGGTAAAGGAACATACAGTTGGATTAGGGCTAACTTACTGATAGGAGCTCACTAGAGAGAAGTTCTGCACTTAATATTGTAGTTCAGGAAGTTAGGATGAAGTGTAACAGTTCCTGTAACTGGCTGGATGAAACTTGGATCAAAAGCTGGCCCAAGGTGGTCAACAGACACAGGAAAAGACGTTTGTCTTCACTTATCAGGGAAGTAGAAATGAAAACTACAGTGAGCTATCACCTCACACCTGTCAGAATGGCTAAAATCAGCAACATGAGAAACAACAGGTGTTTGCGAGGGTGTGGAGAAAAAGGAACTGTCTTATACTATTGGTGGGAATGCAAACTGGTGCAGCCACTATGGAAAACAACAGGGAAGATCCTCAGAAAGTTAATAGTAGAACTACCTTAAGGTCTATCAATTGCACTACTAAGTATTTACCCAAAGGATATAAAAATACAGGTTCAAAGGGGCACATGCAACCTGATGTTTTTTATAGCACCATTATTTACAAACGCCAAGATACAGAAGCAGCCCAAATGTCTCTATCAATTTATGAATGGATAAAGAAGATGTGGTATTTATATATATAATGGAATATTACTCGGCCATAAAAAAGAACAAAAACTTTCCGTTTGCAACAACATGGATGGAACTAGACAGTATAAGACTTAGCACACTAAGTCTGAAAAGGACAAATACCATATGATTTCACTCATGTGGAAATTAAGAAACAAAGCACGTGAGCAAAGGGGGAAAAAAGAGGGAAACCAAGAAACAGATTCTTAACTCTGGAGAACAAACTGATGGTTACCAGAAGGGATGAGTGAAATAGGGGATTGTCCAGATGAGCACTGGGTGATTAGAATAAATTAGAAAAACAAAAATGCCTGCCCACAGTGAGTTACTTGCCTTAGTTTAATAAGAGGAATAGATTCGCTGCTTAGAAAGATGGAATGTTAGGGTGGGTTTATCTTTTAAGACTGACTCACCCCACTGGGAGTGTCCAGACCTCTCACCAATACTGTGAGAAGTCACTTTGTGAGGAGAGTCTCAGAGTCCTTGAAAAGCACTGCAATCACTCTTCTCTCTAGGTCGGACCTCCAGGGGAACCAGGGTACAGTGGGAGTCATTGGATCCCAAAGTGACAAGAGCCACGTAGCATTACTCAACCACGGAAGGCAAGGTGGGCGTGGCTCCCATAATGGAGGACAGAGTCAAAGCAGCAATCAGAATATTCTGACTCACTCAGACCGCTGGCATTGGCTAATTGATCATGATGCTCCTAGAAGTAAAGTAGGAAGCCTACTGAATACTCGATGTGTATAAGCAGAAAATTTCTATGTCCAGTGAACAAAAGTCTAACCTGAATCATTAAAACAGTGAGTTGTAGCCCCTGAATGAATTCCCAGCCTTCAGCCAGTGAATAGACATAAAACCTCTTAAATGAAAGGCAGACCAGGTCCCCTTGAGCAAGGACTGTGCTGTAAGAATGGATAGTCTTTATCTGTTTCCTAGGCTTCCCCAAAAGGTCTTACTTCCTTTTCCCAAGGTAACTGTGCATTGGGGAAAAGGGACTACTGTATTCTTGCTCTGAATTGTTGTCAACTCCAGGAGACCCAAAATATCACTGGTCTGCCTGTCAGAGCAGAAACTTAGAAGGTCAGGTGGTCAATGCAGTTTGGGCTTGATTCATCTTACATGGGGCCAAATGGGTCCCCAAACCATTCTGTGGCTATTTCCCAAGTTCTGGAGGGTATAAGTGGAATAGATATATTCAGTAACTGACAGAATCCCACATGGGTTCCTTGACCCGTGGATTGAAAACTATTATGATGGGAAAGGCCAAGTGGAAGCAACTACAACCACCTCTTCCTAGGGAAATAGTAAACCTGAAATAATACTGCATTGCTGGAAGGATTGTAGAGATTGGTGCCATCATCAAGGGCTTGAAAGATGCAGGGGTGGTGATGCTCACCACATCCCCATTTAGTCTATGTACTTGGACTGTGAAGAGGAGAGATGGAACTTGGAGAATGATGGTGGATTATCATAAACTTAACCAGGTGATGACTCCAATTGCAGCTGCTCTACCAGGTGTGGCTTCATTGCTTGAGGGAATTAACGTATCACCTGGTATCTGATATGACCTGGAAAACCCTTTTTTATTGAGACCTATTAGTAAAGATCTCCAGAAGCAGTTTTCTTTCTGCTTGCATGACCAGTTATATACCTGCACTACCTCACCTCCGGGGTGTATCTATTCTCTGTTTCATAATTTAATTTTGAAGTGGGGGTGCCTGACTGGCTTAATGGGTTAAACATCCAACTCTTGATTTTGGCTTATGTCATGATCTCAGGGTCATGAGTTCAAGCCCCGTGTCTGGCTCCACATGCAGTGCGGAATCTGCTTGAGATTCTTCCCCCTTCCTCTCCCTCTGTCCTTGGCTTGCATATGCACATGCTCTTTCTCTCTCCCAAATAAATAAATGGATCTTTAAAAAAAATAATTTAGTTTTCAGAGATCCTGACTACTTTTGCTTCCACAAGATACCATACTGATCCATTGCATTGATGTCATTATGCAGGATAGACACACTGAGCAAGAAATTGCAGTGAATGAAAAGCCACATATCCACAACAGGCATTTGTTGATTTTAAATCACCATACATATATGTATATGGGTGCATTTGCTACTTTTAGCCATAGATGTGTTGTCTTCTTGGGAGTTGGATTGTTAGAGAAGATACAGGTTTTTCCAAAAATAGAGATAATGGGGATAGAGATTTTGGGAAACAGTTGAAATATCTTTGAGTTACTTAGTCTTTTACTTAATTTCTTGTGGTAATAAAGTGATTTCCCTCTTTCTAGTTGGACTTTCAGGTTTGCAGTAAAAAGACATATCATGACCTGTTTTTCTGTGGCTGATCCATTCCTCTTTTTTAATCCGTTGGTTATGAAGGTTTTTAATTTCACAACCATCATTTAGGGTTTGACCATCACAATGTATGTCATGTTTCTTAGTTTGATTGCTTGAATTCCAGAGGGAAGTTAGAAAATAGCGAATCTAGTCTTACTAACTTCTGGTCACCATAATCTAGAAGACTGCAGAAATTTCATAATCTACAAAAAGACCCATGCGTGTATCAAAAGCATGAAATACAGTAATGTATTCTCTGTTAATATACAAATGGATGAATGAGAACAAGGTTAAAAACTATAGGTTTTTACAACAAATAAGGTTTGTTTTGCTTAGGAAATGGGGGAGGGAGATGTACATCTTCTGGGATGTTTGCTTCCCACAAAAATGGAAGGTTTTAGGAAGGTAAATGATCTCTGTATTATTAGTTACAAGGAACTTGCTGGTAAGTGGAGCTGATTATTTAGAATAGGGTCTTCAAACTGGAGTTTACCTATGTTTGGAGGCAGCTAGACATTGAGGAATAAATAGTCTAAGGGAATTCCTCAACGTTCATGACACAATTTTCTTAATGTGCTTAGCTCCCACCTGCTCTTTCATCACTCTCCTTTCAAAACTGCCTTATCACACCATAGAAGAGAAGCCCTAACTTCTCACCTACTTTGACATATGGTGCAGTGTCCTGTGGTGTCTAAAATTTCCTCGTATATAACAGACACTTCAAAATATTTGTCGGCAGGGGGTGGGGAGGGAGTGAATGACTTTAAAAACTGGGAGATAATAACATTTTGAAGGTCAGTTGTTTTCCATATCTTTAAACAGTTTGAAGGAAGATTGGGGTTTTCATCCAGTAGATCGTTAAAAATATTTTTGATTATAAATTACTGTGTGATTTGTGACTGTTGAAAAAAACCCTTCCGTTTTCATCAATTTAAGTGAAAAATGCTTTAAACCTTTTTTAAAATTTATATTTGTTTTATACTTTTTTATTTTTTTATTTTTTAAAGATTTTATTTATTTATTTGACAGAGATCACAAGTAGGTGGAGAGGCAGGCAGAGAGAGAGAAAGGAGGGAAGCAGGCTCTGTGCTAAGCAGAGAGCCCGATGCGGGGCTCGATCCCAGAAATCTGGGATCATGACCTGAGCCGAAGGCAGAGGCTTTAACCCACTGAGCAACCCAGGTGCCCCTGTCTTATACTTATTTTAAAAAGCAAAAGAGAGAATTCATGCTCAATAGCATTTCCTTGAAGCAACAAGTTCTATTCATTAGTAGATAAAAGAGTTCACTTGAAAAAAATAAGATAGGACTTTCCATCTGTTCAATAGATACATTTAAAATAGAATTGTCGGGGCACCTGGGTTGCTCAGTGGGTTAAGCCTCTGCCTTCGGCTCAGGTCATGATCTCAGGGTTCTGGGATCAAGTCCCACATTGGGCTCTCTGCTCAGCAAGGAGCCTACTTCTCCCCACCCCGACCCCTGCCTGCCTCTCTGCCTACTTGTGAGCTTTCTCTCTGTGTCAAATAAATAAGATCTTAAAAAAAATAAAATAGAATTTTCTCTTAAAAAATTATTAAAGTTAGTAACATATTAATACTTTACTGATACTAATAAAATTGCAATGATAAATCAATCCAGAAGAGATATTTAGACATTATTATTATAAAGCATTTTTAAAAATGCATATAATATATGTATATGGTTTTGATTTAGAAAAATACGATAGTGTAATCAGTAAAATAGTTTTGAGCATGAAATATTTCATGAAGACAAAATTCTGTGGAGAAAATAGAGTGGAGATATGGAGAGAAAATAAGTAATATAAGATTTCTGGCTTTTAAAGATACTCATATCTCAATGTATAGATACAGATATTGAATAAGTAATAGTATCAAAACCTAATATATTTTGATTCTGTTGGATACATTTATGTGCAGTTCACTGTAAAGAGCAAATATTTGCAGTTGGCCAACAATTTCATCTTTTACAACCATTTAATTTTAACAAAATTTTAGATATCTTGATGAAAGCAGGTCAAGAAATACATAGGCTTTCAAAATACTTCGAGTAGTTTAATCAAGCAAATAGTTGTGGTGCAAGTGCTTTACAAGATAGTAGGAGTGCAAAATCAAGAGTGCACAGATGGAAAGAGAAAAAGATAGTACCCAGAACAGCAAAGGGAAATATTTATGCTGAGAAAAGACGTATAACATTAGGAGAAGCGGAAGATGACTTAATGAGTAAATAAAACCTTCTTTCGCCTCCTCGAAGAATAATTGGGTGGAAGTGAGGCAGAATAAAATGATTTTTAAGATTTGACATCAGAATTAAGAATAATTCCTGTACTACTACATATTAACTCTTTAACTATGTACCAGTCACAGGTGAGACTCAATTTTCCCAAATGTAAACAGGAAGTCTGCCTCTATGGCTTATTAAAGACTGAACATGGTAATAAATACTACTCACCTCTACTAGCTTGAGGAATATTTACTAAATTAATGAGAATTCCAATAATTAGGAATACAGTATACTTTTTATTATGTCCTATTGGAGGCATTCATTTTTTTGGTCAGTGCCCCAATTAAAGAATCTTAATTAGGAATTGTTTGTACTAGCAATCACAAATCTGTGTGGACTTTGCCTAGCATCTGCTCATTGGATTAATGCCCAGAAAAAAAAGATGGAATATTCACCATTTCATACACCTGAACAACTTCTCTTTGGTAAGAAAGAGGAATGGATTGATAATGCCAATAATATGTCATATACATGAAATTATATTATTAGGTGTGTTAAAATCTTAATGCTTAAAAATACACATTGTTAGCATCTATATGTAAAATATTTAAAATGTATCATTCTGACATTTGATTTGCCATAAGGGAAATCTGTGCTGATAAGAAATGCTGGTTAACTAGTGACAGAGTAGAACACTCAACCCATATTTTTGCCAGACTCATAGTTAATATTGAAAAAGATGATATGTTGTCTTATGAGACCAAAATACCAAATATGATTGAATTATTTCTAAGGATTGCTCAGCACTTGAGAACATGTCTAATCAGAGTTCTGAGATACAAAAGTATTATTATTTGAAAAAGAAATTGTTCTACCTATTGTGTGTCAGGCAACTGTAATTTGACTTGAGTAGCAAAACAACTTCCCAGCTGTTAGCGGATAGCATTTAACAATAGTAATTTTTGTTGCAGTAAAATAGCATTAATACCCAAAAGATTGTTATTTCTTCTGCTGAGTTCACAACAATAAAAGCGTTCATTCACATTCTCTAAAATTTGGTAACATAATTATATAACCATTTCAAATTATTTTTTTTTTATTTTGAACTTTGCAGATGCTGCTATCCTAAGAGATGCTATTCTATATTGAAATGTAGTACACAAATTTGGAAATACTAACTGGACCTCAGCTAGCAGTTGTTTTCTGAGACTTTGACCTGAACCTTATGCTAATGATGAAACTGAGTAACCTTTTTGTTTGCTCAAGGTCATTGTCTATTCTGCATTCTAGAAATATGGTAAAGGAAAACCATGTCTTTGGCCAACAGTTGGAGGCCCCTTTATGCATCCTTACCTGAGCATCAAAGATCCCGAGACAAAATGTGATAAATTAGCTACTCAGATAATCAAGACTTGTCTCCTTTGCTGTATATTTTTATAAGTAAGTTTCAGTCCTTTCTTTTAAATGAAACAAAGTAAGATAGCTCACCAATAATTGGTTAACTTTAAATTATTTTTTATTAAGTTTCTAGGAAATTCAGCTTCAATCATTAAGGAATTAAAGATAAAACATGGTCAGAATGTTTACAAAAATCAGTGTTTTGTTTATTCCTATTATTTAGGTGAAAAATACCTAACATTTGAAGGAATACTTTTCCTGGTGTGACACAAACTTTATTGGATTTAAACACAGAATTAGAGGTTTTTTTTTAATGTCCTAATAATAGCTCCAAAACCATCATGGGTACCTTCATTAGATTTTATCCTTTTTATAGCTAGTTCTTATCATCCTTTCCCAACAAAGTACTCAAATTGCTTTCAAGTTCTTTTTTCTCTTAACAATTTTCTTTGTTTATTGACTTACGTATAGTCCGCAAGACTTTTCAATAACTTTTAAAACCAAATAGCCAAAGCAAACACTGAAAGTTTGTAGCAAGTGATATATTTATGATTAATAGTACAAAAGTTAAAATCTATGGTATCTTATGTATGTATAAATGCTGAATGTATTAGTCATGATAAAAACTCAAATGCTTGAGTATTTATCGTGATATATAACTATAGCTATAGTTACGCAATTATGCAAGCTATTTTTTTCAAAGATTTTATTTATTTGTTTGACAGAGAGAGAGAGAGAGTACAAGCAGGCAGAGGAGCAGAGGAAGAGGGAGAAGCAGGTTCTCTGCTGAGCAGGGAGCCTGATGTGGGGCTCCATCCCAGGACTCTGAGACCATGACCTGAGCTGAAGGCAGATGCTTAAACATAATTTTGCAATTAGGCAAACTATTAAAAATGTATTTAGTAGTTGAATAATGTAAACATTTTTAACTAAATACTGGCACATAGCACCATTTTATAATAGCAATACCTTTCCATATAAGCGAACACAATTGAATGAGTAATTTCTCATAGATTCAAGCATGCATGAAACTGGATAAGCTAAGAAACTGGAAAGGAATGAAGTTCAAAATTACTTTTGCAATTTGCAAAGCCAGTTGGCAAACTGCTGCTGAATGGATCAAGTCTCTTGAATAGTGGTGCAGGCGAGTTACAACAAACATGTTAGTAGCTGTCAGTCGGCAATCCCTTGTTCATTCCATTTGAGATTAAAGAAAGGACTTCTTGGGAAACTAGTAGTTTAACTAGCCTTTTCACGGAGAGCTCCCAGTGAGGAAACCATGTTGAAGCCATTTTCCTGAGTCAGTTTTTCATTCTAAGGGGGAAGAAAACCCAAACCTTTTTTTCCTTCTTTTTGGGAAAAGTGTGCCCAGGCCACTCTATTGCTTGGCAAAGCACTTTATTCAGACTATCCCTCTTATTTTCTTATCAGTTAACAATTTGCATTAATTTCCTTCAAAATTGATGCTAGAGTTTATGATAAACTCCTCTCTTCTGTGCCAGTTTTTAGTTTTTCAATAGAGTAGAAAGTTTTAATCATACAGGACCATTGAAAGGTTTTCACAGTGAAAACCTGTATCATAGGAACTTAGATGTACCATTAATGTGTGTCACATAAATCATGTGACTTAGCATATATCCACACTACTTTTGATGCAATAAAAGTACATTGCAGGACTCCATATACTCCCACCAAAATCTTTAGTATTTATAACATTACCTGGAATTCCGCATTGTTTGGATTTTTTTCTTTTGATGAAAAAGTTTGCACAAATGCACAAATATTAAATGCACATTGGCTAAGTGTTGACAAACACATCCTTCTTTCTTACCAAGATAAAACACGTGATGATAACCTAAGACAGTTTTGTGTTTGCTTTATCTTTGCAGATCACTGCTCTTCTTATAACCCCCAGAGGCAAACCACTGTTCTGATATTTCCCACCACGACATAGATTGGATGTACCTACTCTGGTCATTTTTAGAGTCTTACACTGTGCACTTCTATGGGTAAGTCATTTTTCACTCAGAGTTCTGAAATTCACCGTGTGGACCCATGTCTTAGCGATATTGCTGAGTAGCATTCTCTCATGAATATACACGATTTGTTTATACTTTCTCCTTTTTATGAACTGCCTAGATTTTGGCAGTTTTGTTTTTAATTATTATAAATAAAGTTGCTCGGAATGTTTTTATGCAGTGTTTTTGTGCATGGGTAGACCTATCTAATACATATCTATAATATGTATTATATAAAAATATATAATACCTATCTATAATATATTGTATGTAATATATATAACCATATACGTATAGTTTTCTTTGATAAACACTGAAGATAGGGATTTCTGTGTTATAGGCATACCTTTAGTTTTATAGGAAACTGCCAGAAGTTTTTTTCAAGTGACTTTACATTCCCACCACCAATGTCCAAGAGTTCTGTCTGTTTAACATCCTCAGTAATATTTGGTGTCAACAGTCTTTTTTCATTTAAGTCATTTTGGTGATTATCATGCAGAATTTTTAGTTACTGTTTTTGATGTTTCATTTCGTCTTTTAAAGTCGTTTGGTAATCAATTTTGCACTAAATACCAAGTCTTCTCCACATTCTAGCTCTTCACTGACAAACTTCCCATAAGTTGACTTGCTGTAAAATATTGATACCCATTAGCTTTACTGAAAAAAAGGATATGAGTTCTGCGATCAACATATTAATGTCCTATTTCATGAGAAAAAGTAAAGCCAAAATCTTAAGAAATAAAGAATACAAATAATACAACAGAAAAAGTTTTTTTATGAATAAAATTATTAAAAAGAAACTTAAATAATCAAGGCTTAGCTTAGAAAATTGTTTTCCAAGTTCGCTGTTTTTTTAAGGGACTAATAAAGCATCTGGGTACTCAATTTGGACCAATTTCTGCCAAGCTAAAAAATTTAAAGTTGGAAAAAGTGCTATTCACAATAAAAGACAATATGAGTAGGTATGATGTCATGAAGTTTATTAGCCTCTCAATCCTTTGATCAGGAGAAAGTTCTGTGAAAAACAACAGTACTCCAGAGATATATTTATTCTATATTACTAATATTCATTTTTTTCCCATTTATTTCTTTTATAATATTCAAGAAACATAACCTTGGAAAATCATTCTTAAATGGTAATGTTATGTCATCTACCTGAACACATTACTGCAGTATAGTCCACAGACAAATCTTTACAATATGGTTGAGGACAGATTTTATTGCTGTAGTGAATGGCTCCTGGACCAGAAAATGTGTACCTTGCTTTTAAATCTTTTATAATGTTCTCTTTCTTGCTCCTACGCTAGGGTTTGCTCATTCTTTTCTTAAAACGCTGTTCCCTTTATTGACTCAAAGATTACTATCAGATGTCACCTGTGCTACTTAACCGTATATCATAATGCCCATTAAACTATGTGCCTATGAACGTATGGAAATAATACTAAATAATGCTGGGCACAGAGGCTCAGTGCGTCCATGCATCAGTGTAAGTAATAAAATGTTTTACTGACTAGAGATGTGGTGCTTTAAGACAGGGTTACAAAAAGTCCCCAGTGCCTTCTTTAAAAGAATATGTCAAATGATTTCATTGGATAATATTCCCATGTAAACTAACAAAAATGAGAGATGTACCTAAACTATCCTTTCTCTTATTAATGTGAGAATCTCTTGAGTTTAAGAATTTGCCAAGACCCTAATTGTGTCCTTCTATCTTTCTCAAGGAGTGACACAGCTGGGTGCAGGACATTACTGCAAATACAGGATGACTATTATAAACCATGAGAGCATAATTATTTGGTTTATAGCAGAAGAACCCTCCAGTAAGCTACCATTACTGATTAGTGAAGAGCATTGTACCACTAAAATCAACAAAGAGCTGATGAATATGCAATCCATAAAATTTGAGAGCTAAACACAAAAGTATTGTTTAATTCTTATATAATGTGGCTTTAATAAGAGTCAGTATTGCAAAAGAAAAAAAATAAGAGTCAATATCGCAAAACTGGTGAAAATTTTTACAATGAAAAAAAATGTTTCTAAATTTACAGATTCTACCTACACTGGAATATTGATCAGCCCTCATGGTCAGAAAGACTCTTTCAAATGTGCTCTAAATGTTTTATCCTAATGTGAGGGTTAAAATTGCTTAACATCACCCACGATTTTGTTGTAGGTCTTCATAAATATTAGGTCATTTCTTAGCCTTAGTGGCTGTTGATAAATACAGGCCATATAAAGTTCTAAAAATAATTTAAAACCATTCATTGTTGAAATGATTACTTTGGTAATCATCTGGGTTCTCCCAGTACATGGTAGAATTTTCCTTTTCTACCACTTTGAAGATGAATGTGAATATATGACTTGCTTTGGTCAAAGAACCATGATGAGAAGTGGTGTGCACCACCAGACAGAGGTGTGAAGATTTAAGAAGGGGTTTTCTGAAGTCTCCTTCCTACTGCCGCAGTGCCTTGCAATGCTCCGGATATGTTCCCTCATTCATTCTGGGCCTTCAAAGGAGGCATGGAATTTAATGGAAACCCTAGCCAATCCAAGATGTCCATAAAGCTCAAGCAAGAAATCAACGTTTATTGGGGAGTCATTTGCTGCTACAGAATCACCTGGACTATCTTGACCGCTATCACTGTTGGGTGCTGCCATAACAAAACATAACAAACATGGCATTGTCTTTGTGGTTGACTGGAAAACAAGAAGGGAGTAGATGCTGTGGGTGGAGTGCTGCTGATTCAACATGAACAGTCGCTGAGCATTTGTAAAACTGCCTCCCTTAATTTGGGAGGGTAACCATGTGTCTAAAGAATCCATAGCTCTTGGGGAAATGATTGCAAAGTAGAATGTGAATTCTTTGTGTTCACTGGTAGGGCTGAATTTGGAGAATCCAATATAAAAAGAGGCAATTCAAGCAAGGAGAGTAGAGTTTTAACAGCAGGAATGAAAGAGAATAAAGTGCATAATTGTAGGGTCTTGCTGGGTTAGAAGTGGCAAATGTTCCTCAATCCCAAATGATAAATTATAAAACTGAAAAGGTACTTGAGAGTTGAGGCCAATTACAACTCAACCTTGTGGTAAATAGCAAATTGACGCAATAGTCATCTGACCCATTGTTAAAATATCTAAATAAAAAAAAATATATATATCTAAATAAATTAAGATGCCTCAAGGCAAAGACATTTATGCTTGCGGCACCCAGTAAATCCTTTGAATTTAAGAAGTGGCTCAGAAAAAGGCTCGGGGCTCCTGGATGGCTCAGTTGGTTAAGCCCCTGCCTTCAGCTCTAGTCATGATCCTAGAGTCCTGGGATTGAGTCCCACATTGGGCTCCCTGCTTTGCAGGGAGCCTGCTTCTCCCTCTGCCTCTCCCCCTGCTTGTGCTCTCTCTCTCTCTCTCTGTGTCAAATAAATAAAAAAATCTTTAAAAAAAAAAAAAAAAGACCACACTCTCTACCACATTTAAACTTAAAAAAAAAAAAAAAAGAAAAGAAAAAGGCTCAATATGGGACTCTTAAATCTAAGTCTCTTAAAGTCAAGGTATCCACAATTAATTTGTCATAAAAGGCATAGGAAGAAGAAAGCAATATATGTAGCAAATCTAAGAACTGTCTAGAAATAGCTGTGGATGTCGCTGTTAGCTCATGGAGGTCAACAGAAATAAAATGGATAAGAAGCCAAGTGAGTTTTAATTGATTTGCAGAAAGAAATTAAATAACCCACAAGCCATAACCAAGACTCTCTAAGATTTTGAACCTCCAACTTTGATTGACAATGAAGTAGTCTGAGAAAACTGATTACCTCAAGGAAAACAAAAATATAGTCTAATGCCCACAACATACAGACAAGGAGAAGAATGGAAAATGAAACATCTCCTGGTACAAAGTCAGAGAACAGAGATTGTAATTACAGACTGTTGGCACGGTCTCTGACCTTGACGATGCCTGGTGGGATCCAGAATCACTGTGACCCCCTCATGTTCTATCTTCCTCAGTGTGAGTGTTTATCATGGCTGCACCTGCCCCAGTTCTGCCATTTTATACTGGGCAGCTGATTTTATATGGCAGCTGATTTTTCTTTTTCTAACTCATAGGTTTTTAGATGGAAACTAGACATGTGATGAGTAGATGATGAAAATACTAGTCATCACTCAAGTTCATGAACTTGTAGGTGGACCCAGAGACTAATAGACTTTGAGTATCATCTGTCACAGGGTGAGCAGATTGGCACATAGGGAAGAGGATACGCTGAATATTGAGTGGCAAGAAAGTCAGACTGTAGTCATCATTAGAGTTCCCCTAACGTCCCAGTTGCCCTCCCGGCACAGATGACCTTCCCTACCACTTCAAAGTCGAATGAGGCCACTTGAGTTCTAGGTTAGTATAAAAAGAATTGGCATGTGCCTGTCTCAAATGCATGTGCGCTCCTTATTTTTTCTTTCCCTCCTCTCTGCTCTGTTTCCTTGTGCAGAGATCCCAGTGGTGGCTGCTCTTCAGCTGAAGTTCAAGAATGAAGACACTGTGGAAAAATAACGCTTTCGTAACCTGAGAGGCACATGGAGTGTGAATGAGAAGTAAGCCCATGTTGCTTTAAATCATTTAAAATTTGGAGGGTGTTGGCTACTGGAGCATGATGTAGATGATTCTGCCTGACACATTTTACACTGTTGATCTGATGTGAAACAACTGTAAAGTACTCCTAAGTTTTATATCAGGGGACTATTCTATCTGTTGTGGTGTTCAGAATATCCTTGTTCAATTGAAATAGCTTCATCATAAACAGCCTTTTAGATAGTTGTGGGAGAAGAGATGAAAGATTGAAACTAAAGGAAATTGGGGAAGTGTTTGATTACCAGATTGGTAATAACTTACTGAGCATGTAATCAATGTCAGAAAAATCAACACTGATTTGTTTACTATGTAAGCCTTAAAAAAGTTTTATACGTAAATGACAAGAAAACTACAACAGGCTGTAGTATTTGTAACATATACAATAAAGGGTTAATACTTTGTTAGTGCGAACCAGTAGACGAACACTGGGAGCAAAACGGAAATAACAACTCAGAAAAGACAAAAAGGTGAAATGTGAATATTGAAGGCTCTGTCGGTAAGTAATAGAAATCCAATGGAAACAGTGAAGTGGTGGGGATTATGGGGGGCATGTACTGTACGGAGCACTGGGTGTAGTGCATAAACAGTGAATGCTGGAACACTGAAAAGAAATACGATAAAATAAAATGGGAAAACAAATGGGCACCTGGGTGGCTCAGTGGGTTAAAGCCTCTCCCTTCAGCTCAGGTCATGATCCGGGTATCCTGGGATGGAGCCCCGCCTCGGGCTCTCTGCTTGGCAGGGAGGGAGCCTGCTTCCTCCTCTCTCTCTGCCTGCCTCTCTGCCTACTTGTGATCTCTGTCTGTCAAATAAATAAAATAACATCTTAAAAAAAAATACATTAAAAAAAAAGGAAAAAAAACCCCAAAATAATGAAGTTTCATAGTTTCTGTATGAAAATAGGCAATATCTTCAAAGCGATAAACGAATTGTTAGAGAGGTATCCTCACAGGCTAGTGAAGGCTCTTTTTAACAAAGCAAATTTGATTGATTTATTTTTAAGTATGTTATATAAGATTTATTGTTATATATGTTATATAAACATATACAAAAATCATATTTATAATCTTACAATTTTATTTCTAGAAATGTATCCCTAACAAATAACCATAAACATTACAAAACCCCACATTTGTGCGAAAAGATGTTGACCATTTGTACATTAACGGTTTTAAACAACTAAAAACAATGTAAAAGTCCAAAAGAATTGAATTCCTGAGTAATTTATGTTGTCTCTTCTTAAGGGCTCATGCAGTTCTTAAATTGTGTCTCTAAGAATTTCAAGAAAATGTGAAAATTCTTATAATCTTTCAATTCAAGCAGAATAGATAATTAGCCACAAAATATGAAAGTCATAAGTATATTTTATCTCTGGAACGAGGATTATGAATAACTTGAATTTTATTTTTACACACAATATTAGTGAAATTTTCTCCTAATCTTTCAAGATTAGTTTCTTAGAATAGAAAATAGAAGCAAAAATCCACTAAGTCTTTTGAAAACAGGAGGGAAGAAAAAAAAGGAATATTGTTAGTTTAATGGAAAATCAAAATATGTGGTTCTTTTTAATTCTAAATATGAGTCACTGATAATAAGCAAATAGTAAAATATGTATGTGCTAAAAAATTCTAGCTGAAGTATGGGAAAAAGTACTTCCTGAAGACCAGCTGTATTCAGAGACATCCTTCTCCTGCAAACTTCTGAATCACATATATTGGAGATGTTACTTGGCCCCCATGGTCATTTCCTTGAGTGGAGTTTAATGTTGTTTCTGAAAAATAAATGTACTTCCTTAAAAGTATCTCTAAACTTAATTTAACTGTTCTAAGCACTCTACTTTTCATTTAATTTACATGTAATTTGAAGTGGGAAGGCAAGATAAAAGCTTTCTTTAAAAAGTGTTAACTTCATTTTGTATCACTCAATTTTAATAAATTGGTATGTAATCCAATGAACATAGGATAGTTAGTATCTTGTGTTGATTATACTTAAAATATACATTGTATCAATATAAAAATGAACTTAATTAGGAAAGGAATCAAATAAGTGTCAAGATCACTATTTTTGTCAATTGTTTGCTGTAAAAAGCAATGAAGATTGATTTGAAAGGAGTATCATAGTTATCTAATTACACTAAATATGAACTGAGCTGACCACAGGAAGCATTTTATTTACAGAAAAAAATGTAGTAATCAAACTTAGCATTTACTTCTGGAGTTTCAAGTTTTTTTAGATACTTTTGCAAAGTATGGTATATAATCTTACTATACCAGTTTCAAGATTTGCATTAAAAATAACAGAATAGCTATCACATTAATAAATCTTTGGGGAAGTATCTTCTCACCAGTTATTTTACAGTGTTACCACATTTCTATTTTCTTTAATTAGAAATGACTTTAGAGGTCACATGATGAGACTAAGAAACTGAGGCTAAATTATTTGTCAAAAGCTACATTGCAAATTGAAATCCAAGCTGGGTGTGGAATTCAGACACATTGTAGTTTGTTCGATCTACTGATTCACTAACACAATTTTTTAAAGAAGGAAATGTATGATTTTCCCAGTTTGATGAGTAGACATGGATTTTTCCCAGAGCTGTGCAGTGCTTGTAATGTTATAATGTTAATAATGTTTTTTAACAATGTTTGTTGGTCTTCAGTAATGTTTGTTGAAGTGAGTTAAACTAAACTACTTTAAAATCTGTGTCCGTATTTAGAGTAATTTCTTTAGGAATCATTATGAAGGTAATGTTTTTGATTTCAGTAGATAAAAATAAAATCTATGTTTCTGCATGGAAAAACAGGTGCTCAGTGCCTGTAGAGTCAACAAAATTACAACAAACATCAATTAATTTGAAAAAAAATGTACATTCTATTAGGAAAGAATGGTCAATATTGAAGAAAAAAAAGAAAATTGGCTTTTCTTATTAATCTTCTTGGTAAACTTTGTCCTATTCCATTTTAATATTTTATTGGCACAAATATGTATATGTCTACAAGCTATTTTATCATTTGAAATACATTTTAGCATGAAAAAATACCAAATTAACTTTTAATCTGGATGTTAATGATACTCATTTTGCTAATGAAAGAAAAGTCAGATCTAATTCACTACTGTGAATGATATTTGCTGATTGGATTAAACTATCATCTTTCCATGAGTAACTGAAGCCAATATACATAAAACCAAATGCTGTATCTATATATACAATGAGTAAAGTGAGGCAAGAAAATGAAATATTTTCAGAAGCATACAGAATTATTCTATTCGCAAATATTTCTATAATATTTATTATCTAGATAACACCAACACCAAGTCTCTCTTACCCTGAGAACGTATAGGTAGGTGATCTACATGATTATTAAACATGTGAACATTAAAAAAAAAAGACATTATTGGATCTGAGTTCTTGTTTTGCTATTATTGACTCTGTGATGTTTCCAAGTCAGTTTCTTAAAAATCCCCATTCCTCATCTGTGAAATGGGAATTATAATCGTAGTTAAGTTCTGGAGTTACTGCAAAGGTTCAGTGAGAGAATATACTCAAATACTTAGCAACATTTTTGGCATAAAATAAATTCTCGATTTTCCATAAGTTTTTACCAGTTATATTTCAAAAGTGACATTAATAAAATTGTGTTATAAACAAGAAGAATGACAACAGTTTAAAAATCTTATTGGCTAAAAAACAAAAAAAAAAAAGTGATTAATTGTCTATAAGAAAGAACAACGGGGGGAAAAAGCCAATCCCATGCTTCGTGCATAGCACTAGAAAACAAGTCAAGTGTTACTGTTCAGTTGGCTGAAGCTACTTATTCACATTCTCTCTAGCCTTTGCCTTCCCACCAAGTAATCTAAAATTTATCTATATTCAAAATTAATTTTTCTGCATTTTCCAACCATCTCGCTGCAAGTTTACCTCCTGTGTCACCTATCCTGTCCCCAGGTGCCATCAGATTGAACCATCAAGTTTAACTGCATTTGTGTCTCATAATCTCCCCAATCTCAGGCTAACACTTAAATTCCTAAACAAAAGCAATTATATATAGTAGAGAACAAGAATGCATATAACTGACCTTTAAAACTCACTAATTCAAATCAGTATCCAAAATTTTGTCATTTTTTAAACATTTTACAATTTTGTTTTTGTTTTTTTAGTTTTTTAAAGCTTGCCTATCCCACCTTTTGGGAATGAGAATGTGTTTGTGATTCTGGGTTGGAATGGGTGCCAGAATTTCAAAAAAAAAAAAAAAATCTGAGTTCAGGGATGTGACATGCATGGCATGCACCACAAGGAATTCCAGCAAATCTGTGTTTAAGGAGGTAAGATGTGCCCCCGTCCAGTGCCTAGCCGGGAGCGGGTGGCGAGTGAGCACAGTACTTGCTTACTGAGTCCTCAGCCAGACATGGGCAACAATATCAAACGAGCAGAATTTGCTCTTGCCTCGTCAGCCAGAATGGGGCAGCTCTCTTCGCTTAAGAAAATCCAATTTTCATACTTCTCAAAAATAGCTGTGATTTATAAAGAATGACAAGTAAGTCATTTTCTGTTTGACAGTTACAATTTTCTAGATTTTATCCATGACCTAATGTAAAATAATTTGTCATGGGTATGTAAGATATTTATTTAAGATATGTTTATAGTTATCTAAATTTAGAGGACAGAAAAAAGTAAAGCATGGTCTGTGTGGAACTTTTCTATGGTAGATAGTTACGATTGCCTCCCCTCATGAAGAAAAAGCAATCCCCTAGTGAGTATTTGGTTTAACATATAGAGTTAACCAGGGATGAATTTGTACTGGTCTGCTGTGCTGGCCAGAAAAAAATATATATTTTTTTATATATTTTTGGTTTATATTATTATATATCTCTAATTACTAAAGGAGATTATGTGTATGAATCAATTTCCCCAAAAAGATTTTCGGGAGAAAAGAACCTTCGAGAAGGTAAGTCACTATTCTTGATGTACCAGCCTTGGAGGAGATGAGCCTCCTGGAGCAGGAGTAGTGAGCTCTAGTGTGTGATGGTTGGGGAAGAAGTAGCAGTTCAGTAGAACAGCTGCAGTATGCAAATTGGTGTTTATTCGATGCTGTGAAACCCAGCAGTGATCCCCTGATATTATTACCGGGTTAAATAATTGGCTTAAGAAGACACAGACAGGGGGTGCCTGGGTGGCTCAGTGGGTAAAGCCTCTGCCTTTGGCTCAGGTCATGATCTCAGGGTCCTGGAATCGAGCCCCGCATCGGGCTCTCTGCTCAGCAGGGAGCCTGCCTCCCCCTCTCTCTCTCCCTGCCTCTCTGCCTACTTGTGAACTCTGTCAATTAAAAAAATAAAATTTAAAAAGAAAAAAAAAAAAAAGACACAGACAGGAAGGGTTAGAGAAGGGACCTGAATTAACAGGGTGTGACCAGAGAGGATCTGGACTTAGAGATTCAGAATCACCCCTGATAGTGAGAATACCCTGTCCCACTTTTAGAGAGGATGGGCAATTCAGGGTACTTCTGTTTACTTTTCGCAATTGTTCCTTTTCCCCTTTCACACTGGTCCATGAAGAGCCTGAATTATTATTTGCATAAGCTGGTACTAAGTAAGCCCCATGTGGTCAGGTGGCTTAGGGACAAGGGAAGTAGGCGGGCTCAGAGAGTCTTCTAGAACAGCGAATAAGACGCAGTTCAATTCTTCCCCCCAAATTACGGTGTTGATCAAAAACTTTCCTTTGTTCCATTTTTAAAATATATGCTCTAAACTTTTTTCTGCCCTTTAGCCTACCGTACAAGGCCACATGCGAACTATAACTGTTTCTATGTAGAAATAAGCAGGCACTTAGAAACTCAGTGAAAGATCATACCGTTTCCTAGTGGACAAAGTGCTTAACTCCATTAGTGCCATAGGCTGATTAAATCACCCGCAGTACATTTCAACGGTGTTTCAGCCGATTAAGCCAGCCCAATTCATCTCTGCTTTCTGGGGTCATAAAGACATTAGAAACAAATTTACGATCCGGCCTGTTAGTGAAATGACTTGTGGAGTTGTTTTTAAATCAGAGTGGCTAAATTAATAATTTTAAAAAAAGTTTAAAATGATCTGAAATGGGTATTTTTTTAATATTCAAAGGCATCATGATATGGTCTTAATTACATTCAGAAAATGCTTTTTTCTTTCTTTCTCTAAGCAGACTTAGAAAGCAGTGAACTGAGCAAACCAGCCATCTGGAACAGAGGAAGAAATAACCTGAATTCATTCTCAGTCAGGTGACCCCATTGTGGAACTATCTCCTCATAGCATTCAGTTCCCCGGAATGGTAATTCCACCAAGTAGCTCACAGGAGAGGGCAGATTTGATCCCTGAAGCAACATGCGTCTAGTAAATGTGCTTCAGCCTACTAGGTTGCGCAATTTCTAGAACCCTGCCGAAAACTGCTTCTGATATCCCTGCCCCTCGCACGTGGGGCCCACCGCAGAGCACCATCCATCATCAGAGGTTTGACCAAAATGAAAATAGAGCTGACCAGGTGTGGGTAAAAGAAATGTATGTAAATTGACAGCAGCTCATGCTACGTGAATAAATAAATTTCTCTTTCGTTATGTGGGAAGAACTGTGGGTCTTGATTGTTCATAGGACCGTTTACGAAGCTTGAGAGACATTTTGTATTGAAGGATCCTTGACTAATTTTAATAAGACACGAAATATATTTTTCCACCATAAACCATTCTCAGAAATGTGATTATGGTGACATCTTGGATCCATCATTAGAGCACCTCTCCCTTATAAGTAATCATTGGATTTGTTGTAATATCCAATTTGTCCAGTATTTGGTTACGTAATAAGTTTACTTATTTTAAGAGACAGTAATATCAACAGTGACTTACACAAAATAGGATTTGTTGTTTGTTTTTTATATATATACATTTTTTTTTTAATCCAACACTGCACAGATCACAGATGAACGCTGATGTAATGGCTGTATTTGACAAACTCATCCGAGGACCAGTCATCTTAGTGCTCCATCATTCCTATGTGGGTTCCCTCCAAGCCATTTGTTCAAGATGGCGAACCCACCAATTCTACATTTTAGCTAGCAGAAAAAGGAAAAGGAAAACAGGTAAGAACACCCTTATGCTTAAGAATACAATTCAGAAGACACGTATCTCACCTGCCTTACATGTCATTTGCATAACTGATTCATAGGAAAATACCTCGCTCCAAAAGCAGATGGGAAATGTTGCAGTATCTGGCCAGCCCTGTGCTCAGCTTAAACAGTCATTATTGTGGGGGAAAAAAGGGGAAAATAAATATCGGAACACAACTAGCAAACTGCTCTACCGATGGGAAGTATACAATCACCTTAAATAGTAAGTCACTAGACAAGAGGCTCCAGGTGTCAGAAAAGGAAGACTTCACATGGTACAGTGTTTGGGGATGGTATTCCCATCTACTCTCCAGTAATGAGGTGTTGAAAAGTGCATCTTCTGATAAAGCCGCAATCTGCAGGGCTCCGCAGACTAACCACCAACAAATGCAAACGGACACTTCTGAAATGGATTAATGTGCATATCAACAATCTCCTAATGGCTTTCATCCTTTCTATCACATTTGACCTTGCCTTTTGGAGGCATTTGATAAATGATTAATTATTCATTCTAGAACTTGATCCTTGAACAACTAAACTACTTCCCGGAAGCAAATATGGATGTGTATTAGAGCATCAGAATCAATCAATTATTCATTGATTGTATGCCTTGTATTTGCCTAGTGTGTGCCAATCTCTAGCTTAGGCAGTCTGGGAGATATAAAAATAATGGAATACATGGTCTCTGACCTCAAAGGACTTACAATTAGAATGAAACAAATACTGAACAGGATGTGTGGTCTGGGATTGTTATAGCTGACCATCTTGGTGTCTGTCTTCAGGGTCTCCCACTCAGCCCTGTGAGTCTCAGCCAAATTATAACCTATCTCCAGAGCATTGGGAAGGAAAGCTGATTCAAACAAATGATCAAATCTGAAAATAAACAACAATGAAAAATTCGGTGGTAGTGAGGGAAAAAGAAAAACACCCCAGATCCAAATTTTAGATTATAATTTTAATATACTGTTATCATCATACAGGAAAAAGTGAAAAAAATACATAACTCGGATGTGAGCATGTCTGAGGGTTACTGATGGAGAGTAGAAGGGATAGAATCACATGCTGGAAGTACAAGAAGGGGAAAATGGAATATGGGAAAGGAAAGCTGGAGGCAAAGATTTACCTCAGAAAGGAGAACAGTAGGAGACCACAATAGTTGGTCAGACCATCACTTATAAATCAGAGGAATGAACGAAAAAGAAATCCATGTCTGGACTTTCTAAATATGGTAAGTTTTGACCCACCAAAGGGTGCCTTCTCAATGTCAGAGACTGGTAAAACTTTGAAACATTAGAGCCCAAAAGAATCCTCTTTATTTCCTTTTACTTTAATGTTACAAGGTTTTTTAATATGTTTTTATATGGAATAATTATATGCACACAACTTAAGATCTTGAGGAAGTGCTGGGAGTCAGTTTGTAATAAGTTTTTTCTTTGGTTAAAGGTCAACAGCTGACCTCAACATTATGGAGAAATATCATGTGATAGCAGCAGCTGGGTGGCTTAGTCAGTTAAGTGTCTGACTCTTGATTCTGACTCAGGTCATGACCTCAGTGTCGTGAGGTGGCTCCCCATGTTGGGCTTCATGTTCAGGGAGTCTGCTTGAGATTCAATCTCTCTCCCTCTCTCCCTCCGTATGCCCCTCCCCCCCTCACCTGTGCATTCTCTCCCTCTCTCTCTCTTTCAAATAAATTTTTAAAAAATATATATCACGTGACAGAGAAAGCAAAAGGCAGTTCTGCTAGGGGGTAGGTTTAGAGGGGATTTTATCATTTCCCTCTTGCTACTTCTCCTGCATTGCTCCTTTTATCTATTGCTTTACACGTAATATTTGCCATGATTGTTATACAGCTTGGGGACTGAGTTTAAGAAAAAGTTTGTTTGACTAGCTTTGGGGTGTTATGTGATGATTGACAATTGGGTGTTCGGAGGCAGATATACTAGCTATCCCAGACATAGGGTTGGCCATTTGAGAGAGAAGAGCATAGGGTGAAAGATAACGTGGAAGACAGACAGTAAATAAGGTAAAGGTGGTTGAGAATTTCATTGCAGAATTAGCTCACAATGTCTCAGTGTGTACCAAACCCCAGAGTTATTTGGCCTATATTCTACGAAGTCCTTTTGACTTTTTTGGGTTCTCTTTTGGTCTGATAATAATGCCCCTCCATGGTAAAGTGAAAAAGGAATAAAAAAAAAACTTAGAAATTCTTGTTCAAGCTTTAAATTCACTAAGAAAATTGTTTCTTATTTATAAATCCATCAAATTTTAATATTTCCTTTAAAGACATTTGAAAAAATGTTTATTCTCATTTTAAATATTCAGTTAATGTCTTATACATTTCTTTTTAAAAATTTTTTAAAGATTTTTTTTATTTGAGAGAGACAGAGACAGAGAGCATGAGCAGGGGGAGGGGCAAAGGGAGAGGAGAAGCAGATTTTGCACTGAGCAAGGAGGCCGATGCAGGGCTTGATCCCAGGGCCCCCAGAGCACAACCTGAGCTGAAAGCAGAGGCCCAACCCTCTAAGCCACCCAGGCACTCTATGCCTTATACATTTCAAAACTCCACTAACAAATTAGCATTTTTTAGGAGGTGTTGAACTACTCCTAAATCAGGTAAATCAGCATACAAAACCTTCTAAGATACTAATTATTTTTAAGTCATAAGATATAAAAGCTGTTTTCAAGTTATTAGAGAGAGAAACAGGGCCCCTGTGTGGCTCAGTTGGTTAAGTGGCTGCTTTCTGCTCAGGTCATGATCTCAGGGCCATGGGACGGAGCCCCAAGTTGGACTCCCTGCTCAGCAGGGAGCCTATTTCTCCCTCTTCCTCTACCTCTCCCCTCTGTTTGTGCTCTCTCTCAAATCGATAAATCTTTAAAATGTTTTTAAAAATAGAGAAACAGCAGGATGATGAAGTTGGTTTAAAAAGGACAGCATTACTACATAAAAAAATAGACAATCTAAATGAACCTATATCTATTAAAGAAGTAGAATGAGTAACTAATAATCTTGCTAAAGAGAAAGCACCAGGACCAGATGGGTTCACTAGTGAATTCTACTAAATGTTCAAGGAATTAAAGAAACCATTTCTCTAATCTCTTTCAGAAGATAGAAATAGGTAATACTCCGTAACTCTTTTCTTTAGGTCAGTATTGGCAGAATATCAAAACTGAACAAAGACATTTCAGGAAAACTACAAACCAATATCTCTCATGGGCATAGATGCAAAAATACTTAACAAAATATTAGCAAATCAATACAGCAGTGTATAAAAATAACTATACACTATGACCAAGTGGGATTTATCCTAAGTATGTAAGCTTGGTTCACTCTTACTATGTCAATTAATATAATTAATCACATCAACAGGCTAAAGAAGAAAAATCACATGATCATATCAATAGATACAGAGGAGCATTTGACAACGTCCAATATCCAATCATGGTAAAAACTCTTAACAACTAGGAATAGAGGAGAATTTCCTCAAGTTGATAAAGAATGCGTACAATAAACCTATATCTTATATCATGTATAATGATAACAAACTCAAAGCTTTCCTACTAATATCATCACTGCCCTCATACTGGAAACATCATATTGGAAACACAGACTAATAAAACAAGAAAAGGAAAAAGGTGTATGGATTAGGAAAGAAGAACTTAAACTGTCTTTGTTCACAGATAATATGACAATCAGTGTTAAAATCTGAAAGAATCGATAAAAATAAACTGATAGTTATAATGTTATTATAAATTTGTAGGATAAAAGGTTAATATAAGAAAGTCATTAGCTTTCCTATATATCAGCAAGTCAAACTTGAAATTAAAAACACAATATCATTTAAATTAGCAGCCCCCAAAATGGAAAGTTTAGGTATAAATCTAACAAAATATGAAGTTTTTGAGAAAAATTATAAAAACTGATAAAAATTGAATTAAATGGGTAGTTCATATTCATGGATAAGAAATCTGAATATTTTCAAGATGTCAGTTCTTACCAACTTGGTCGATAGATGCAGTCTCAATCAACATCCCAACAAGTTATTTATAAATATTAATAAAACAGTTATGAAGTTTATATGGAGAGTCTAAAGACCCAGAACAGCCAACACAATGTTGAAGGAGAAGAACAAGGTTGGGGGACTGATACTACCTGACTTCAATTTGCTATGAAGCTACAGTAATGGAGACAGTATGTTATTGGTGAAAGATTAGACAAAAGGTCAATGAAATAAATTAGCCCAGAAGTAGACCCCCATAAATAAATACATCAACTGATTTTTGACAAAGGAGCAAAGGCAATACAATGAAGCAAAGACTGTGTTTTCAGCAATCGTACTGGAACAACTCTATCTATCTGCAAAAATGGTGAGTGTAGACACAGCATTACAGCCTTCAAAAAGATGAAATCAAAATATGCCATAGACCTAAATGCAGAATGCAAAACTAGAAAAACTCCTTTAAGAGAACATAATAGAAAATTTAGACAACCTTGGGTTTTGTAATGACGTTTTACATGGAACTCCAAAGGCACAGTTCATGAAAGAAAGAATTGAACAGCTAGACTGCAATAAAATTAAAATAGAAACTTGGGCTCCATGAAAGATGTTATCAAGAGAATAAAAAGACAGCACACACTAGGAGAAAATATTTGTAAAAGACATATGTGATAAAGAGCTATAAAATATACAAAGAACTCTTAAAACCCAGCAATAGGTAAACACACAAACCAGTTACAAAGTGTGTCAAAGACCCTAAATGGACACCTCACCAAACAAGATAAAGTTGGCAAACAAGTGTATGAAAAGTGATCCCACATCATATATCATCAGGGAATTGCAGATTAGAACAACAGTAAGACACCACCACTGTGCACCTATCAGAATGGCCAAAACCTAGAACACTGACACAGAAGTGGAGCAAAAGGAAGTCATAACAGGAATTACAAAATGGCATAACCACTTTGGAAGGCAGTTTGGAGATTCCTTAAAAACTAAACCTATTTTCACCATATAATCCAGCAATTGTACTCCTTGGTATTTACCCAAATGAACTGAAAACTTATGTCCACACAAAAGCCTACAAATGAATATTTATGAAAGCTTTGGGTATTTATAGAAGCTCTATTGCCAAAACTCGGAAATAACCAAGATGTCCTCCAGTAGATAAAATGATAAGTAAACTGCTTTATATTCAGACAATGGAACAGTATTTAGTGCTATAAAGAAATGAGCTACCAGGCCACGAAAAGATATGGAAGAAACTTAAATGCATATTACGAAGTAAAAGAAAGCACTGTATGAAAGCTTCATACTGCATGATTCCAACCATATGACATGCTGGAAAAGCCAAAAATCTGGAGACAGTAAAATGGTAAGTGATTGCCTAGGGTAGGGACTTGAGGGATGAATGGAGCATGGAGTGATTTGTTACGGCAGTGATCTGCTTGATGTTATAATGCCGGACACGTGTCAATATTAATTTGTCCAAACCTATAGAATGTACAAAACCACGAATGAACCCTAATGTAAACTGTGGACTTTGATTGATAATGGTGCATCAAGGTTAACAGTTATAAAAAATGGACCGCTCTGATGGGGGATGCTGATAATGGGGAAAGCTACATATATGTGGGGGTGGGGATATTGGGGAACAGCTGTACCTTCCTCCTAATTTTGTTATGAACCTAAACTATTTAAAGAATGTAGTCTTTTTTTAAAAGAAGTAGAGGAGATCCAGATGTATGTATAATTACTGAAAAGAAGAAAATTGGAATAAGACTATGAAACTACATGTAAAACTGAATGATGTACTATAGAGCAGTACAGTTAGAACTGTGTTTTTTTTCTCGCACAGAAACCATTTGCATGATCGCACAACAAAATTCACTTATGTGGCTCTCAGACAAAAACCTGTTCGATTGTCACTGTTTTCAACAAATTAACCTCTATCCTCACAGAACTGTAAATTGTCAATAATATCAATAATACCAAAAATATCAATAACAAATAATAAAATAAAATGCATACGTGTAGGGGTGCCTGGGTGGTTCAGTTGGTTGAGCGTTTGCCTTCAGCTCAGGTCATGATCCCAGGGTCCTGGGATCAAGTCCTGCACGGGGCTCCCCCTGATGAGCAGGGAGTCTGCTTCTCTCTTTCCCTCTGCCCCACCTGCCTGCTTATATTCTCTCAATTTGTCTCTCTCAAATAAATAAAGTCTTTAAAAAATAAATACCTATAGAAAATGAGATAATATTTAGACTGGCTTGTTAGTCAAGAACATGAAATGACATAATATAATCCTTCTCTTATTTCCAAGTTTCAGATACTTATTTTTTTTTTCTCTAATAATGAACCACTCCCCATGATTTAAAAAAAAAAAATCTTCAGAGATTTTTAAACAAAAATACCTAGTGTCAGCAGAAGGTGCTGGTTACCACACCTTGTGACATGGTTGGCAAATCAAAATCCATACAGTGTTAATTAACTACTAAGACCATAAAGGTGATTTCCATTTAAAGATTTTGGAAAGGGAACTAGGATTGTATTTTTTAAAAGATCTTTTTATCTATTTATTTGACAGAGAAAGAGCAAACGCAAGCAGGGGGGCCAGTAGAGGGAGAGGTAGAAGCAGGCTCCACACCAAGCCGGGAATCTGACGTAGGGCTCAACCCCAGGACCCTGGGATCATGACCTGAGCCAAAGGCAGACGCTTAACCAATTGAGCCACCCAGGTGCCCCATAAAACTTATCTTCAAATATGACATGCCAGAAAATTCAAACAATTTCAGCAACTAATTCATCAAATTATATTCCATTTTTTTTAAAGGTGGACTAGTTCTGGTTGTCCTATTTAAATAACTACAGTGCCATTAAGAGCAAAAAGAAAATCAGTAAAAACATTCGTTCCTGAACTCTGAGTGACTTAAATAAAGATGACATATAAATAAAGAAGGGGGAAAAAGGATTCTTTAAATATCTAACAAGGTGGGTAGGGGGAAAAGACCTTTCAAGATACCAACAATATTCTAAGCAAGTAACTGGAGTGAACTGTTTTTAATCCTTTATTCATTCCTACTTGAACTGCTTTTTGTTCTACTAGGTCCTGCATCTCTAGTCAACTTTCATGAAATCCTCTGTATCTGCGTAAATTCTGTCTTGAAATTGTGGAGTCAGATTCTGACATCTGTCTGTGCGGTGTCAGCTCAAAAGTCTGTCCCATCGGTCTTTTCCTGAAGTAACAATAGTTTATACACGAGCTGCTTTAGTCCTATCCCTGAGGTCTGAGCCCTTTGTGAGAGAACACGTTTTGAATCTCCGTCTTTTAGCAAAGTTTTCAGGAAACGCGAGAGATGAGCAGAAATCACTAAGAGGTGACAAGACTAGATGCCTGTGAGTAATTTACAACACGAACCAAAAATGTCAAGAATGGAAAGGAATAAATAGACTCTACCATAGATGCAATAAATGGTTCAAAAAAACTTTGTTAGTGTTTCTCCTGAGAGAGAGACATTTTATAAGCAGTGAGGGCATTCCTAAATATTCAGGGGTTTCCTCTAAAACACACAGCCTTGGAACAACTTACATTAATAAAAATTTACCTGAGTTATAGTTAACCTTAGGAAAACTGAGTTTCTCTTTTAATAGGATTGCTTTTTTTTTTTTTTCAGGAAGCCAGTCCATTGTGTTAAGAAAGAAATATGAAGCATACAAAAAATTATTTCTAGCATACCACTTTTTTTTTTAAATTTTTATTTATTTAACACACAGACAGAGATCACAAGTAGGCAGAGAGGCAGGCTCCCCGCTGAGCAGAGAGTCCGATGCGCGGCTCGATCCCAGGACCCTGAGATCATGACCTGAGCTGAAGGCAGAGGCTTTAACCCACTGAGCCACTCAGGTGTCCCCACTTTTTTTTTAATCATGTAAAAAACTCTCCACCTGGAAATCTTAAATGTAATTTAAATGTAAAAGACATTTTGACTTTTTGTAATTTAGAGATTAATTTCAGAAAGCCAAAATCATGAGAGTTGTCAGAGGATAGTAGTTAATGTGATTAAAATAATACAGTAAAGTCCTGGAAACAGTGAAAAGCTGTAGCTTGCCTCCTATAATTCTGAGAGATAGCATGTATCAGTCATAAGGAATCTTACTTCTTTCAGAAGTGAGAAACTTGATTATTTTAAATAATCAAGGCTATAGAAAAGTCAGCATCAAGCTTAGAAAGCTACTCTGAGATACACAATCTCTGTCCACCGGAAAAATACAGAAAGGGGAAAGAAACATTTTCACTACCTCTTGTTATGAGCAGACTAGATATTCTAAGACCAATTTATCATTATTAACAAGGAGAAAACAAAATTTTAATCTTATTTATGACATGAAGCATTTTGTGAATAAACCTACCAAACTGGGCAATTTGCTAAAATTTCAACGTAGTCTTCTCAGACTCGTCACTTGCCATTATTATAAACCAAGACAAACAAAAGGCTGTCCACTGACTTCTTGCGACCTCTCATACCCATTCAAATCATAGTTTCATCATCTTTTCACATATGTAAAAAGACATTAGATAACTACTCTCTTTTTCTATGGAAGACACAGTTTTTGCATACATACTCTTCATTTCTGCATGGCTCTTAATATAATCTAAATCTAAATCATTAAATGAACTTGTGATCAAAGTAACTACCTCTTGTTTTACTAGGAGCTTGGTAATTGAGAACGGTCTTTACTATGCAGGCTTTCAGAGATCAGCCAAGAACATAAGCACGTAGGCAACAGACTGCAGCCCCAAACTTTGCAGTGGCACAGTTTAAGAGGCAAAAAGAAAACAATAGAGTAGGCCAGAAATATAGCTATTTCATAACATAATAACTATGGGAAAAATAGATATAAATTCTATATGTGGATATATCACGTGTGGGTATGTTTGTGTATGTGTGGTGGAGGAGAGCTTGTATGTGTGATGCCTAGTAACCAACGTTTTAGTATTCTCCCTTAAAAATCGTAGAGGCATCTAAAATTTATTCATCATTTAATTCTATTAATATGCAAATTTGCCTATTTGTCTAAGGATCTTGGAAATTAAATTTCAGTTGGCTTATTACATAATTACCCTTGCTGGAGAAAAATATTTTCAGAATCATAATTCAATTTTTATTAAAAACACATTTACATTTTTCTTCCTTGTAAATATTATATGGACATAATATTAGCTTATCTGGTCAGTAAATAAGTATAAGGAGTTTAAGAATCAGATTATTTAGTCTCTTGTAAGAAAATAAAAGCAACTTTCATTTTAAAACCTACAAAATACATTCCTCCATTGTACATCGTGGAAAAAAAAAAACTCCAGGATTTCCCCAGGGATTCATTCCTATTCATATAAACATGGGTTATTACATAAAGGTACTTTTGAGCTGACAGTTTTTGTGAGAATATTTTTTCCCCTTCAATATTTAGAACATTGTAATCAGTAAACATTTTTAGATTTTTTTTCTAAGAATGTTTGCATTCTCTATGTTTGAAATATATAAGCTATTATCGTCAGTAAAGCAATAAAAACAGTACTCCTTAAGGAGGATTTATAGTATAATTTATTAAAACATTCCAAGATAGGAAATATTTACAAAATATATGATGAGAGATAAAAGCTTCTTCTCAATTATAGGCACATAGAGCATAGAGAGTTTTACATATGCTTTTACAACTTTGGACATGGTTTAAATGATACATTGGCTACGAGGAAGACAGACCATCCAAACTTTGCCAATATCAGAAACAAAAGCACCAACAGAAAGAAGAAATGACAAAGGATCAGTGAAGGTAAGTTTTATTGTATTTGGGATTCATTCCAGGGACAAAAAACTCACAAGTCTGGGAAGTCCATATCTTTCCTGACACATTTTATTTACTTACTTACCTATTTTTATTTATTTGTTTATTTATTTTAAGACTTCAATTGATTTGACAGAAAGAGAGAGAAAGAGCTCAAGGAGGTGTTGCCACAGAGACTGGGGAGAAGCAGGCTCTCTACCGAGCAGAGAGCCTGAAGCAGGGCTTGATCCCAGGACCCTGAGATCATGACCTGAGCTGAAGGCCGATGTTTAACCAACTGAGCCACCCAGGTGCCCCTTACCAAACCCATCTTAAATGGCTTTGGGAACTGAATCATTTTGGGTATCTTAGTGGGACCTCCATCAACTGTCAAAGATGATTTTCAAAAAGTTAAATGACATGATTCTCTTATAAATGTAAACTAAGCATCTGTCGAAGATTTATTTAATTCAGTAATGAGGGAACCAGCAATCTGGGAAAGGCAGTTGCTTAACAATTTTTACAAGCTTGATAAATTTCATTCATAAAGAGTGTATCTGAAGATATTTTAACTCTAGTAGTGAGCAACAACTTAGGCTTTATTTAAAATCATTCATCAAATAAATTACTGAATTCTGTATTTTAAATTTTGATCGTAGAACCATGGCTCCATTGTTAACCCATAATTGTGGATTCAAATATAAGCATCTATTTCCATCCAGATTGAATGGAATTAATAGAATTTTATTAGCAGAACAATAGAATTTTCATTTCTGTTGTGAATATATATAATTTTTTTAAAAATTCTAACTCCAAATAATTTTTAATTTGATGGGATATTAAAGAACACAAATACATCTTTCAACAGATTTTACAGATTTTAGATGTTTATCAAAACTTGCATGCTCCCATATTAATTCTATGTAAATCATATCCAATAACACTTGGGTTATAACTTGAAACTAGTGTTTTATTTTGTCTTCAATTTACTTTAAAATATTTAAGCATAGGCAATGTGGTACTAGAATTACATTGGTTGATTTAACTTAAGCCAGGGGTGCAGTTAGATGCTTTAATTGAGAATTTGACAGGAAGAAAAAGCTGCTAGGAGAGGGCCATGCTGTAAAGCGACTACCGCTAGCATGTCATTTCTCTTTGCCTCTGATTACACCAGATGGTTTGTCTTCAACTGGCACTCTTTGTTTTGCTGTACCATGTTTTGTGTGATACACTTTTGTGTAATACAAATTAGTTTATATCATTCTTAAGTAGGGAGTGATATCATTTTAATGTAGAAATTGTGTTGCGTAAGATGTAAAATTTCCCAGCTTGTTCCTTTTTGCACCACCAAATCACAGTGGCTAGGCATAAAGTACACAGAGACTGTGAAAGGCAACAAACTGTAGAGAAAGGCAGTATTGAACATGACACCTGGTTCCCCTAAATTCTTCATCTTTGCTCTGTTGGGTCACATGATGGTTGCTAGAAATTCTCTTTGTGTTCATTTTCTCTGATCTTACGTAACATAACTCAGCAGCCTCCAGCCTTCCTTACACATTTTTTCCATGAACAAACTTCAACTCGTTTTTAATGGCAGATCTGAAATTTATAGTATTACTGTATTACTGTACAGTAATAGTGTAGTATTACTGTATTTAAATTCAGTATAGTATTGCTGTATTTAAAATTCAATATTTTTTGTTTGTAGGTTTGTTTGCTTGATTATAAATATTCATGTGTACAGAAAAATTTTCTGTGAAACCTATTCGCAGCATAAGGTAAAAATGTTCTTGCCTTATTCCAATTATTTTCATTATAGCCCCCAATAAGTTAATATTTGTGCCTAATAATATTGATACAGATCAGCCTGATTTTTAAAGTTTGTAATTTTTTCTAGGGAACAGATTTACTCTCTTGGATTTCTAATTTTTTTAAAAAGATTTTATTTATTTGATAGATGGAGTTCACAAGTAGACAGAGAGGCAGGCAGAGAGAGGAAGGGAAACAGAGTGTCCGCTGAACAGAAAGCCTGATGCGGGGCTTGATCCCACGACCCTGGGATCATGACCTGAGCTGAAGGCAGAGGCTTTAACCCACTGAGCAACCCCGGCATCCCAGGATTTCTAATTTTTTAAAGGAGAATGCTCTCTGTGTAGTACTATTTGTCAAATGTTTCTGATCTGTGCCTTCTGGTCTCCTGGTAGTTATGGGAGCCATATGTCTGGGTCTTGCATATAAACTGTGAATAGAAATGATGTTTATCAAACAGAGCACTTAATTGCTAATGCAGAACCCACCTTCAGAGCTTTTTTTTTTAACTTTTGGCAAGGTGATTGACATCCTTCAAGTAGTTGCTTCTCTGCTAGCTTGAATCCCTGAGTTATGAGCAGCCTGGATCTTTGAGTTACTACCATTAGTGATGGATGTAAAGCAAATGCAAGCAATTCATCTTTCCTCAAGCCCTTAGAACTTTGGAGTTGGTTCTTAACTGCAGCACAATCTAGCCTATCCTAACAGATATGATGTAAAACTATATCTTATGTCACAGATACTCTCATATTCACAGACTAAAATTCATTGGTTACCTTATATATATGGGTACTTAGAGTTCTTATTTTTAAATTACAGCCAAACTTTATGTAGAACTGTATAAATTTAAATCAGTCTCCAAAGTAATTTATAAATGTTAGAAAAATAACAAATATATATACACAAATACGGTGCAATTAAAAAACCACTGCTAGAAAATTGTTGCAAATATTCTGTTTAGATTTTACTTACTTTTATGATAGATTAACAGATTAAGATAATAAGACTATATTCCTTTTATAAAAAATCCATCCATAAATGGCAGTTTTTACAATTCCAGCACAATTCAATTCCCGTACGTTTCCTTAAAAACTGTATGTTCATAGTAGAGTTCTAATTATGTTTTTAGCACATACATTCATAGTCCTGGATGGAAAGTAAATATTCTATAATAAATACTAAATTTTTTTCTTTCTACATTTTTAGAACAAATTTTTAGTTCTACAAATGAACTAAATTCATCTCCATTAAAAAATGTACAGTGTAATGCATTTTAAAATTAAGAGAAGAACCCGTTAAAAATTTGTATATTGATTATGAAATGCTTTTAATTACCTTATGAAATGTTAAAATAGTCCCAGCATTAGAATAAATGCTCAGAAAAATGACAGATGACAATTATTTTTTATTTCCTACTTTTTTGGGGAGATTTTATGTTTAAGTAATCTCCACACCCAATATGAAGCTCGAACTCACAACCCTGAGATCAAGAATATCATGCTCTACTGACTGAACCAGCCAGGCACCCCAACAATTCTTTTATTATAAACAAGTCAGAGGTAGTTTGTCTATTTCTATTTTGAGGACTTTTATTACAAAGCAATATTAAATCTCTCTGCTTGCTAGGTTTATCTCTCTTTCCTTCTTTTTTTTTAAATTTTAAAGATTTTATTTATTTATTTGATAGAGACAGAGTGAGAGAGGGAACACAAGCAGAGGGAGTGGGAGAGGAAAAAGCAGGCCTCCCCCACAGCAGGGAGCCCGATGCAGGACTCAATCCCAGGACCCTGGGATCATGAACTGAGCCAAAGGCAGACTCCTAACAGCTGAGCCACCCAGGGGCCTTTCTTTCCTTCTTTCTTTCCTCCCCCACTTCCTTCTTTTTCTTCCTCTCCCCTTCCCTCTCCTTGCCAGGCCTGGCTGGGCTTCGCCTTAGCTTGCCCCGCACGGCCCTGCCCCACCCCGCCTCGCCTTTCCCTTTTCTCCTTTCCTCTCCTTTCCTTTCCTTCTCTTTCACTTTCTTTTCCTTTCTTTCCTTCCTTCCTTTCTCTTACTCCTCCTCTCTTGCCCTCTTTCTTTCTTTCTCTTTCAAGAGAAATTTGCTTAGTGTAATTAAGCTTATCTATTTCTTGGCCTATTGCTTTTTTATATCATTCTGACACTTGCATTTTTCTTTAAACAATTCATAGTGGCATAGCCTCATGTTTAATAGACAGACTTGTTAGAGAGCTTGAAACTTAGCCATAGAACTTACTGTTTGCTTTAGGGCACATTTCTTAACACCCTCTCTGAGAAGGTTTTATATTTGTTTAGTTGTACAGAAAAAATCAGAAGCTATATTTTCCTTGAATGTTTTTGATATTTTCTGTCTTTTAGGGAATTTTTTCACTCAATGTTAAATTTATTGAAAAAGTAATTCCAAAGAAAGTATTCATTACATTTTCTTCTAATATCTGTAGGATCTGTAGTGATGCCCTCTCTTCAGTTTTGTTACTGGTAATTATGTCATTAATTTTTTAAATTATTATCACTCTAAATGGGAGTGTTGATTATTTTTAAGCACTCACCTTTGAATTTATTATTTGTTCTATTTTGTCCATTTTGTAGTCATTAATTTCAAGCTTTTTGTTATTTACTTATGTTAATTTGACTTTAATTTGTTCCTCTATATTTTAGCCCAGTAAGACTGATGCTTAATCATTGATTTTAAATTTTTATCCTTTTCTAATAGACCTCTTAAATCTATAAATTTCACTATAAGCATGACTTTATCTTCATACATCACATTTTAATATATGATCATTTTAATTTCAGTAAGTTAGAAGAATTTTCTAACTTTTTTAACGTGCAGTTTACTTAAGTTTGCTGTTTGATTTTTAGATTTCTTTCATAACAGTCAGTGAACAATCTTTTCATCATATCAAATCTTCGAAATTTGTTGAATTTTATGGTCTATTCTGTTGAATGTTCCTTAATGAGAAAGGAGTGTTGAAATCTTAAAATACAATTGTGCATTTGTCTGTTTTCCTTTAAGATTGACAGTTTTGCTTCTTTTAATCTCTTTTAAGTAGGTACACCTTAAGGATTGATATCTCTTAACAATAAATTGGCCCCTGTTATAATATGAAATGTTCCCCTTTATCTCTAACAGTTCTTCTTCTGAATCTAGTTTGATATTAATTTAGCCATGCCAGCTTTCTTATGATTAGAGTTACACAGCATATCTTTTTTTGTTATTGTTGTTTTTATTGATTTTACTTTTTAAACATGGAAAATTGTATGCATGCTTATAAATTTCCTTAAACCTCGTCATTCTTTTTCTTTCTTTTTTCTTTCTTTCTTTCATTTTGATATATTGAAAATGGGTTTACATTACACAGCATGAAGTTAGAATTCATTTTTTATCCATTTTTGAATTTTTCATTGTTTAGATTATTTGTATTTGAGGTGATTTTCCATGTTTGAGTTTAACTCTAGCACTTTCTAAAATTCCATATGGTTTTTGTTCCTTTATCTTCCTAAAATTTATTTTTTAGGACGGTATTTTTTTTCCTCCACTCTTGGAAGAACCACTATTACATTTATTTTTTATTTGATAGTATTTTTACCAGGATTTACAATATGTAAATTTATAGTATTATAATCTACTTTCATAAAATATAATGGCAATCCACATAAAAAAGCTTCAACAATATAGGTAGATTCACCTCCTATTATTTATTCTGTTGTTAAAATATATTTTACTTTTATACATTATAAATCCAAAATTAAGTGCCTAAGTACTGTTCAAACAGAATGAGAGGGACAATAATTATGACTATTTGTTTATTTACCCCTTTCACTATTCTTCTCTTATTGTTTTCATCTGGTACCATTTCCCTTCAGCCCAAGGAAGTTCCTTTAAAATTTCTTGTAGCTGAAATCTGCTGGCAACTACATCACTCAGATTTGTTCAGCTTAGTCTTTATTTATTTTTTCTTTAAAGATTTTATTTATTTATTTGTCAGAGAGAGAGAGAGAGAGAGAGAGCAGAGGCAGACAGAGTGGCAGAGGGAGAAGCAGGCTCCCTGCGGAGAAAGGAGCCCGATGTGGGACTTGATCCCAGGATGCTGGGATCATGACCTGATCTTAACCAAGCGGCTTAACTGAGCCACCCAGGCATCCCCAGCTTAGTCTTTATTATGACTTTAGTTTTTTCATTTGCTGGCTTTATAATTGTACGCTGACAGCTTTTTTTCTTTCAACACTTTAAAGCTTGCATAATTTTTGATGAAAAACTTATGGTAATTTTCATCTTTGTTTCTTAGGATGCAATGATTGTGTGCACATATGTGTTTTTCTGACTGCTGTATTACTTGTTTTCAACAAGATGATTATGATGTGAGATGGTATGTTTTGGTTTTGTATTACTTGAAGTTTGTACTACTTCTTGAATTCCTAGGTTTATGGTTTTCATCAAATGTGAAATATTTTCAGATACAATTTCTTCAAATATATTTTCTGTCCCCTGCCCTTTTCTAAGACTTCAATTACATCTGTGTTATTGTCCTACAAGTCACTCCAGCTATTTTACTTTCCTTTGTTTCACCATCTTTTATCTCTGTGCTATTTTTTGAACATTTTCTATTACTCTGAAGTTTGCCAGTTATTTCATCTTTAGGGTTTATCCTGCTATTAATCTCCTTTAGGAGAATTTCATACACAGATTGTATTTTATGTCTTTTAGAATCTTTGCTAATTCTATCATTCTTATCTCTTGCAATTTTATTTTATTGCCAAATTTTTCTCCTGACATGGGTCACATTAACTTACTTATTCACTTTGTGTGTGTGTGTGTGTGTGTGTGTGTGAGATAGGAGAATGTCATTATTCTAGGATTACGCCTGTTTTATTTAAGCCTGTTGCTAAGATACAGCTTTATCCTGTATTTTTTAAATTTATTTATTTTTAAAGATTTTATTTATTTATTTGACAGAGATCACAAGTAGGCAGAGAGGCAGGCAGAGAGAGAGGGGGAAGCAGGCTCCCTGCTGAGCACAGAGCCCGATGTGGGGCTCGATCCCAGGACCCTGAGATCATGACCTGAGCCTAAGGCAGAGGCTTTAACCCACTGAGCCACCCAGTTACCCCAGCTTTACCCTGTATTAAGCAGATTCTCTCCATTCTGGTTGTTCAAGACACTAAAAGTTCAGGGAATCCTGGAAATTTTTCTCCTACTACAGTTTCTCTTGTTTGGCCGAAGTATGTTTGGACTGGTATTTACCCAAAGACTCAGAGACTTTGAATTTCTGGAATTTATTTCTCTGTGCAATTCCTGCCTCTCAGGTACTCTGACCCACAAATCTAGGTGCCTTTCCTTTCATGAGCACTAATTTTAGTTTCTTCAACTTGGGAAAAGTGCTAAACTCTGTTTGGATTTCCTTTCTCCACATTGTGACCGGCAAATTGTCCCCAGGCAGAAAGCAAGGCACTTCATAGGACTCATTTCTTGTTTCACTTTTTTCAGTGATTACAGTCCTGCACTCCTGTGATGCAATGACTAGAAAGTACTGTTTCCTATATATTGTCCAGATTTCTAGTTATTTATGTGAGAGGGCAAATCTCATAGAAGTTACTCCTTCGTGGACTGAAGGATAAAAACCCAAAACATTATTTTAATTCAATAATACTGGTATGGATTGTAGAATTCCAGAGTCATTTTGAAGGAAGATGTAATTTTAAGTGTAAACAAAACCATATAACATACTAAGGACAACTTTCTTATGTAGTTACAGTAAAAAATCTTTTATCTATTCAACATTTGCTGCTATCCTAAGATTCTTTATCTTACATGCAAATAATTCTGTGTTTCTGACTTTTTGTAATTTAAGCTTATTCAGGAAAACTATTATTTCACTTTTACATTTTGATAAACTTTGAAGTATAGGAAGTTAAGGGATTGCTTTTACTGAAATATGTTTCTGTTGGGCACAAGTGTTAGTTCAGTTAATATTGATATAATTAGTCTGTACCAGAGTGCCATATTTCTTTTGGCAAGTTGTCCAGATGTCCGTTATCTCTAATGTGGGTTCATCTAAAGATCAGAAACTTCAATGACAGTGACAAGAGGGCTAAATCTTTTATTGAGAAGATTCTGATCAAAAGTTTCCTGGTATCTTTGGAGGTGGAGAATAACATGCTGAATGAAGTAATTTTAAGTGTAAGTTTATTTGACACCAGTAGTAGAGAAGGAGAGTAAAGGCAGTGAAACCAGGAGGGAATCTCAGGGGCCAAGACTTAAGTGAGATAATATGGAATGAATAATTGTAAGGGCCTGGGGCACTTGGGTGGCTCAGTCAGTAAGCATCTGCCTTCGGCTCAGGTCACCATCCCAGGGTCCTGGGATCGAGCCCTGCATCAGGCTCACTGCTCTGTGGGGAGCCTGCTTCTCCCTCTCCCTCTGCCTGCCTCTCTGCCTGCTCGTATTCTCTCTCTGTGTGTCAAATAAAAAAATAAAATCATTAAAAATAATAATAATTGTAAGGGCCTTTCACCCCTCTGAAACCATCTTCACTTTTGACTTGAGTTTTTTGGTTCAAGATCGCAATGTTTCATAGTTATTTGTGGCAAGACTCATGTTTTTATATATACCATGCCTTTGTGTATGTAGCAAGAATGAAAATTTTAATTTTAATTTTCCATTAAAAAATCTCAAGAAAAAAAATACTCAGAATCCATGAAGAGAAGACTAGAGTTTGAGTTCATTTCTGCTCTTCTGAGTTTGATGTTATAGACCAGGAGCCTTGGTTGTCCATCTTAAAATGAGCTGGGTAGATGTCTCTATTGACCTTAAAGTAAGGAAGGATTCTTTTTTTTTTTTTTTAATTCTTTCTTCCAATAAAGAGGGAGAGAGGGTGACAGAGACATATGACAAACTGACAAGCAGCCAAGCCTGTTTTATGTTTCCTACCTGATAAAACACTGCATTTCAGTATGATTACTTTTCAGGTACTGAGTCAGACACATCAGTCTCTGGCAACAGAAAAAGTGAAAAAGGAAACATTTAAAGTAAGACAACTGTGTGATGCTGGGACTCATAGTGCAGCACCTTCTGCTGTAGCAAGTGTCTATATTGCTATGACCAGCCAAGACAATGCCAGAATGTAGCAGTAAGGACCACAGACCCACATTTCAGCTTAAGACCATCATTTACTGAAATCTGCTTATAGGAAAATGTGATTAGCTGGAAGGTGAGTAGTTTGATTTGTCTTCCCTTTTAGTAGTTCGAAGTTACAAATAAGTTACAAATGCTCTTTTATAAAGTTATAAGGAACACTTGTATTTGAATAGTGGTAACTCATTTTTAATTGATCTGCCATCCATGTTGTCCTTCTAAGAATTCTCTTTTTAGTCAGTGGTCTCGTCTGATGTAATAAAATTGTTCCCAGAGATTTCTTGTAACACAAAAGAACCTTGAGCTTCTTAGGCAGGAGAGGTAAAAGGAAAACAGATGAAGAAAGCCAAATAGCCCCATTTGGTTGATGTAGATATAGATGGGTCTTTCAGTCCATTTTTGAAACTGGCTGATATAGCTACCACCTGATTTCTGGTGATATTTTCTCCCAGAATCAGTTTCCACTTCCTCTGTTTGAACAACATAGAGGGATTCTCAAAGCATGTTCACAGGACAATTTTGTCAAAAATCCAAAACCATGCAAGGGTAGTGTAATACACCACTCCAAAATCTGCCACTTTGCCATATTGATTATTTTGGGCTGTGGGTACTTGAGAAAATAGCATATGCAGGAGATTTTTCTGAACTCCCCTTATCTGGTGAAAGGCAGAAACTCTAAATGGAATTCCTTGTCATATATTCCCCTCCAGGAATGTCATCAGCCAGAGAGCTCTGACTTGTCACAGGAGAGGAGCCTAGAAGTCAACACCACACCCAGACAGATTTCTGTCACCAACTATCACACTTCGTATTTCTTCTCCAAGTGCCCATCATTTTTCCTAAAAATCACTTCTCCCACATCCATTCCCACATCCATTCCCCTTTCTTTTTCAGAATGGTATTTAAACCTGCTTTTTAAGCCACCTCAGGGAGTTACTCAGTTTTCCTGTGGGCATCTTCCATGTATACCTGAGGTATATATATTCATCAAATATCTGTTTCTTTTATTAATCTGCCTTTAACTACAGGGGTCTCCGCTAAGACCTCCAGAAAGTAGAGGGATTTTTTTTTTTTTTTTTGCCTTCCCTATACCGCAAATAATTCTCTTAATATGGCGTGATAGTATAAGATTGTGGCAAGTACAAAATAGTGGCTTACATCCCTTGTACTATCTTTGTTTGTCACAATATATCTTATCCATAGGAACTGATAACTATTGAGAAATGACTATGTGTGAAGTACTGTTCTAAGTCACATAATACTCATAACCTAGTGAAGTAAGTGCTGTCGTCATCTACTTTTCATAGATAAGGAAAGAAGTTAAATGATATCCCCAAGTTTACATGGAAAGGCAAAAATTATAACCCAGGCAATTAGACTCAAATCCACGCTTTTACACACTACACTATAGTGTCTTTTTATAGTCTCACAGGGTCCTACACAGTATTGGACAAATAATATGAACTCAGAAAATATGTGTCAAATAATAATTTCTGAGGTCAAATAGTGGGTTAATTAATAAACAGTATTTTTAAATGTTAAAATTAAAATGCATACTATTAAGCACTATTTTTAGACTTAACTATTTTGTTTACTTAGAAGATAAAAATATAATAAATGATTTTATTTTAATATTATATTGATTTAAAATTTATGAGTAGATGAGTAGGACCACTCACTCGGAATTTTCTAAATTACCACATGTAATTTTAAACAACTTCAGCAATTTACTAGAGATGTTAGAACTCTTCTTAGAATTTTATTATTGAACTGCTCTTACATTTTGGTAACATCACTTAACCTTCTTCCAGTTTTTCTGAAAAAGAGAGATAAATAATTCTTAAATAAGTTCAGGAGACAATTCACAGAGAAGTAAATAAAAGTTTCCACACATTCATAAAATTCTAGAGCTACGCTTGACCTCAGGAGTTCATTCATCCTCCTGGGAACCAAGTTTCTTGTAGGTAGATGTTTTTTCAGTGTTTCTATGTGAAGCTTCCAACAGTACAAAAGAACTTGCTGTAAAGAATCAGACAAAAGGAAAATCTAGACCTAAACCATTTGCATATCCTATTTTTAAACACCATTTCGGGTTTAATGTACACTGTACACTGTATAATGTACACTGACTTGTACTTATATTCTATAATCCAACATTTAATCTTTACGATTGACCTTAACATCTCAGGTATTTTTTATTACCCTCCCTTATGGAGCTACCTTTCTCTCCATCATGAGAATTCCCCTGTTAAGCGCTTCATCAAGATTAAGTCTCCCTTCTTGATCTTTGGTAGTCTTCCAGTATTTTCTAACTGTACTTTCTCTAATTGCTTTATTTCATTCAGGTGAGGCTTTTAATGAGGTCTTTAGTCTCTCCTTCTCCTATTGTTTTTTTCTTCTTCTGCTTAACTTCTGTTTCTAACACTTAGAATGATATCCTTTGCAATCAAAACATAAGTGCTGATCTCATGGCCCATTAATGTACTCAAAGAACTATGCCATTTTATTACATATCTTGGATTTATTAATAGTAGACTATAGAATCTTCACCTACTTTAGCCTGTATCCTCAAAAAACAAATCACTTATTCTCAATACCATGTTGCTTGTCTTTATACCCTTGAAATTTTAGTGCATATATACTAGGAATGAAAATATAGGATAAGAAAGAGAATACAGAGAATCTAGAAAACTCAAAAGTATAATGAATATGACGGACTAGGAAGTATAGAAAGTTGAGATAAAATATTGAACATTGATGACTAGATGACTGAATGTACCATTAATACAGATTTTGAATTTTGGATGGAAACACCGTAAGTGGGAAAAATTGTGGTTATGTTGAATCTGAGTTCCTGGAGATGCAATAAGGCATAATGGTTTTATAAGTATTTAGAAATTTGTGACTCTAGAGTCTTGAGAATGACTTAAGGATTGGAGATACAGAACTATATATTTCACAAAAAGATGAAAGTTGAAGTCAGAAATAGATGAAATTTTAAAGAAAAAGAATAAAAAGTGAGTAAATCACAGGTGAGAGTTATTGAGAAATGCTGACATTTGGAAAAGAATTAGAAAGGAAATTGTCACAGACAGAAAGAAAACTAGAAGAATGCAATATTATAAAAATAAAGACTTTAATCAGAAGTACACACTCAATATAGTCAAGATGCCTATACGTAGATAGAATTAAAGATATTTCAGGGAATGATACTTGCCAAGCAGTCCCTTTTCTTTAAATAGTAATCTTTGAAAAAAAAATAGTAATCTTTTTTAATTCCTAAGCAGAGAAGTGATATTACTACCTTCAGTGAGTGAATTTATTAAATTGGGTACATTTTATGAGAGATACCTTGGAAAAGGAGTATTTTTAATAAGTTATGATATGTTTTAACAACTTGTGCCCAACTCCTGGCGTGTAAAGAGTTTACATGGTCTACAGTGCCTGACTTTCTGACAGAGGCTGATTCCAAGGACTGCATGTTCAGGGCATGCCTCAGATTAGTACAGTGTGGTCTACATCTGCCAAGGGCACACTCGTGGTGGGAATCTATCTACCTTCCAAATGGAGTCCCAGGAAAGGCCACATTTCATTAAAATTAGAGTTAGATCAAGACATCCTGGGTATCGAACTATCTAGTCTTTATTTTTTAAACCTGAATTCAACTTTGTCATTATTAATTGTCTCTCTGCTCCAAGGTAACCCCGTTTTTCTGCTCTGTGGGAATGGACATGGGCCTTTAAATATTGGTTGTTTTTTTAGGCAGTACTGAAGTTTTCTCCATGGAGAATGCTGGAGAAACATTGTAGGAAGAAAGGGTTTTGCTGCCTGGTTGTGGGGTGCTTGCTTGATAGACTCCTGTATTGCATGTAGCCTCCCCAGTTCACAGCTCTAATGTGAGAAGCTTGTCTAACATCAGGCTCTTGCAATATGGGTGGCTTTGCTAGTATCAGGTGCCTACATAGTCGATGGTGGTTAGCAGCACCCACATGCCACCGGCTGTCCTCATCCTTCCCTAGACACTTTTGTATCAGAGGACCTCCAGCTTTTCCAGTCTCTACAGGATGAGTAGCTTTCCCTGGCCCTAGAGGGTGGATTTCCAGCATGTTCAACCAGCACCCACCATGGGCAACTTTCTGTGAAAATGTGAGTCATAGTGGTATGCTCTCCGAAAAGGTCTGAACCTCAAAAGAATGGGGATATATATATGGAGCTTTCCTTTGAGTGTTCATATCAATTCTGACTAATCCTTATAGCTGATATTTCTATACCCTTTAGAGTTCTCTTTAATTATTAGCCCATCTCTCATTATTTTAATCTGTTTTTATACTTAATAACTCTTTATATTGATATTCTCTGTTCAAATTACTGCATGTTTTTCTACTCCTGATTGGACCCATACTGATACATTGACCAGAGGACATCCTACAATCAAGTTTATGAAACTTTATGCAGCTGAATAGAAAATGGTATTTTTGTGCTAGTTATCATAATTAAATAGCACCACCTCTCTAAATCAATATCCCTCATGGATTATAGTCTAAATATAAAAATTAAGGTTATATGGTTTTTCAAAGAAAATATCATGGAACATATTTATTGATTTAGAAAAGACAAAAATCTCTTACACAAAACCATTACAAAACCCATCATAAAATTTTAAAAAATGAAAAATTGTACTAAGTACAAGTAAGAATTTATATTTATCAAGAGGCACCATTAAATAATGAGAAAATACAAGGTGACTTTCATTTACTATATAAAATCAGCTCCTACAAATGATTAGAAAAGGCTGACAACACAACAGAAAAATAAACAGAAGACTTGATATTTCATAAAACAAGATAGATATCCAAATGGCCAATAATTATATGAAGATGTGTTCAGCTTCATTAGTCATCAGGAAAATACCAATTAAATCCAAAATGTGACATGTGCTAACACTACAACTACCAGAAGAACTAAGATGAAAAAAAAAAAAAGAAAGAAAGAAAAAAGAACTATACGCAATACTAAGTCTCCAGCAAGAGTGTGGAGCAACTAGAATGCTTACAAATTGTTAGTGAGAGGGCAAATTAGTATAACAACTTTTCCAAACTGTTTGCCAATATCTACCAAAATGAATATATGCATAGTGTATCACCCAGCGTGTATGTTTTCCAAAAATATGTACAAAAATGTTCATAACAGCACTATATAGATTAGCCCAAGATTTGAATTAACTCTGTCAACAATAAATTGGAAAAATAAATCGTAGTCTATTTAAGCAATTGAATACTGTATACAAATGAGAAATGCCAAACAGTTCTACACATAAGGAGCCAGACAAAGAGCAAATACTTAAAAATCAGCCTCAATGGACAAAAGTCAACTTTGTTCAAGAAAGTATCTGGATGGAAAGGGGTGAATTTGGAGATGCCTGTTAATCTTCTGGCTCTTCTTCTTAGTGTTAGAATGACAAGTGTGCTGACATTTTAAAATTCAGTTAAGGTACACACTGAAGATGTGTACCATTTTCTGGATGTTTGTTATATTATCAGAAAAAAATTTTTTTGAATTATAAAATAAGATGGTTTTTCTATAGAATAAGAAAGATCTTCATACATGTAATATATGCTATGCACATTCAGTTCTCAAAAGCACTGAAACTCCCTGGGGTCATATTACTCACTGAATTATTATTAATTCCCAATTACCTTTATCGATGTTACTTTCTAAAGGATTCTTTAGTTGGCATTAATCAATTCTATTCCTCTCTTCAGTGGGCATATAAATTAGCCATTCGGTTACACGGTCACAGTCTGAAGCTTTCCATCTCTCACAGATTTACGTGATAAATAACAGTTATATTACTTAGAGAAAATTCTATGAGTCCCATCAAAAGCACCCCATCAAAAGTCATATCTAACACTGTTAAATGTAACACCCACCATTCTTGTCTTAGATATTCAATACTCAACTCAAGGTTTAAGGGCAAAGAAGTAAGCATATGAATGAAAGCACCAGTAACAATAAGAGCTGACATATTTGGCCTCTAAGAATCCTTTCGTTTTGTGCTACTCCATCGTTTGGAATCTTGGGGCCAATAGCAAGTTTAAATTCTAGTGTCTTGAATCCACAAGTAAGTGCATTTTATGGTGGGTATGATGGGGTGCTCAGATGGTGCATTAATGTGTTGTGATGGTTGCCGTGCTTGCAATCGAAAGAATGACTCACTGTACATCTATTTATTATTTATGGATTACATGGTGGGCCAGCAGAGAAAGAGAAGAAAACTTGGAAACTAAAATCAATACAAATAATAGCCTCTCCCAAGAGAAATCCCAGGGGCTTAGATAGCTTGCTCTTTTCTTTCTTTGAGCCATCTTTTTCTTTCTCACTTTTTCTGTTTCTCTCTTTGCTATAAAAACCATTCTCTATGAAAGGGTATTTCACTATTTTGCTCCATTATATTCTTTGTAAATAATCATTAACGTTCCTGCCCTGTATTTTCTGAAGTGATCCATTCTAAAATAAAATAAATGGTAACAGGTAGGATACCCTTTGATTAACTTTATACTCCACTATAATTTGTAGAAAATATATGTTGAATGGTAGATCCCTTTCAAGACCAGGAAGACAATCAACTTGAACAATCAAATATGCTAAGATTTATATTTTACTCTTTCCTAATGATCTTATGAGATATTATACTCCCTCCTTACTAGTTTGTTAATACTCAGTATAAATAAGTACAATAAACTAGATAATATGTCTATACCATATACATATACTATTTTGTTCAGTGTCTTTAGGATTTTATTTTCCTGAATAGGACTATACTGAGGTAGTTTCACATTGATATAAATCGTACCTCAACATTAAATGTATTAATAGAGTATTAGAAAATGAAAGGAGCAAATACAAAATATATTATCTGGAATCACTGCAAATAAGGTTTAAAAAAGCAGTCTCGGGCGCCTGGGTGGCTCAGTGGGTTAAGCCGCTGCCTTCGGCTCAGGTCATGATCTCAGGTTCCTGGGATCGAGTCCCGCATCGGGCTCTCTGCTCAGCAGGGAGCCTGCTTCTCTCTCTCTCTCTCTCTCTCTGCCTGCCTCTCTGTCTACTTGTGATCTCTCTCTCTGTCAAATAAATAAATTAAAAAAAAAATCTTTAAAAAATAAAAAAGCAGTCTCTCCAATATTTTACTTCTGCTCACTAAAGTTGAGTAATAATTTAGGTAGGTGAACAGAAACAGAGTTTATGAATATATTTACTTATTGAGAAAAATAAGTGCTGTTCAAAAAAAAAAAACTCTAAGTTACATGCTTAAGTTTGCTGGTATAAATATCTATAATAATATTCACAAAAGAATTTACAAAAATAGTTTCCTTCAGTATATAAAAAATCAATATTGTGCAAAATTTATTTTCTTATATCTGTATCAAACAATAACTGTATTCTTCCTTACATTGATAATTGGATTATCTTCTTGACAGTTTATCTTCTTATCTTCTCGTTTTTCAGTTCAGAAATGGGAAATTGATTTAATATAGCCACAAAGGGTGATGGTTGATGGAGTTAAGTAACGAAGGGTCTTGTGGATCATAGAAAGACACTGATTTTGGTTCTGAGCAAGCTAAGAAGCCATTAGATAATTTTCACTGATGAAAAAGATGATAAGATTCTGTTTAAAAACTTAAACTTTAGCTACTCATTTGATAATGGACTGAAGAGTCCAGGAAAGGAGCTGGGAAAACAGCAAGAAATGATCAAGATGGTAGCAGTAGAGATAGTGAAGGTGGCTGGCTTCTTGGCATGTATTGGAAGGGTTTAATTACCTCAACAGGATTTCCTAATGGCTTGAACATACAAAGTGGGGAAAAGAGTTAAGGAAGACTAAGGTAGTTGACTTGAACATTGCAAAAATGAAACTCTTAACTCTGAAGAAAAAGACAAACAGTTTTTGGGGAAAACATGCTAAGTTCGAGATATCCATTAGATGCCTATGGAATATCCAAAAAGCCATGTGGTCAGAAAGTTTGATTAAAGAATCCAGAATGTAGGACACTATAAATTTCCCAAAGGATAAAATTTCCCAAAGACATATTAAACATTACACTTTGTTACTGGATGTTAGGTTGAAAGAAGAGCTTTTCTTTTTTTTTTTTTTAAAGATTTATTTATTCAAGAGAGAGAGAGAGAGAGCGTGAGCACAAGCAGAGGGAGCAGTAAGCAGAGAGAGAAGGAGGCTCCCAAGCAAGGAACCCTGGGATCATGATCTGAGCTGAAGGCAGGTGCTTAATCCACTGAGCCACCCAGATGTCCCTGAAAGAATAACCTTTTGAAAAATGGTACTTTAGCATCTTGGTTTCTGACATCAAAGCTAAGTATATGCATATTCAGAAAGAATGAAATGAGATCTACAGTCAATATTGTTTAAATATTCCCAGGGTTTATACATCTTTCAAAAAGCTAACAAGTCCTTCAAAATATGTGATGTCACTGAGAATACTTCCTCTTTGGAAGAGGCTATGAAAATCTACCAAGTTTGGAAATCTGTTAATCCTGTTTTTGATTTCCATAGCACCTTAAGGTTGTGTGAGAAATGACTGTCTTCTATCTAAATAATTAAAACCTAGCTTTTGACAAACTGATAGTGCAAAGTATTTATACTTTTCCTTAATAACATAGTTAAATTATATGTCCATATTATCTCCATAGAAGAAATAGATAAGGCAGTCAATTGCTATTGTTCATGGTACTTGTATTCTATATAGTCTCTGCAAAGGCTGAATTAGCTAATAGTGAACAAATGTTCCTAGGGGAAAATGTTCACAGAGTTCCTGCGAACTCTGGTCACAACATTTTGTCAGCTGATCAATGCATAACCTTGTCTTATATACAAGTTTTGGTTCAACAGTACCTTAATGTATATCATTGACCCATTAACACTGAACCCATGGACAGTTGCACTGTAAGTCATATCTGAAGGGAACTCATCTAACACATGTCCTTATGCACATTCCCCTTGAGGCACATCCCAGCCTTCCTGCTCTTAGGAACACTGCACTTCAGCCCCACATCCAGAGGTCATTTTAAATAGTAAAATCACTAATAGCTCAAAAATGTGAAATATGTCACACTAAATAGACTGAAAAAGATACCTTCGTCATATGAGAGCTGAGACAAGAAGGCAGAGCATCATACTGGTTGACCTTCCCTAGGAACGTACACATAGAATGACTCAAATTTTTAGCTAGTCTTCACATATCCGTAAATGACCGTGAACAAGCTGCAAGTATTGATTCTGAGGGTTACAAATAGACTTTAACGAGTTGGCAGATCTATAAATAATCTGTGAGTGAGGATCAAATGGTCATATATGCCTATATTCTTATATTCACATCTAAATATTTCTTCATATATACCTATATTCTTAAATTCACATCTAAATATTTCTTCATATATACCTATATTCTTATATTCACATCTAAAAAATCTATTCTTCCCCCATAGACAATAAAAATGTCAAATACTCAATAGGAGAATGGGAAAATGATAAAATAAGTGAAAAAGCAAAAACAAAAAAAAGAAAAACACAAGCCCTCTATCATAATCTCAGTGCTATACTATTGAAGAAAAATTAGAATGAGGGGAACAATGTGTGCTGGATACTAACAGAAAATTATGCTAGTTTATAGCTGCTTAGACCTTATGTGGCCTTTCAAGCCAATAATCTTCATGGATCTCTATAATTTTCCTTGTAAATACCACATGTCGGTTACCTCTGTTAATTGCATCATTGTTTCTATTTCACTCCAAAACGTGTTCCAACTAATATAGATGTTGTGGTAGAACATGCTACAATAGTTGATTTCATATCGATCTCAGTTACCATCATCATCACCATCCCCTCCACTCTCATACTGAATTTTTACATTCTGTACTATCTTAAATTACTGATCATTTGCTTTTCTTTATGCCAGCAAGAATAAGATCAACTTGGAATTTTTAGAATTTTCCAGAATATATTTGGGCATCTGAACAAGAAGGCATAGTTCTAGATAATTGTCCTATGTTTATAAGGAAACCTGAATGAGGGAATATGTTAATCTGTAAACATTTCAAATTAAGCACAACTTGATTATTAGCACAATAACATAACCAGTGTACAATGATAATTTTTATTTTATTTTATTTCTAAATTGTTTCATAATTTTAAAAATTTCCATGTAAATCTTTCAGACTACTTTACTTACCTTGGTTCAGAATTTGCCAAAGAATTATATCTCAGTTTGGAATCATATCAGTATGTTTATCATATACTGTTTAATAAATAGATCTTAAGCATTATTATAAAGTGGACAGGCCGGGTCCAAGGACCTAGAGGGGGTCCCACAGGACCAGCCGAGAGGGTCCTTGGCTGTGCACAGAATAGAAATCAAACATGAGACAGCGGGAAGGGAAGGCAGAGTTTATTGAAGATACATAGAGAGTGTACAGATACAGGTAGAGTGTCTGGGAGATTCAGAAAGTAAAGGAGAAAGAATCTCTGCTTTGTGTCTGAGGTTTTTTTTTGTTTGTTTTTTTAAAGATTTTATTTATTTGACAGTGAGAGATCACAAGTAGAAAGGCAGGCAGAGAGAGAGGGGGAAGCAGGCTCCCCGCTGAGCAGAAAGAACCCGATGCAGGGCTCGATCCCAGGACCCCGAGACCATGACCTGAGCCGAAGGCAGAGGCTTTAACCCACTGAGCCACCCAGGTGCCCCGTGTCTGAGGTTTTTATTGAGGATTGTGCTATGGTGTATTATCCTTTCAGATGTCCAGGAACTGGTTAGTACAAGGAAAAGGGTCCAGGAGTCCTTCATAAATCACTTCTTCTGTAGAGCCAGAGGGTCTTGGTATTGAGATGTTTAGCACTGGTGGTCTGGAACATGAACATAATGGTTTCATCCAGTCATCTTTGACTGATCCTTCCTTAGATGTTATCTTTTTTTCTGGAAGACTTTAGAGAAATGATCAACTCCTTATCCCTTACACGGAGGGGGCATAGATTGAGGCACGTGTGTGGGGGGGTGCAGGTCCTAGCAAGAATAGAAGCAGGAAAAGGGACAAAAACCATCATAACATGTCTAGAATGTCTTCAGCTTCCTTATCTCAATTATATTAACAGAAATGATGTTGTGTAGTTTTTCATTCGTCCCATCTGATATTTCTAAATCTGTCTTTGCCATCTAAAGTTTACCTCCTTTCTTTGCTCTGTAATTATTTTGAGTTTTCCTCTGCTGTTGTAGATTTAAGATCACGTTTCCGGTTGCGTGTTGCTGGACCCAAAACTTACCAACTGAATACAGAACTGCCAGAAAGAGAGAGAGAGAGAGAGAGAGAAAGAGAGAGAGAGAGATTTACATAACTAAGCACTGAATCACAGACTTTGTAGAATAATTTAGTCTCATTGCTTTCAGTGAGTTTGGAAATTCAAAGTATCTACTAGATATCACACTTAAATGAGTAGTTAATCATTGTGAACACACAGGACTAACAATGCTCACTTCCGCTCAGGTTGGAATTATGCTACTTGCATATCACTTGATCATGGTGCTTGAAATCTTCTAATTAAATATCCCTATGCAAATTTGTTAATATAAATAAACATTTCAAAGTAATACATATTTCATATCAAACAGTATTTGATTATAACACATTCAGTTCAAGATTTTTTCAGCCAATACTTACACCAACTATCAAAAATTCATTTTCATGTATATGTGAACCAATTTCACACTCCCTGTTTTAAAAAAATGCATCATTTTCTTCTCCTCCAATGATCTTTTTGCATTTAAGTCATTTCTTCTGGTCAGTTGTTTTGTCTTGATACCCACTGGCACATGGAACACTTTGTGCCACATCAAAAAAAAAATGTGTCAGAAATAAGTGTAGAGTGAAGAAATATTGTCATCGAACCAAGATGAGTTCACTCCTTGGTGAGTCACGTAGAAACCACACCGGTGGGGAGTCGTCCCACAAAGGAAACTTTATCTGTAGCAAATAAGGACGTCATAGGGAATAACATCCAAACCCGTGACTCTCCAAGAGAGGAAGAATGAGTCCTTTTATTTAGGGTTAGAAAGGGGAATCTTGTTTATCAGATACTGAGACAGGCCTAAGGCTGCTTCTATGTCTTAAGGAAACATGCTACACATATGTTGTATGTTATGTAAATGAGACTTGTAATTTCTCCTTGGGCAGAGATTTTAGCATTGCAGTGAGGTGAAGGTAACTGTCCGTCACTCCATGAACGTAACTGTCCATCACTCCATGGTCCATCTGCACAAGCATGAGTCGGGGTCAAGTTCAAACTGGTCTGTGTGGTCTGCATGCAGGTACTTGTTACTGTTTCAGGGGTAGTTCTGGTTTCCACAGGGGACACTAAGCCTGTAAATCTTTTGCCAGAGTTAAGAGATAAACTGGAAAGAAGAGCTTGAGGAGAAATAGGGGACAAAGGTCAGTGGATACAAGCAGGTGAGTAAAGGTCAGGTCTTAGGGGTTGGCCAGTGACAATATTACAGCAAGAGATTATTTTAAGTGTCATTGCAAGACACGTATTAAAAGAGGCTATGGCCTGAAAGCTCACAGAAAGAACTGAGATGGGGGTGTGGGACATGGTAATTATTCTGTATTATTTTCTTCAACTTATTAACCACTGAGTTCTCTGGGAAGAAATGTGGACTTTGTTCCTATATATTTTTTAATCCATACTTTAAGTTTTTGTCATTTGATAAATAGTACAATTAAAACATTAATCAGTGATTTTGCCTTTCTTTACATTTTAGACACATATCATTTGGGAAAAAAAACCTAATTATAGAAAGTTTCTCTTGATTATATTAACCAGAAGTGTTTTAGTAAAACAATATCTTGATTAAGCCACATAAATCATAACTCTTAATGTTTTTATCAATGGAGATCATGTATATTTTTACTGAGTCCAGATCAATAGCAGAAATAAATTAGTGATGAAGTAGCAAAGACCATATGGTAAATTCAATTCAATTAATTAAGAATTTAATTAGAAACAAACATGTGCCTAGCAGTCTATTAAATATTGAAGGGCATACAAAAGAAGCACAGGGCACAAAACATGTTCTCTAGATATATACAACAGCATTTTAAAAATACATGAGCTACATACCTAAAATAATTAACACTAAGACAGTTTAGAACTTTGGAATTGGAGTGGCTTGAGTATAAAACTTAGAACCCCAGCTTCTAAATCTTTAACTTTGGGTACATCTCTTGACTTCTTTAACCCTTAGAGCCTCAACTGTACAAAGGGAATGTAAACACATCAATGCTTTCCTTCAAGGATAAATGATATATGAGTATAAAATAGTTTATAAAATACTTGGCATATTGTAAATATTTTTAAAAGGGCTAAAAAGTGAAAATATGTCAGTTTGTGTCAATTGACATGATAATGGCTGCATAGTATCTAACCATATAGAGATACGATGACATGAATGTTAAGAGGAAAGCCTACAGCTGTGTTCAAGATGATGCTATATGGGGTGATATAAAAATTAGTCATAATTTTTCAGAGTGGTAGAAATGATAAATGATATTTAAGTTTTATTTTGTCCTCATACTCTTCCATATTTTCAGAATAGTTTTTTATAAGAGTCATAGATTACTTTTTAATCAAGAAATTAAGTAATGAATGAGATATTTTGCATTTGTGGGTGTTCCCTAGTGAAACGAACCTGGGGTGGGAGGTACAGGGAGAGAGGAGAGAGACAGAGAGAGAGAGATGAATGTATTATGAGGAACTGGCTCACACGATTACAGAGGATGAGAAGTCTCCTGATCTTCCATATCCGGGCTGAAGACTCAGTAAAAGCAGTGGTAGAATTTAGTCAAATGCCCAAAGTCCTGAGAACCAGGGGAGCTAAAGGTGTCAGTCACTCCAGGGCAGGATAAGAAAGATGATCCAGATCCATTGTCTGAATGAAAGAGAAATTCTACTTTCTTCCAACTTTTTGTTCTGCCAGGCACTCAGCCATTTGGATGCTGGGCGCTCACACTGGAGAGCGCAATCTGCTTTACTCAGTGGACCAATTCAAACGCTTGTCTCATCTAGAACACCCTAAGAGACACACCCAAAATAATGTTTACCCAAGTATCTCGGCCCCTTGTGATCCAATCATGTTGACATGGATCTTTCACATATATTACAAAGGCATTAAATTTTAGGAGCAGTCAAGTTTGGGAGATTTATCAGAGAATGCTCTCTCTTCCGCTCTTCTGTAGTTAGAAGAACTAAAGTGCACGTAGTGCATGAACTTGAAAGCACTGGACCTAGTGACTGCTTCCTTCTTGAAACATTCTGTCTTAGCCTTCTAGGGCTGCCATCACAAATAATCATTGGTTAGGTCGCTTAAATAACAAAAATGTTTTTAATTACAGTTTAGGAGATTAGAAGTTTCTGGTGAGATTTCTCTTCCTGACATAGATGGCTACCTTCTCACCGCATGCTCACATGGCTTTCGTCTGTGCAAGCGTGGGAAAAAAGAGAAAGATGCCATCTCCCTTTTCTTACAATCTTCTTGATTGTAAGAAACCAATCAAATTTGTAAGAAACCCAAACCAATTTCAGACCCAATGATTTTTATGTCACTTAAACTTAAGTATCTCTCAAAAAGGTCCTATCTCTAAACATAGTCACATTTGGGGGTTAGGTTCTCAACATGTGAATTGGGGGGGGGGTACATAGCCCATGACATCTTTATTTAAGCTTCTATAATATACAGTCTTCTATGATTTCTCTTGTTCTTTCACCGTGAGACTGGCTTCACAGGTGTGCACAATGTGTGTAGTTGCACAGGGCACCCTATTTAAAAGAGCCCATGGTTGATTATATTCTTCAATGTTGTCATCTTAAAGTTATTAGTAATTTTTTTTAATTAAGAAACTTTGCTTTTTTATAGCAGCTTTTGGTTCACAGCAAAATTAGGTGGAAGTGCAGAAATTTTCCGGAGATCCCCATTCCTGCCCACACTCTGCTTCTTCCACTGTTGGCCCCCAGTAGTGGATAAAGCCATTACGACTGCCTCGCCTACGCTGGTACGTCATTATCATTCAAAGTCCAGAGTTTATGTAAAAGTGTGCTCTTGCTTTTGTATATTCTATAGATTTTGACTAATTACATGATGACCTGTACCCACCATTTTACTATTATACAAGATAGTTTCATGACACTAAAAATTTTCTGTGCTCTTTGCCTAGCCATCCCTCCCTTCCCCCAACTGCTGGCAATCACTGATCTTTTCACGATCTCCATAGTTTTGCTTTTCCAGAATATCATATAGTTGGAATCATACGGTACATAACCTTCTCAGATTGCCTTCTTTCACTTGGTACTATGCATTATATTTCTTCCATGTCTTTCCATGGCTTGATAGCTCGTTTATTTTTATCATTGTATAATACTCCATAAACCAAAGTTTATTCATCCATTCACTAAAGGGTATCTTGTTGCTTTCAAGTTCTAATGTTGGTTTGTTTGTTTGTTTTTTCTCTCAACACTTTTAATATCTTGCTCTACTTTTTCTTGCTTGCATGGTTTCGAGGAGAAAACAGGCATGGTTCTCATTGTTGCTGCTCTTTAAGAACCACCCCCCTGACTTTGTTCAAGATTTTTTCTTTATCTTTGATTTTTCTGACATTTAAATATGCTTTCCCTAAATGTAGCTCTTTTTATATTTATCCTTCTTGGTGTTCTTCCAACTTTCTAGATCTGTGGTTAGGTGTCTGACATTAATTTGAGGACATTTTCACTTATTATTACTTCGATTACTGCTCCTGGTCCTTTCCCTTTCTTTTGGTGTTCTTATTTACACATGTTATGCCTTGTGTGGTTGTCCTGCAGTTCTTGGATATTCCTTTTTTTTCCAACTATTTCTCTCTTTTCAGTTTTTGAAGTTTCTATTGTCATATCCTCAAGCTCAGCCATACCCAGTCTTCTAATGTGTCCATCAAAGACATTCTTAATTTTTATCACACTAGTTCTGATCTCTACCATTTCCTTTTTATTTATTCTCAGAATGTCCAATTTTCTGTTTATATTATCCGTATGTCTGCCATTAAAGTACTAGCATATTAATCGTAGTTTTAAGAAAATTTCTTATGCAGTAATTCCCACTTTCTTGCCATATCTGTCTCTGGTTCTAAGAGTTCATTTTCTTCAGACTCTGTTTTTCCTCTTAATATGCCTTGTCATTGTGAGAGTCATACATGTTCTGCTGAGGGAAAGCAACTGTTACACATCGATGTTGAGTGATAAGGTAAAGTGTGGGGGAATAGGGATGTGTTGCATAATCCTATGATTTGGAGTCTGTCCTTTGGTGAAGCTATACCTGAATTGTGAACTTCACAGGTGCTTCTCAGTTTTTGCCCCCCTCAGGTGGGACAGAATGGCTGAAGGTCGCTGGAGTTGTTTTTCCCTTCCCCCATACAAAAGGCTAGAGAGGGCTGGAGTTGGATATTTCCCTTCTCTGAAGTATGTTAGGCTCCAGTAGAAGCTTTTCCTTAGAACAAGTTTTGTGAAGAACAGTAAGCTTTGGTGTATTTCAAAATGGCTCATTTTCTCCTCTTCCTGCCAGAAGCCCGAGGGGACTTTTCTACAATATTCCATGAGAGGCCCGGTACAACTCCTAGAGGTAAAACTGGGTCCCCCTGGGGTTTTTCTCTCTCAGACTTGTCTACACCGAGACTCCTGCAATCTTGCCAATTACAGTTTAGGTTTCCTAGCCCCAGTACTGGTTCCTGGCCCGGTTTCTGCTCCCATAGTTGGGATTCTCTGTATCTGCTTGTCTGTCTCTCTGATTTTGCTAACAGCAGTTTGCCCTGGCATCTCACTTCTATGATAGATCTTGAAGAGTTTGATTTTTTAGTGTGTTTGGGCTTTTTACTTTACTTGTCATCATGATGGAGTGAAAACTTCTAAGCTTTTTAAATGCTGGACTGGAAACCAGTAGTTCACGTTCTAAGCAGATATTTTTTTGTACCAGGGCCCACATTTTTAAGTCCTGCAAATTGCATAGGACAGACTGTTAGAGTGCTCAGAGGCTCTGCTCCCGCCTTCTTCCTCTCTCGCTCTCTCCCTGTTTTGCTCTCACTCTCCTGGAACTCCCTAGGTGATCTCATCCATGATGACTGTCTTACCATCTGTCCTCTGCTGACGCCTCCCAGATGTACTATACCCAACTGCTGACTTGGTTGGTATCTTGACTCTCATATTTAGTAAAAATCTGAAATATTTTCCTTGTAGATCTGTCATCATCATCATAGGATCACCATAAGCAAAATCACACACTCAAAAAGAAAAAGCCTGAGAATCTTTTTATGTTTCATTCTTTTATTCCCTTCAGATTCTACATGCAATTCAACAGAATGTCCTGCCATCTCTACCTTCAAAATCAATGCCATAGCAGACCACCTCTCACCCTTTCTATTATTCTGGCATAAACTGCTATCAGTAACTAGGCCACAGATAGAATGAATCCATTTATATGAGATGTCTACAAAAAAGCAAATCTATAGAGACAGAAAGCAGAGTAGTGGTTGCCTAAGGTTTGGGATGGGAATGGAGATGAGCTGCAGGTGGGCATAATGCATCTGTGATGGGAGGCAAAGGAGGGTGATTCAAAACCAATTCATGATAATGGTGAAACTGTTGGGTAGTTACTCAAAATCAAGGGTTTGTACACTTGAGTTGGATAAACTTTGTGATGTATAAAATATACCTCAACAAAATGACTGGAAAAGTAAATAAACCCTTAACCTGTTCCTCTTTTCCTAAACCTGTACCTGTGGAATGCATTGTCAGTTCAAATGCCAGAATAAAATTCCTATCAGTCACTCCTCCTCAGGTTCCCAGTGACTTCTCACCATCTTGCCCAGATACCTGAGTTTGTATTCCATGACAGCCTTGGTACACCCAGCTGCCCTGGATTCACTTTCGTTTCTTGGACTCGCAAATCTTCTTTCTGACTTGGCCTCTCATATTTGTTATTACCTTGGCCATTGGCTGGTGTCTTCTCATTATTGAGGCATAATGTCAAAGCTCACAGGGGCTTCCCAGATAACTCAGCTAAAACACTCTGTCCCTTGACCCTGGTTCATCTTCTTCATACCATCTGCTGGCCTCTGAAATTCTTTATTTCTGTGTTTATGTATTTAGATTTGCTTCTGCCCCCAAAATACAAAGTTCCTTGCAGCAAGGATTCAGTTTTTCACCAGTAAATTCCTAACGCTCAGATGAGTAGCTGTTAAATGTTAGGAGCTTCAACACTTTTTGATTGATTGACATTAGAAATGAAGCGTAAGGTGAATTAAGAAGACACCTTTAATTGTATAAGAAAAAAATTTTAAAAGAAATCTGCGGGGTACCTGGGTGGCTCAGTTGGTTAAGTGTCTGCCTTTGGCTCAGGTCATGATCCCAGGGTCCTGGAATCAAGCCCCGCATCAGGCTCTCTGCTCCACAGGGAGCCTGCTTCTCCCTCTGCCTCTGCCCCTACTCCCACCTGTGTTCTCTCTCTCTTTCTCTCTCTCTCAAATAAATAAAATCTTTTAAAAAATGTAAGAAACGAAACTGCATATCTCTTCCTAAATACTATGTCATTTTTTATAACATTCATAACATAAATGGTTCCTTAGAATGTTACTCCTGCCAGGTTTTCTATCCACATTCTTCATCATTATAATCTTAATAATACTACTTAACAAGCATAGCATGTTCCAGCTTCAAACTGTTTTATAAATGATAACTGACATTAATTAATTAGTCATTATCAATTGATTTGTTGAATTAATCTCATTTCTAAAATTTCATTTTTATTAAAGATAATTAAGAAGGTGTCCAAACAGGATCTCAAGCCATATCTAATCATATCTCCTGTGCATATATTGTATCTCAGTAAGAAATGGGAAATTCTTTTTTTCTGCATATTTCTAAATTAATACAGTTAAAATGACCTTCAGCTAACACCTAATTCATTCATAGTCTCTCACTTTTCTTTCTGGATCTCAAAAATCTTAAAAATGTCTTATGATAATACATTTTCTTATAGTTCAAAAAGCTCACAGGTGAACAGAGTAAATTCACTATTTCACTTCTTTCTTGTCTTTTAATATATCTTGAATTTTTATTTTTATTAATAATGTTTGAAATCATGTCTGTATTTTATCATACTATATTTTATCCTCAGATTTGGGATATTCATAATTAACAAAATCCATTTCATTTTTAAGTTTTATATATTAATCTACACAAAGAGCTTCTAACACCCAGCAGCAAAATATCAACAAGTATGAAAGAACAGTACTCATCTTTCCACTGGGATTTCCATAATATTTAATGCTTTCACATTCTTCATTAAGAGAGATTAGAAGATACCTTAAACACTGTAAAACCCAGTCTAAATACATGTTTTATATCATTTTATAATATGAATTATAGAAAAATAATAACACTCCCTGAATGACAGTTTTAAAACTCTCAGTATTTGCGTTTGCTATCTTATCTCTGTCAGTAATAGCAAAACTGAATCAAATTTGAACTATTCTGTGGAGATCTCTAGTCAATATACCAAAAATAACAAAATATCAAAAATAATTTGGCTTATCCAACAACAACAAAACCCATAAACAATATATTTTTTAATTTTTATTCCCTTAACAAATCTAGCTTTAAATTTGGTGTCTTATCATTTCCACATATGAGTGACCATAGTCACAGTACAGGTTTAAGTTACTTTGATGTAGGCATTTCCTCTCCATTGTCTGCTTTTATAGTCTTATTCACCCAAATTCCAACCAAACATAAACAAATTACAAAGTTTCGTGGCAGTATATCAAATAATATTTCTGGTTGAATGTAGGTTCACTAAATACAATTTTGTGATACCTACTCAGAATAATTGAAACCAGCTTAGATGAGTGATTGAGTATACTTTTATCTTTACCTTGTTATGATATGGGAAAATTCCTATAAAACGCCTTAGGGCTTTTTCTCTGCATATGACACATCATATATTTGTGTCCTTTTCCTATCTGGTCTCCAGTTAAATCAGGTATACTGTGTTTATAAGGTTAGCCATATAGTTTTGACCATATGGTAGTTTTAGTTGCAATGCAAATTGATACATTAAGGGAGTTACTAAGGTGGGAAATCTATTATTAATTTTACTACAGTAATTTACTATAACAGCAATAGTATGTATTAGTTTCCTGGGGCTGCTATAACAAAGCATCACAAACTGAAGCACTGGAAACAACAAAAATTTATTCTTTTACAATTCCAAAAGGAAGGCAGAGGCAGGTTTGGTGCCATCTGGAGGCTCCAAGGGAGGATCTGTTCCATGCCTCCATCCTAGTTTCTGGTCGTTGACAGAAAGTTTTGGTGATCCATGCCTTCTAGAGGCATCCATCCAATCTCCACCTCCATGTTCTCATGTTCCAATTTCCCATTTCTTAAAAGAGCATCCTTCATACTGGTTTAGAGCCCAAGCTAATCCAGTTTGACTAGACTACATCTGCAAAACCCTATCTCCAGGTAAGGTTACATACTGAGGTTCTAGGTAGATGTGAATTTGGGAGGAGGGCACTTTTCAACCCAGTACGGTCCACTACTGCCCACCCTCTCCACCAGCCCCCTAATTCAAATCCTTTCCATCTCAACATCTCCAAAAGTCTTAACCCATTCAAGCATTAACTCTAAATCTAAAATCTTATCTAAATATCAACTCAAAAATGTTCCAAATTTTATTATCTAAGTCAGATATAAGCAAGTCTCTGCATATTGTCCATCCCAGGACCAAATTCCTTTTTGTCCAGTGATCAATAAAACTAGTAAACCAGTTATCTGTTCCCAAAATAGTGTGATGGGGCAGGAATGGAATATATATTCCCATTCCAAAAGGGAGAAAATGGAGAAAAAAAAAATAGGGCTTACTGGCCTAAAGCAATTCTGTAACCTATCAAAGCAAATTCCAGTAGATCTCTAGGCCTGACAGTAATCTCCTGTGGCTAGAAGCTCTGTCCTCTAAGCATTCTGGGATAGTCCACCCCTGTGAACCTCCAGGGCAACAAACTTGTCCTTTCTGGCCTCAGCATCTTTGTCTCCGCTCTCAGCATCATTCCTCCTTCCTTTTGTCCCATTTCTCTCCTGTTCAGTCTAGGCTGGGAATGTCAGTATAAAATTCTCAGAAGCTTTACTATTGCTCTTCTGTGACTGTCAGGGGGATCTACACCATTAAATATGAGGGTTCTCCACAGATCTCTCCTGGACTCTCCTGGATAATCCCATGTCTGTTCCTGGCTTCTGCTGAGATGGTTATTGGATCCATAAGTCTCATTCCTAATCTGTTTGGCAAAGATCGCCCAGTTATACCCTCGGGCTTGTTTCCAATGCAGAGTCTCTAGATATGCTGAGAATTTTCCAAGTCATCAAGTGCTGGTTCTTTGTGTTTAGCAGCTTCTTCTTCAGTTTCTCCCTTTCCTCTCACATTTTATCATAAGCAGCAAAGAGAAACCAGGCTTCCCCTTTTGCACATTGCTTGGATAGCTCCTCAGCTAAATATCCAAGTTCATGACTTATATAAGATCTACTTTCCACCCACCAGAAGTTAATTCAGTCACATTCTCTATGACTTTAAAACAAGGATTGAGGCATATGTGTGGCTCACCCCATTAAGCATCCGACTCCTGATCTCAGCTCAGGTCTGGATCTCAGGGTCATGAGCTCAAGCCTTGAAACAAACAAGGATCATCTTATTCTAGTTTCCAGTAGCATGGTTTCTTAACCAGTCCTTAACCAGTTAGGACTGGTTAAAGTCCTAACCAGAAGGACTTTAACACATTCCCAGCAGTATTCTGTTCATGATTAATACATGTTTTCCTAAGATACAGACATTTTCTGTAAATCTCCTTTAACTTCTTTTTGAGACCTCACCAGCATTGCCATTAACATGCATTATTTCTAAAAATAGTCTCTTCAAGGCAAACTAGGCTTTTCTATCCTGAGCATCAAAATTCTTCCAGCCTCTATTACTGATTCCAAAGTCACTTCCACATTTTTCCATGTTTGTTACAACAGCACCCTACAGCCCAGTATCGATAACTGTCTTAGTTTCTGAGGGCAGCTATAACAAAGCCCAACAAACCAGGAGGATTAAAACAACAGAAATGTATTCTGTCACAGTTGGGAGGGTAAAGTCCAAAATCAGGATAACAGGGTTGGTTCCATCTGAAGACCACGAAGAAGAACACGCTCTATGCCTCTTTCCTAGTTTCTGGAAGTTGCCAGAAATCGTAGTGTTCCTTGCCTTGGAGATGCACCAGTCCAATCTTTGTCTATATCATCATGGGGTGTTTGCCTTCCATGTCTCCATGTCCAGTTTTCTCTATTTTTATAAGGAAATCCACTTTTCATAATTTGAGAAGGGTCATATTCAACCCCATACGGCATATTTTAAGGAAACAGGTAAACCTAATAATATGACATATTAACTGAATAACTGAAAATTTAGTTATTATGTCAACCCAATATTTGGAACTGGGTAAATGTAATTCCTTGAATTTGAAGAAACTCGAAAATGAAATAAATTGGTGTCTTCACTTTTTCTAAAATAAACAAAACTATCATTATAATATGAATAACTATTTTACTAATAGAAATTATCACATATTATTAGTGGTCAAACATTAAAAGTTAAATATTAAAGCTTAATTGATAAACTTGAAATGATCAGTAACTTACTTTTAACTATTGCATGTTTTATCCTATGCACTCCTCATTTTCACTCCCTAACCCATATAACTTATTATTTAGTCCATGTTAGCAAATACAGAAATCAAAGGTAACAAAAATTCAGTTACTTGATTTGGGAATGAGGAGACAGATCTGCTTGACGGCATGTTTTAGCATGCCAAACATGTTTATTTGCTACAGTCTTCTTCAAAAAATTTTTTTGCTCTTTGCAATTTCTTTTAGTTATTAAATCTTTCTTCTAGTTCCAGATAAATTTTATCATCCTAAATTCCTTCATGACTCCCTTAACTTGAAGGTGGTCTTGCCTCCGGTCTACTGGAGAAAGCATGGTAAGTATTGGGCACGTTCAAGTTTATTTGACAAAATATTAATGAGGATCATATACTATCTATATGCTGATATAGAAATTTAGATCTATGGAGGCTTACCATTATGGTTTTGTCACAGAAATTATTTAAAAGTCAGTCAGTCTCATAGTCACTGTGTATTAAAAAAGGAACCAGGCTTTGGGCAAAGAAGAATGTTCATCAAAATTGAAAGTAAGATTCATGTCATTATTAGTGTTTTCCTTGGGGCCATGGTGCTGCTTCCTGCGGTGTCTACTGTCCCTTCTTCATTGTGTTCTTGGAAAATGGGAGTAAGTGGGGGAGTGGGCCTATGGCAGGGGTTCTGTGGGAGGATAAAAATAGAATTTGTGGATTTATCTACCAGTCAGAAATTTTCTTTAGTAGCTTAAAATGACTTATGACCATGATTATTACATTAATTTTTATGACACCCTTGGGCGACAGTTTGAAATATCATTTTCGCTATTTTTAGAGAGAGAAACCTAAAATTAACAGATTAAATAACTTTGCGCAGGGCAAACAAGTCCTGAAGTGGGAAGAATGTTCCCAGAACAGGACTTAAGTTTACTATTCTGCATAAGTACAGGAAATCTTGCACCAAAGGCAGAAATTCAGTTCCAGATCGGCCTCCTAAACGGCCCTAGGCTTCCCAGGCAATGCAGTAAGATGGTGAACACAATAGACAATCTGAACATTTGGATTAAAATCCAGTATCTACCTAGGTTACTTCTTAACCAGTGTATGACATTATGCAAGTTGCATAACTTCTCCGAGCCTCAATTTCTACCTAACAATTCAGCTCTGCTATGTTTTAGTGATTGAATGAGAGTGTACATACATGAAAACACTAAGCCTAACAGTCTGGCACATAATAGGCACTCTTAGAAACATCCACACATGCCTCCAGAGCACAAGATTGCCAGTCACAGTTAGAAGTCTGTTCCTCCCTTTAATGACCCTCAGATTAAGTCTCCGAAAAACATTTATTCAATAAGCCTGTTGTTCTCAGCCTGGCATGCCTGAAGTACATTAAAAAGCACCTGTTTGGCTCCTGTAGAAAATTGGCACTGAAGAATGACTAACCCAGTGAGCCAGGCAGAGTCAGGGACTGCTGCTAGTGTGTCTTTCAAACGGTAATTTAGGTTTGCTCCATAAAGCAGTCCGTCTACGAGGTGCGTCTCAAATATACTTAACAGTCAGCACAATATGTTAAAGGTAAAAGAAAAGCACAATATAAATATCAGAGCACTTCTTTTTTTAAAGATTTTACTTATTTGTTTGAGAGAGAGGAGCAGAGGGAGAAACGGGATCCCTGCTGAACAGGGAGCCCAATACAGGGTTTGATCCCAGGACCTTGGGACCATGACCTGAGTCAAAGGCAGATGCTTAACCACCAAGCCAACCAGGCACCACAGTATCAGACTACTTCTGTCAGAGAAGTTATGCAGACCCAGAAATTGTAGCCCAAGTGGCTCTATTCATTTTATTCAGCTAAGGATTGAAAATATAATTATTAACCATTTGTGAAACTTTGTCATATAATATTAACATAGTTGATACTCCTAAATATTTCATTATAGAAATCTAGGCTCCATCCTAGTAATCTTAAGAATTGAATGTAGTTTTAAGTTATATATAATGATCAGGGAAAAAGTATTTTATTTTACCTCTTAAGTATGTTTTATTAACGATTCCTGCAAACTATGTTCTTGATTTCAAATGATAACATAAACATTAATTCCTCTCCCACAAATATGTTTAATTTTATTTGATGGATTTTACAGTAATAAAGGCATATTCATATTGCATTTTTGAATATTCAAAGCTTCTCTTAAAAATTGTTCTACTACTTAAAAAAAAAACTTGTCAAATGCACACGCCTGTCTTTCATACCAAATTTCCTTATTTTTATGTAAAGAGAAAAGACTGTAATATATAACTGCCTCTACTCTCTGATGTGGTTTTAGGATTAAACAACAACAACAAAAAATACCTTGGTAGCTAAATCCAAAAGGAAATATTTTCAGGCAAGGCAGACAGGGAATATAGCTTGCAAATTACAGTGAGTTAAAATGCTTTAGTTAAGAGGAGAGGAGTGTGCATTCACAGAGCACTCATTAAGAGCTGCCTCTCGGCTTCTCGTCAGGCTTCGTGGGATCATCTAGGGATGGTTCTCACCTCAAAGCTTATTTGCAATCTAAGTGTAATATATATTGATTTAAAAACAATTTCAGAGCTGCAATTTTTTCCAAGAAACTTTAGTTTGTAATTAACCCCTTATATCTGGGAATGAGTTTGGATATTAAAAAAATTTAAAAAACGTAATTAGCACTAATAATTAAAACTATTATTACAGGTTTATACCATTCCCAATATTTTCAGAGATCAAATAGATTAAATTTTGTCTTAAAATAAGTATTCCTCTATCCTCGTAAAAGCAAAAAATGTATTTGAATGGAATAGTTCAATTATTTCCAAAGAATCAAAAGTTATACTTAGTAGAAACTGTGAATTGCATATTTGCTTATATTCTTGAATTATTTACATGGATGCTGATGACTTAAAATTTCTGGAAGGCAGAACGCTGATGATTACTGGGGCAGGTGTGAAGAATACAAGACTAAATCCTATGTTGATCCTATTATATACCTAGGATAGTATTAGTCTGGCGAAGAAATTGAATGTTAATATGAAAACAAATGGTGGTCATAGATGGTGGCAATATAACAAATCCTTTATCCATGAATTTAAGCTTTTATGAATCCATTTATATTTTCAGTATTTACCTTTTAAAATAATAAACACCATGGATTTACTACCAGTAAAACCTTAAAGAGATCAGCTGTCAACATCTTGGAAAACATGGTTATATATTGTCACCAACACGCGCGCGCGTGCGCACACACACACACATACACACAGCCCACCCTACCCATCTTCAGTTGCTCTGCTGTCCAAAGATCAGCCCAGAGATATACAGCATAAGGCAAAAGAGAGAGACAGAAGGAAGAGAGGGAGAGAGAAAGGGAAGGATAGGTGAAAGGAAGGAGGGAAGGAAGGAGAGAGGGAAGAAGGAAAAACGAAGAAAGAATATAATCCAGATTTTAAAGAGTATATCTAGTGCATTGTGTTTTGCTGTTATAATGTGGAGGAAAAAAGAAGTCCACTAGGATGAGTTTATGAGGTCTACTATAAAGAGACAAAATTTTCACATAAAAGCTAATAAAAATGGTGGAAGACAGAAAAAAAAAAAAGCTAAGGAAAATGAGGATGCTGCTAGTAATCTGAATAGAATTAAAAACTATCATAACTAGGGTATCATTAGACACTGATGGAAGAAATCTTCCAACAAATAAAGAAAAAGGGATGTGAAGCAGTCTCCTTGGGGGTTCTACTGCCCTGAGAGCTCGAGCTGATTCACAGCTATGGGTGGGCACTGGGGGTGTGAGTCCAGTGAGGCTGAGAGAAGAGATAGTTGTACTTCAAGCTGATGAGCTGAGACTGTCCATCAGGAGGCAGAACAACGTCAGTCTCACTGTTCTCGAATGTGTTGGTTCTGCAGAAATCCAGAAAACAAAACATCTGACAACTCGGAAAGCGGTCATCCTAGAGCATCCACATGTATCCCATATTTCTTCATTACTGCCAAGTATAAACCAGCGCAAGGAGAGGCACAGCATCTGATGTCAGAGACGTTACTGCCCAGACTGTCTTCTAGGATTTTTATGGTTTCAGGTCTCCCATTTATGACTTTAACCCATTTAGAGTTGTGTGTGTGTGTGTGTGTGTGTGTGTGTGTGTGTGTGTATGGTGTGGGAATTTTGTCCGTTATCATTCTTTTGCATGCAGCTGTTCAGTTTTCCAATACTATTTGAAGAGACTATCTTTTCCCCATTGGCATGCTGTTGTTAGAAATACATTTTCTGTCCTCTTGCTTTCCAGTTATTTGGATAGAATTAAAAACTCTAATAACTAGATATTGTAACTACTTCTGCTAATTCTTCGGTTAGGTTATGATGTAGGGTCTTATTTGGAAGTTTTAATTCCACTTCAGAAAATGTTTTGGGAAAAACCAATTCATTGTCCATGGATTCCACTCATGAATTCATCTTAATTGAAGATAATGTTTTGAATTTGGCTTATACTGGTATGCTGGTCAAGGTAAAATATTAATGAAAATTTTAATATTTATTCTTAAGTGTCCTCTGTTGGAGCTGTCATTCCTCCTTGGTGTCACTGCCACACTCAGAGGCCAGCATTCTGGAGACACGTAATCGAGCCACCCCATGCTTCCTTCCGTGAGGTGTCTGGCAGTTGGTCATTCCTAACCCCTCCCAACTTGAGGGACACTCTGAACATATCTATGATGATGTGAGTGTTTATCACATTGTTTCATCAAGACTATCTGCCTCTCAGAAAACCTCACTAAAAAGTGAGCTCCATTAAGCAGCCTTGTAATTTTCATCTTTAAGTTCTCTGTGACAAGCATAAAACTTGCAGAACTTTCTGGATTTTAATATTTTTGTTTTTCCTTCAAGAGGGTTCAAGGAGGACCCACCCAATTTTTATTAATTTTGTTATGTATTAAGTATAAAAGGGTATCAGAAATAAGTTTATTAAACATGTTGAGACTTCAAATCTACTTAAACTTGAAAAAGAAATTTAAGTTAGTGTTTTCTAAGTATTGATTAGTTTTTAAACTCTTAAACTCTTACAGCTCTTAGGAGCATCCTAAATTCTGAAATTTGAAAAAACCCTTGTTAGGCACAAAGTATTTAAAGGGATTAAAAAATTTACTTTTTGCCATTAAAGGCAACTTGGTAATGTTTTTCACTTTCTCCTTTTATTAACCTTTTTGTTAGATATTGGGACAGAAACTTTGTTTTCTTAGTCCCAAATTAGTATCAAACTGATCATCCAGACATCAACAAGTGATTATTCTTTCCAAATAGACTCTTTGCTAAGATCTTTTTTTTTTAATTGCTAGCTTAAATGAAGATCGACTATTATTCCTGCAATAGGTGATAGGTCTCAGGAGAGTTTGATTTCAATAGGAGATATTATAATTTATCAAAAACCTCTCATATTCCTGAAAACATTTATATTAACACCTTTCTATTCCACTTCATCTCCATCCCAAAGTAGAAGCTGAAACAGAAATTTTTTATTTGGTAAAATCTAGCTGTTTATAGGGGGCTATTTTATTTAAAGCAATTTAAGTTTGCATAAAGAAAATTGGAATGAAAATTCCAGTTATGACTCTTTTTCACCTTCAAAATGTCAATTGTATTGGCAGTTCTTCAGTTTCACTGGGTTTTGTTTCTTTGGTCCTCAATTTGTTTTCTGTTGGTAACATTTTCCTTTTCCTTTTTCTAACTTTTTTTTTTTTTTTTTTTTTTTTTTTGTAATTACACTACAAACCAATTCTGATGGGAGTTTTGGCAGAGAAGTCTGAACTTCATTGTTGTGTCAGGCCATAAACATTTTTTCTGGGATTCCATAAGAACATGGCTTGACCTTGTTAGAACAATGTCCAAAAGAAAATCATGTCAGATTACGAGAAGTTGAAAAAGGCAATGAAAACATGGCATAGTTGAAGAGCTAATGTGGACAGTGCTACCAGTTAAGTATTTGAAGTTCACGTGATGTTTATCTTTTTGCACTAACTTCATATGCAGCAACCGTAACAGGGCCATTTAGTGCCATCATGACATTTCTGCTAATCCAGATGTCATATAAATTCAGTTAATTTCAACAGTATCTAGGTCTTCAAAGACCATATGCTATCTCTAGGGAATGTTTGTGCAATCTACTTGCCAGATGTGAAACCAGAGCTAGGAACCAGCAATTTTCTGACTTACAGTTACAGCATTTATGGTCTGATACCACCATCCACGTGAAGGAAGAATGCAGACCAACTTCACTCAATCTATGGTGTAAGGATGTAAGTAGTGCAATGAGTTGAATGATCTTACATTATGCTTTTTTAGTTCTGCCTTACCATCCTTAGTGTGCTCTACCCCAGAGTATTTTGTGTGAGAAATTAGAAATATGTATAGCCAAGTCAGTACATTTCTCTTTTAAAATGATATATTGCATTTCTGGAATGTAATAACTTCCCCCTACAAAGCATATCCCTTATTAGAGAATCCAAATATCTTTCCTATTCCAGAATACCCGATTGATATTCTGTAATGCTTAATTTTATGTGTCAAGTTGATTGGGTTAAAAGATGCTCAGATGGCTGGTAAGACATTATTTCTGCATATGTCTGTGAAGGTATTTCTGAAAGGGATTAGCATGTACTTCAGTAGAGAGACGCATTCTCACCACTGTGGGTGGCCATCCTCCAATCTACTGATGGCCCAAATGGAACAAAAAGATGAAAGGAGGACAAATTCCATCTCTCTTCTTAAACTAGGGCATCCATCTTCTGCCTTCAGGCATCAGAATTCCTGGTTCTCAGGCCTTCAGAGTCAGACTGAATTATATCACCCATTTCCTGGCTCTTCCTCACCTTGCTGACAACAGACTGTGGGACCTCTCTGCCTCCATAGCCCTGTAAGCTGATTCCTATGACAAATGTTCTCATCTATGTGTGTATATGCTCTTGGTTCTGCTTCCTTAATAGAGTATCTAAAGCTGAAGATCCATTCACACTGGAAGGATTTATTGTCAAGGAGGAAGTAGCTGGAGAGGACGCTGTGTGTGCACTTGTGTTAAAGCAAGTGCATGGGTACTCGGACTGTGAAATGAACACAAGAGGAAACAGAGGTGAACAAAGTACTAACCCAGACATTACCCAGTGTATCCTGTTTAGCCCTGCCATGTTCTTGTGCATTTTACTTTTTCCTTTCTTTTTCCTATTGACTATATCATACTTAATGGAAAATCAAATTTTCACCCTCTGCCATTTTAGAAAGACTACTGTAAATTCACTTTACTCCAGTCTTGGGCTGAATTAAATCCCCAGTCTAAATCAAGCAATTGTTAAAGGGTGCACTAAACCATCAAAGGGACTTCATAAGGATTTTTAAGCAAAAGGAGTTTTGGAATTTCACATTTTACCCATCCGTGGTGGTGGTGGTGGCAGATTTTATTTGGTTTAGTGGTTTTGTGCTTTTTAGGGTTCAGAGTAAGTTGTGTTTTTATACGTGTGGTCTGTTATATTTTTTAGTTATATAAGTATGTATTTTATTCAAAAAAAATCAGACTGATACAGTGGTGTCTTTCTCATTGGTCTCAGATTATTCTTTAAAAAATAATTAGATAAAAGGTCATGTAAGACAAACTCTTTGTGAAAACTAAAGATTTCTAATGCAGCAATGTAGTGAGCGTGATAAGCCCTTGTCAAGGAACCTATCATTTCTATTTAGCTCTTCCTAGAGAAAATGACTGTAGTGAGTCTTCAGTGAGCTCTCTTATTCTGGAGTAAGTAGAAATGACTCAGAGGAAATATACGAAGGGCAGTGTGAAAAAGGGACTGTAACTATGACTTATCAAACCTATTACAATAGTCTACACTAACTGGTATTCTGCTTTATATTCAAATTCAGTCTAAGGTGATTAGTAACACTTAAATTAGAGACTCTTCCTGTGATGACACTGTTAGCTTTGAGAGAAAATTAAGTTAAGAAGAAGAAGTTTAGTTTGATAAAGCACAGTTGCAAAATTATATGTCAGTGTCTGTATTGGTTTATTACATGGAAAATGACTGGGAGGAAGCAGTATCATAATTATTTTTCATTCAAGTTTTTCATACTGGAAACGTTAATTCATTTATAAAAAAGGAGGGACATAGAACTACTGCAAATCTTGATTTCAGCTAAGGTTCCCTTCAAATAGAAAATCTGCCACCGTGCCTATTTCTGATCCAAATGCAGAAAAACACAGTACCATTTCTCAAAGGTAACAACCCCACCATTGCTCTGCCTGAGGACTTTATTAGATTTAATACTGAGAGCTCACAGTCAGCCACTGCCAGTGAATCCCTTGAAAGCTGGAAACTTGGATTATCTTTTGTCTACATTTCTATTACACAGACAGTTGTTAACCTTCCATTCCCAACTTGAACCTACTTAATGGTGTTGCCAACCAGCAGCTGCACCTCTGAGAGCCTCCAGCAAAATAAAAGCTGTATTTCACATCTTAGGTGTAGTGTGGATTTCCAAGAAGAAAGGTAACCTGATCTTTTAACATTCTGTTTGTACTTGCAAAGTATAGCACATTTGCAATATGATATTCCTTCTGGGAGATCAGCATGTGGATTATTCTGCAACTTTCAGAAGTGATTGAAATATTTCAAATTACAGTCTTGAAATAAAGAAGCTCATGGCCAGGAGCATTATCACTTCAGAGAGTGGAAAATGAGGTTTACTAGTTACTAAATCAATAGAAATAATAGGATTTGTATGAATAAGTTAGGTACTCTTTATTGAATCTTTTGTTTTCTTTTTTTCTTTTATTTGCTTGCTGCTGGTTTAAAAGACACCAAGTATGGACAAAGCTTTACTCTTCAGTGTATAACTTCAATATTCTTGGTTTTGTATATCCTACAAACACATACATACCTCAAAATGCTCAAGGTTTACATAAGGGGCATCATATTTGCTTACTTATATAAGAAACTAAAATTCATGCCTATTAATTTTCTCATTTAGATACATGTAGGAATAGTTCTTTGTAAGAGAAAATCAGAACTTAATCTGTGGAAAAAGTCATTTAACAGACTAGTTCTTTATTGTGCATCCCAGGATTATATGCTTTTATTAAATATATAGGCCAGTACTTCATTATTAATAATATCTGATTAGTTGCCACAAAATAGTATTGTATTTAAGCAAGAATTTTGTTGCATATATATAATTCAGTAATCTTATTCAACATTTAGAGATTGTGGTTAAGGAAGTATTCTATTCAGGTTATACATTTGACATGAAAGAAATGAACAGAAAAGCAACAACAAACATTATTATTCCCCACAATTTATTTTTCCCTAACTTCTGAAATTTTTTTAGAGTGGCATTCCAGATTCCAAGTCTATTTCCAATGACTAGGATAAATCTATGCTTTAATGTCACAGTTTCCCAAATCAGAAGTTAGGAAAGGCTAAACATCCCTAAAATAATCTGACCTGTCATGCACAGCCTCGACACTAGCTTTAGAAGCAAACTCAGTATAGACTCAAGACTTAAGAACCTAAATTCTTATGGAATATATGGAAAGATGACTGATGCTTTACAGAATACAGAAACTCCCTTCCTTTTATTTTTTCCTAGTATAGTTAACATATAGTATTATATTTCAGGTGTATAATGTAGTGATTCAACACTATAGAGTCAATTCCATTCACTACTCCGTGCTCATCACCATAAATGTACTCTTCATGCCCTTGACGCATTTCATCCATCCCCGACCCACTCTCCTCTGATAATTATCAAGTTTGTTCTCTATATGTAAGAGCCTAGTCTGTGCTTTGTCTTTCTATGTTCACTTGCTTTGTTTCTTAAATACTACATATGAGTGAAATCATATGCTATTTTTCTCTTATTTCACTCAGCATTGTACCCTCTAAATCCATCCATCTTGTTGCAAATGGCAAGATTTCATTCTTTTTTATGGCTAAATAATATTCCAATGTATAAATGGGCCACACTTTCTTTATCCATTCATCTATGAAAGGGCACTTGGGTTGCTTCCATGGTTTGACTATTATAAACAATGCTACAGTAAACATAGGGGTGGATGCATCTTTTTGAATTAGTGTTTGTGTACTGTTTAGTTCAAGTACTAGTAATAGAATTCCTGGATCATATAGTAATTCTATTTTTAACTGTTTTTAATTGAACATGTATTTTTTAATTTTTTTTAAATTTTTTCAGTGTTCCAAGATTCATTGTTTATGCACCATACCCAGTGCTCCATGCAATACGCGCTCTCCTTAATACCCACCACCAGGCTCACCCAACCCCCTACACCCCCTTCCAAAACCCTCACTTTGTTTCTTAGAGTCCACAGTCTCTCATGCTTCCTCTCTCCCTCCGATTTCCCCCAATTCACTTTTCCTTTCCTTCTTTTAATGTCCTCCATGTTATTCTTTATGCTCCACAAGTAAATGAAACCATATGATAATTGACTCTCTCTGCTTGACTTATTTCACTCAGCATAATCTCCTCCAGTTCCATCCTTGTTGATACAAAAGTTGGGTATTCATCCTTCTGATGGAGGCATAATACTCCATTGTGTATATGGACAACATCTTCCTTATCCATTCATCTGTTGAAGGGCATCTTGGTTCTTTCCACAGTTTGGCGACTGTGGCCATTGCTGTTATGAACATTGGGGTACAGATGGCCCTTCTTTTCACTACATCTGTATCTTCGGGGTAAATACCCAGTAGTGCAATTGCAGGGTCATAGGGAAGCTCTATATTTAATTTCTTGAGGAATCTCCACACTGTTTTCCAAAGTGGCTGCACCAACTTGCATTCCCACCAACAGTGTAAGAGGGTTCCCCTTTCTCCACAGTTTGTGTTGTTTACTTATTGTAAACAAATACTTGCTATTTACTGTTTGTTATACGCTGGTATAAGGTGGTATCTCAATGTGGTTTTGATTTGAATCTCCCTGATGGCTAATGATGAACATTTTTTCATGTGTCTGTTAGCCATTTGTATGTCTTCTTTGGAGACATGTCTGTTCATGTCTTCTCACTTTTTGACGTGATTATCTGTTTTTTGAGTGTTGAGTTTGAGGAGTTCTTTATAGATCTTGAATATCAGCCCTTTGTCTGTAGTGTCATTTGCAAATATCTTCTCCCATTCCGTGGGTTGCCTTTTTGTTTTGTTGACTGTTTCCTTTGCTGTGCAGAAGTTTTTTTTATCTTAATGAAGTTCCAAAAGTTCATTTTCACTTTTGTTTCCTTTGCCTTTGGAGACACGTCTTGAAAGAAGTTGCTGAGGCCAATGTCAAAGAGGTTACTGCCCATGTTCTTCTCTAGGATTTTGATAGATTCCTGCCTCACGTTGAGCTCTTTTATCCATTTTGAGTTTATCTTTGTGTATGGCGTAATAGAATGTTCGAGTTTCATTCTTTTATACATAGTTGTCCAATTTTCCCAGCACCACTTATTGAAGAGACTGTCTTTTTTCCACTGGATGTTTTTTCCTGCTTTGTTGAAGATTATTTGATCATAGAGTTGAGTGTCCATATCTGGGCTCTCTACTCTGTTCCACTGGTCTATGTGTTTGTTTCTGCACCAGTATCATGATGTCTTCGTGATCACAGCTTTGTAGTAAAGCTTGAAATCAGGCAACGTGATGCCCCCAGTTTTGTTTTACTTTTTCAACATTACCTTAGCAATTTGGGGTCTTGTCTGGTTCCATACAAATTTTAGGATTGTTTGTTCTAGCACTTTGAAAAATGCCGGTAGAATTTTGATCAGGATGGCACTGGACTTATAGATTGCTCTGAGCAGTATAGACATTTTAACAATGTTTATTCTTCTGATCCATGAGCATGGGATGCTTTTCCATCTTTTTGTGTCTTCTTCAGTTTCTTTCATGAGTGTTCTGTAGTTCTTCGAATACAGATCCTTTATCTCTGTGGTTAGGTTTATTCCAAGGTATCTTATGGTTCTTGGTGCTGTAGTAAATGGGATCGATTCTCTACTTTCCCTTTCTGTATTTTCATTATTACTGTATAAGAAAGCAATGATTTCTGCACATTGACTTTGTATCCTGCCACGTTACTGAATTGCTGTATGAGTTCTAGTAGTTTGGGAGTGGAGTCTTTTGGGTTTTCCATATAAAGTATCTTGTGATCTGTGAAGAGAGAGTTTGACTACTTCTTTGCCAATTTGAATACCTTTTATTTATTTATTTATTTATTTATTTTTTCTGATTGTTGTTGCTAGGACTTCTAGTACTATGTTGGACAACATAGTGTTCAAGAGTGGGCATAGTGGTGAGAGTGGGCATCCTTGTTGTGTTCCTGATCTCAAAGGGAAGGCTGTCAGCTTTTCCCTATTGAGAATGATATTCGCTGTGGGTTTTTCATAGATAGGTTTTATGAAGTTGAAGACTGTTCCCTTTATCCCTATACTTTGAAGAATTTTAATCAGGAAAGGATGCTGTATTTTGTCAAATGCTTTTTCTGCATCAATTGAGAGGACCATATGGTTCTTCTCTCTTCTTTTATTGATTTGTTCTATCACATTGATTGATTTGCAAATGTTGAACTATCCTGGCATCCAGGGATAAATCCCACCTGGTCATGGTAGATAATCTTTTTAATGTACTGTTGGATCTTATTAGCTAGGATCTTGTTGGGAATCTTGGCATCCATATTCATCAGGGATATTCTTCTGAAATTCTCCTTCTTGATTGGGTCTTTGGTTTCAGGATCAGAGTAATGCTGGCTTCATAGACAGAGTCTGGAAGTTTTCCTTCTGTTTCTGTTTTTTGAAACAGCTTCAGGAGAATAGGTATTTCTTCTTTGAAAGTTTGGTAGAATTCCCCAGGGAATCCATCAGGTCCTGAGCTCTTGTTTTTGGGAGATTTTTGATCACTGCTTCAATCTCATTACTAGATTTTGGTCTATTCAGGTTGTCAGTTTCTTCCTGTTTCAGTCTTGGAAGTTTATAGGTTTCCAGGAATGCATCCATTTCTTCTAGGTTGCTTAGCTTATTGGCATATAACTGTTGATAATAATTTCTGATAATTGTTTCTATTTCCTTGGTGTTAGTTGTGATCTCTCCCCTTTCATTCATACTTTTATTAATTTGGGTCCTCTCTCTTTTCTTTTGGATTAGTTTGGCCAGTGGTTTATCAGTCTTAGTGATTCTTTCAAAGAACCAGTTTCTAGTCTTGTTGATGTGTTCTACTGTATCTCTAGTTTCTAACTCATTGATCTCTGCTCTAATCTTGATATTTCCCTTCTTGTGCATGGGGTTGGCCTAGTTTGTTGTTGATTTTCCAGTTCTTTAGAGTGTAAAGAGAGTTGGTGTATTCTGGATTTTTCTATATTTTTGAGTGAGGCTTATATGGCTATGTATTTCCCCCTTAGGATTACCTTTGCCATATCCCATAAGTTTTGGACTGATGTGTCTGCATTCTCATTAGTTTCCATGAATTGTTTAAGTTCTTCTTTGATTTCCTGGTTGATCCAAACATTCTTGAGTAGGATGGTCTTTAGCTTCCAAGTGCTTGAATCCCTTCCAAACATTTTCTTGAGATTGAGCTCCAGTTTTAAAGCATTGTGGTCTGAGAATATGCAGGGAATAATCTCAATCTTTTGGTATCAATTGAGCCCTGATTTGTGACCCAGTATGTGACCTGTTCTAGAGAAAGTTCCATGTGTGCTTGAGAAGAATGAGTTTTCTGTTGTTTTAGGGTGAAATGTTCTGTATATATCTATGAGGTCCATCTTGTCCAATGTGTCATTCAAACCTCTTGTTTCTTTGTTGTTTTCTGCTTAGATGATCTGTCTGTTACTAAGAGTGGCATGTTAAGATCCCCTACAGTTAATGTATTCATATCAACATGACTCTTTATTTTGATTAACAGTTGGCTTATGTAGTTGGCTGATCCCATATTGGGGGCATAAATATTTACAACTGTTAGATCTTCTTGGTGGATAGACCCTTTAAGAATGATGTAGTGTCCTTCTAGATATCTGACTACAGTCTTTAGCTTAAAATCTAATTTATCTGATATGAAAATCACTACCTCAGCTTTCTTTTGAGGTCCATTGGCATGAAAGATGGTTCTCCAACCCTTCACTTTCAGTCTGGATGTATCTTTAGGTTCCAAATATGTCTCTTGTAGACAGCATATGGATAGGTCCTATCGTTTTATCCAGTCTGCAAACTCTGTGCTGTTTTATGGGAGCATTAGGCTGTTCACATTGAGTAGGGGGGGTTGGACTTTATTGAAAGATACGTTTTTATTGACATCATGTTGCCTGTGAAGTCCTTGTTTCTATACATTGTCTCTGTAAATTTCTATTCTGTGTCACTCTTGGGTTCTTTCTTCTTTTATAGAACCCATCCCCCCTTAATATTTCTTGTAGTGGCGGCTTGGTGATCACATACCCTTTTAAACTTTGCCAGTCTTGGAAGCTCTTTATCTCTCCATCCATTTTGAATGTCAGCCTTGCTGGATAAAGTATTCTTGGCTGCATGTTCTTCTCATTTAGTGTCCTATGTCTTGCCAGCTGTTCTGTCTTGCCAGGTTTCTGTGGATAGGTCTGACATTATTCTGATGGTCCTTCCTCTGTATACAAGGAATCTAACCCCTAGGTGCCCTTAAGTCCTCTTGTCTGAAATTATGATTCGTGAATTTCACAATTAAGTGTCTGGAGGTCTTTCTAGACTCATTGATCTTGGGGGCTGTCCTTTCTGCTTCTAGGACATGAACACTTGTTCCATTCCCCAGATTAGGGAAATTATCAACCAGAATTTGTTCAACTATATCTTCTAGTCTTCTCTCTTTCTCTACCCCCCTCAGGGATCCCAATAATTCTGATGCTAGAATGTTTCATGGCATCATTTATATCCCTAATTTTGTTTTCATGGCTTCTAAGCTGTTTGTTCCAGCCCTCCTGATCCTTCTTTTTTTTATCAGTTTGTCTTCTAGATCACTAATTCTATCTTCTGCCTCAGTTACCCTAGCTGAGTATTTAGATTAGATTGGATTTCATTGATAGCATTTTTAATTTCTGCCAGATCGGCTCTCACTTCTGCCCTTAGAGATTCTGTGTTGTCACTAATGGTCTTCTCCAACCTGCCATTGCCTGGATAATTGGTACCCTGAATTCCCTTTCTGACATACTGTTTACCCATATCCAATAGTTCTGTGGCAGAGGGCACAGTCTCTGAATTTTTCCTCTGTTGGGTGTTCCTCCTTCTAATCATTTTTGGTGAGAAGTAGTTAAGGGGATGTATAGCTGAATATATCAACCACAATCCAGGCAAGGTGCACCCTGGAAAGTTACAGAGCAATCAGAAGTCACCACCAAAAAGAAAGAAAAAAGAAAAGAGAGAGAGAGAGAAAAGAGAAAACCCAGGCAAAATGAGGTCCCAAAGTAAGATTTATAAGTACATAAAGAAAAATGAAGAAACAAAAAAAGAAAAAAAGAACAGCCAAAATGAACCCTAACAATAAGATTTATATAATACCAGAACAAAAACAAATACACAGAAACACTGGCAGAAGAATAAGATGGGAGTGTGGTTGTAAATCCTTGATGTGGACGAGGAAGTTTATTTTGGTTCTTCCTGGGTTTATCTTGTTGTCTTTGTTAAAGGACTCAACTTTCCAGAGATACAGGGAAATTAAAACTGGTTTATATATAGGGGTAGTATTGAATATGGAAAAAGGATTACCTTGAAGCTTATATCTATATGTATATTTAAAAAAAAAAAAGAAAAAGAAACACAGGTATATGTATGAAAAAAAGTCCAAGTTAAAAAGTTTATTATGGGGCGCCTGGGTGGCTCAGTGGGTTAAAGCCTCTGCTTTCAGCTCAGGTCATGATCCCAGGGTCCTGGGATCGAGCCCCCCATCAGGCTCTCTGCTCAGCAGGGAGCCTGCTTCCCCACCCACCCTCTCTCTGCCTAACTTTCTGCCTGCTTGTGATTTCTGTCAAATAAATAAAATTTAAAAAAAAAACTTTATTATGGAATATATTGTATTAAACCTCTAGTTGTTATGGTAAGCAGGTTTAAAAAAATTAAAAGAAAATCATGAGAACAAATTAAAAAAAGAAAGAAAAGTTGTATCTTTGAAATATATAGTTGTTGGGACAATACCAGGAGCTTAATATATTGTTTTATTGTTTTCCCCTGATGTTGATGTTTTACAGTTTTATGGGGACTTTGTGATGGTTGTCCTCTTGTTCTTTTGGCTTGTCTTCTGGGGGGAGGGGTCTGCTGCATTGTTTTCCAGTCAGTCTGGCATGGGTTGAGTTGCCCTACCCCCTATCAAGGGGCTGGACTCTGTGGAAACTAGTTTTTTAGGCTTTTGTTCTCTGGAGGTTTTTGTTCTCTGGTGGCTTTTTGTGGCTTTTCAGAGGGTCAGAGGGAAGAATTTGTCTGCACCCAGACCTCTGCCTCAGAGAGAAGCCTCAGACTGTTTCCCTCTGTGTGGTCCAGAACACATAGACTCCTCCTCTGCAAATTCCGTTGAACACCGCAACCTCCCACAGGTGGTACAAACCCTCAGCCACCATCCTAGTGGTCACCTGAGGCCCTCGCTTGGCTCTGCACCCCCATGCCACTAAAACTGTGAGCGATATTCGTCCAGGGAGCCTGCTTCTGGTGGCTGCCTTTGCTGGGACTGCTGTCTGGACTCCAGGCCCATACTGGGTGTGCTCACACCCCATGGCTGCATGGGTTCTATTTTTAATTTTTTGAGAAACATCCATACTCTTTTCCATAGTGACTCCTCCTGTTTGTATCCCAGCAGTGCATGAGGGTTCCTTTTTCTCCACATCCTCACAAGCACTCATTTCTTATGTTTTTGATTTTAGCCACTCTGACTGGTGTGAGGTGGTATCTCCTTCTGGTTTTGCTTTGCATTTCCCTGGTGATAAATGAAGTTGAGCATCTTTTCATCGATCTGTTGGCCATGTGTATGTCTTCTTTAAAGAAATGTCTATTCATGTGTTCTACCCGTTTTTTAAATTGGATTACTTGGGTTTTTGGTGTTGAGTTATGTAAGCTCTTTATGTATTTTGCATACTAACCATTTATCAGATAAGTCATTTGCGAATATCTTCTCCATTCAGGACATTGTGTTTTAATTTTGAAGACCGTTTCCTTTGCTATGCAAAAGTTTTCTGTTTTTGCTTTTGTTTTCCTTGCCTCAGGAGACATATCTAAAAACCATCATTACTGATGATGTCAGAGACATCACTGCCTGTACTTTGTTCTAGGATTTTTATGGTTTCAGGTCTCCTATTTTGGTCTTTAATCCATTTTGAGTTTATTTTTGTGTACGGTGTGAGAATTTTGTCCAGTTTCATTCTTTTGCATGTAGGTGTCCAGTTTTATAATACTATTTGTTGAAGAGACTATCTTTTCCCCATTGTGTATTCTTGATTCCTTTGTCAAAGACTGACCATATAATTATGGGTTTCTTTCTGGGCTCTCTTTTCTGCTCCATTGATCTTTGTGGTGTTTTCTTTGTTTTGTTTTTGTTTTTTTTAACCAGTACTATACTGTTTTGATTATTACAGCTTTGTAGTATATCTTGATATCTGACATTATGATATCGCCAGTTTTAGTCAACTTTTCCAAGATTGCTTTGGCTATTCAGGGTCTTCTGTGGTTCCATACAAATCTTGAGATTACATGTTCTAGTTCTGTGAAAAATGCTATTGGTATTTTGATAAGGACTGCATTAAAGCTTAGATTGCTTTGGGCAATAAGGTAAATTTCATAAAATTTGTTCTCTCAGGCCATGAGCATGGGATATCTTCCCATTTGTGTCATCTTTAATTTCTTTCACCACTTTTTATAGTTTTCAGAGTACAAGTTTTTGGCTAACTTTTTATTATCTTTGGTACAGTTGTACATTGGTTGTTTTCTTAATTTCTCTTTCTGGCTACTTCATTATTGGCATATAGAAATGCAATGGATTTTTCTATATTGGTTTTGTATCCTATGACCTTACTCGATTTATCAGTTCTAGTAGATATTAAAATCATGAAGAGAAAAATCATAGACATTTGAATTTAGAAGGAACCAAAATCAGTTCATCAAATTCCAAAATGGCTGAAGATGGTAGAGGTCAAGTGACTTACAAAGTTAACATAGAGCCATACCTAAACCTAGGTCTTTTCACATTCCAATTTCCTTGTGCTCTACAGTTTAAAATACAAAATTACTATATTGGATTTTATTTTAATATATCTGAAGCTTATTAGAAGGAATGAGGTTTGCTGTTATCTGGCTCAGGCCATATTGGACACGTCATGTGTCTGCTCAGCAGAGCCACTGCCAGAGAGAGTGCATATTTCTCCTACAATTTCCAGTTAGCTTTTTCACCCTTTATAGTTAGTTCTTCATATACCTCAAGCATTACTATAGGAGTTAACCTTGTTGAATCTTCTGATTTAAATCACTGACTTGAAGCCTTTAATTTTAACCAATAGAAACTCTCTGCAAAGTGTCTGCTATTTAACTGTTTTGTGATAACTATGAAAGTAGTATCTAGGCTTACAACTAGGTTATTAGGTCAATAAATTTTTTTGAATAATTCAAATATTTATTGAATACTAAATATGTTTGAGACAGGGTATCATCTGTCATTCAAGGTTGAGAAAGTAGAACTCTTTCTCTCAACAAGCTTATGAATTATGTGAACATATATAATTTATGGCAAAACATTCGATTTGTCCTAAGAGACCTAACAAAGTGTTCCATGGTTTCAAAATTCAAGTCAGCTACACTTGTTCGAGGAAGATCTGGAAAGGCTTGAAAGGTAAGATGATATTTGACTTTATACCTTGGTATTTTTTTTATATTGAAAAGAATGCTTTTATATTAATTTACAAAAGACTTTATATTCATTATAAGAAAAATTATAGGTAGAAACCAAAAATATAAAACATCTAAAATTCCATCATTTATAGAAATGTATTTCAGTGATATTTGGTGCATATTATTCCATACATTCACATGCATGATATACATTATATGTTCTAAATTTAAAAATAGGTATTCTCATGTAAAGAAAATATTATTCATATGGAATATGGCTGTGCGTATTTTATTTACGAAAATACCTTTCTTTCAACATATTTTAATTTCCAGGAAACAGAAAAATGGATATTTTTAACTATAGCAGAGACTCTTCTAAATCTAATTGAGTGGTAGCTCAATGCTCCTGAATGTCAAAGTTGTGTTTATGTTTGTTATATAGTATGTAGTAATATTTAAATTGCATTTTGGAGATCTATACCTCCCTATAACCAGAGCAAGAAGGTCTTTTTAGTTCTTAATACAACAGTGAGTATATGGTAATTTATTCTTTTATTAATATTCAGCACCTAATATTGGGTTACTATAGTCTCATTTATTATCCAGGGATTTTTTATTCAATTTTTTTTCTTAATGTTAGTAATATAGTATTCTACATTAGAAGTGCTTTATTAGAACTTCAGTAAGGATAGAATACATCTTCATTTCCAGAAGATTTCATATTTTTCTCTGTTCTTCTCAAAGAAGTGTTAAGGGTAAATAAAGATGTTTTAAATATTTAAGTGCCAATTTACCCAAAGAAATTTTCCTACATTATGAGGGCTTGAAGATCTGCAAATATATTTACTTAAGGGAATCAGATAATAGTTAAATATATTTATTCCTAGTGTGTGTCGTGAGCTGTATTACTCGGTGCCACAAACTCACAATTCACAACAACCTTATGAGAAAGGTATTAATACTATTCCCATTTAATAGCTTAAGTGACGAAAGCACAGAGATGATAAGCTTATGCATAAGGTTACTAGCTGGTAAGCATGGGAGCTGAAAGAGTGATCCAAGCCATTAGTCAAATGCCATACTAACTCTTATGACGAAGTAAAGCTACATTTATTCTTTTAACAAAGGAACATTTTCAGTGGGGCAGTTTTGTTCTTGGTTGAAGGTCTTTTACATATATCAGTACTTTCTACAAAGAAAACATTCTAACATTTATTATGGCACAGCTTTTAATATATAGATTAGCACTTTTAAAAATATGTTCTCCACAACACTAGTTTCATTAAATTTTAAAATGTATGACTTGAGGAAAGCTATTGATAATAAAGTAATTTGATAAATTTAGTATTAAACAACATTGAACAGACTTCTATACCATGGTAATTTTAGAGACTTTAAATGTGAATATATACTGTGACTCCTCATATATAATAGGTTATGTCCAGTTTACCATATGAAACCCATGTGTGGAATGCATTTATTTATATATTTAGGCAGTTTTACTGCTTACCTTAAATATGTTACATGATAATGGGAACAGTATAGTAGTATAGTTCTAGTACTGCTCTATTTGGTAGGAATTTGGTTTGGGGGAATGTTGTAGATAACTCAATATTTGCATTTATACTGGGTTAAAGAGGTATGTCACTTTTTTCCTCAGTTAGAGATATTTAAAACAATCTTGTCTAATAATTATAACCCTCTGGATACTCAAAACTGCATTGCCAACTCTGCTTTTCAAAATTTGCACATGCCATCTTGTTATTTTTTTTTTCTAATCAGAGATACAATGTGGTAAATACTATTCAGCTTAAAACATGTCGAAACTCGAATTCCAAACCTCTACTTGAGAATATTTCTAATCTTTTTCATTTTTTAGCAGTGTAAAATTTTTCATCACCTACAAACCTTTTCCATTAGAAGTCATTTACCTTATTTTAAAAATTCATTTCAAACAGTGGTTCTCAAACTTGAGGGTACATAGGAAACACTAAGAGGGCACAAATTACTTATTACTAGATTCGTGTTAGAGCCAGAGAATTAGCATTTCTAGCAACTTCCCAGATGATATTGATATTGCTGGTCTCCAAAGCATTTTCAGAATCACTGGAAGGTTCATCTTCAATATTGCTATATACTAAGTATATAGCAATAAATACTTGTGATCATAATATTATTTTGAAATACTCAAGATGAGATATTCTGATTCTTGGTTTTCCAGATTATATAAATAAAACCAGTTATTCAATTAAATACTGATACGGTATTTAAAACACATTTGAGATCACTTTATACCAATAACTACTTTCCATACTAATGAATCAATGAGGTTTGAATTACTTGGAAAATATCACACCCAGAATCAATTCTGTGTTTAGCATGGGATAAATTATTAATAAACCATGAACTCCAAAGCATGAATGCAACTCTCGTCTCATGGATTCATCAGTGATGACAGAATAGACAGTCCACTCATCTCTTCACCACCATGCATGTTACAGAAAAGAAGAAGAAAATTGGTAAGTTACTATTTAGACAAGCTCCCCAAGTCAAACAGTATTTCCAGATACATGGTCAAGAACAGCAAATTTCAGTGAAAAGGATTAGATGAGCTTGATTGTTGTTCATTGTTTCATTATTATGACTACAGACAAATCATGTAAACTTTCAGCACTTCGATGTATTTGTTAAATGAAGGGATACTGTAGGATGAGCTCTAAAATCTCTTTTATTTCTGAAATACACTATTTCTTTGCTTTTGCTCCTATAAATATTTTTCAACTCACTTGCTCAGAACACTGTGATATCCTGACAGTGGTAATGCTTAGTTGTACTCATTTAATAAAATAATTAGGTGCTCTCTGATTGTAGTAGCCATAACTAAAATCAATTGGAAGTCATTAAGAGATCATAATTACATTTGAGCAAGCCCTACTCTAATTCAAAATTCATGTTGCTTAATAGGAACTTTTAATAAACTCGCATTAATTTTAGATTTAGAAATTATAATTATCATAGTTGTATCCACATGTTTTCCCACAAAAAATACAGAAAGATAGCAAGTAGTGATTAAGTAGACAAGAACAGAATATAAATTTCTGAATATTTTCACTAGTCATATATTATATGTACATATATACACACCTAACTTTGTAGATTGCAAAACATAACACTCACATGAAGAAATAATGGAAAGAAAATTGTCCTTCCAGATATCAGTTAATGTTTCATCAAGTGTAAAGTTGATCTATATATGAGGAAGAGTCATTAGAGACCCAGAAGGAAACAAATCATAAGCATATTCAGGTGACTGACCATGTAAAATGTTTTAGAGTCAGACTTCAATTCCAAATTAAATACTTAGCTTAAAGAAATACACATCAATTTGCAGATAGCATGACCATGACCCACAATCCAGGGTATTAAAAAAAAAAAAAAAAGGCTGCCCCAAAATGATATTTTCTAAAAAGTGAAATGACAGCACAAAACAAAGGAGCAAAAAGACAGGATTTTTTTTTAAACCTCAAGCCATTGTATTTAGAACAATAATTTCTACTTAGAGGAATATTTCCACAACAAAAATAATTTATCAAACATGAAGACCTGAGAGAAATATTTTTATTTTAGGCACATTGTGTTTTTAAAACTAAAATGAGGTGTCTTGCAGAATATATTTATTATTATGATCAAGTCTTCTAGCCACTGCTTTTGAGACTCTGTTAATATACTGTTCTTTACTTTTAGGTTTTGGTAGAATAGTATTATTCTTTTGTCACTGGTGTTTCAATTTACCTGGTTCCGTAAATTAGTGATTAGTGAGTCCTTTTAATCCTTTAATAAAACTCAAAGAAGACAATAGATTTGAAACTGGGTTATTTTAAACCTACAAACTTGGTAAAAATTATATCTGATTGCATAATATGAGATATCTCCAGTTTGCGAGCCATAAGGAAATAAATAACAGTTTCAAAATACTAAAATATGTAAGAACAGGAAGAGGAATCTATCATAACCTTTTTTTTAAATTTTTTTTTTAAGATTTTATTTATTTATTTGACAGAGAGAGATCACAAGTCGGCAGAGAGGCAGGCAGAGAGAGAGGAGGAAGCAAAGAGCCCAATGTGGGGCTCGATCCCAGGATCCTGGGATCATGACCTGAGCCGAAGGCAGAGGCTTCAACCCACTGAGCCACCCAGGTGCCCCTATCATAACCTATTTTAAAAGAGAAATCTGATTTGTATCCATGTAAATGTGCACAAGCAACATGGTGCTTTACAGGCTAAAATAGATAATTAAAGAAATGAAAAGAATACAATTTAAAACAATAAGAATACAAAGCATTTTATATACCAGACATAGTCTTATTGATAGAGAACCTTTACAATCAGCATAGGTAATGAAAACAAATGGCACAGGAATTGAAATCAATATAATTTGGGAAGCAAATATGAACACAGAAGATACTGGAGATAAATGACTAAAAGAGGAATAAATGTAAGCTCAGAAGCATTCCCCCACTCCTGTAAGGAAGCAACTCAGATACATGCATGGCTTTATATGACTATTTTTCAAATAATCCATAATAAAGAGTAAATAAAGGAATGTACTAGGGACTCAAAGAAATGAACATACGCAGAATGCAAAATCTTGCCAGGAAAATAGACTCAGAAATGCATATAATTATGGGATAAGAAAATAATTAATTCAAATTTGTCATGATGGGGATTAATGACTTATTTTTGATGGAGAATAATGGGCGGGATACAGAGTTGAATTTAGAGAAAAGCAAAAATCTAGGTCAGGTTGTCGTATGACGGAAAGACCTTCGATTTTCTGGAGGATAAAGTTGTACAAATGTTCTCTAAAATGTCAGTGAATAAAATATATGTGTCTTTCTTTTGTTTAATTACAATAATTGTTAAATGAAACGAATCATAGGTGGTTTTTTAGTCTCTTTAACTGAATTTAAATTTTTAAAACACACTAATATTCTATACATAGCAATGGACAAAATGTACAGTATAAATGACCCCTACTTCCCAGAAAAGTCCATGATAAGCAGAATCCCACCAACCAAGTTTGCCCTGATGGCTCTGTTATTCTAATTAAGGCTAGAGTTTTATATACACATACCCCATACAAATGTGGTTAGAATGACCTAAGCCACGTCAATCAGAATTTTGACCTATTTCAACCTGGAAGAGGATAAAGCTACTTCCTTTTAGTGGGTTGGAACAAGACAATGTAAATACTTAGTCAACTAGTAGGCTTATTTCCTAATGGATTCCTAAGATGGTATTCAGAGTAATGAAGCTAAATGAGACAGAAAACGAAATTTAAAGGGGAACAGAAGAAGAAAAAGAGATCACTTCAAAAGTTTGGTGGTTTTACAACTACTGTGTTAATTTTGTTTACAATTTGGCTTAAGAGAGAACAGGTTTACAACAACAAAGTGTGTTAAAGAACATACATGGATTATTGAATCCTTTTTACCGTAAGATGTGAAAAAAAATGCTCTTGCATAAACAATGAATTCTGTTATGTTGAAAAGAAATTTTTAAAAAAAGTGCAAAAAGGAAAAAAAGAAATGCTCTCAAAACTGCCCCAGAAATTTTACCTCTAACAGTATGTAGGAAACCCAAGTATTTGGAAATTAAATAACACATTCTAAATAATCTATCAAATTAGAAATAACATACATGCAAATTTAATATTTTTAACTGAATGATAATGAATAGCCAACATAACATAAAAGATTTCAGAATACATATAATACTTAGAGGAAAATTTATAACTCTGAAAGTTTATATTTAAAAGGAAATAAAAAGTCTAAAATATAAATCTGTATTTTGCCCAATGCAAATAGGAACAAATTAAAGTCAAAATAAGTATAAGGAAGGAAACAATTTAAGAACATAAAATAAGTAAAAATAGACAAATATTAGAGAAAATACATAAAACTAAAAGCTGTATTTGGAAAAATGAGTAAATTGAAAAATAATTAGCAAGAATGATCAAGTAAAGAGGAGGGACCAAATTGCCCATTTCAGAACAAAGTGGGGATGTTACTATGCCATGTACAAACATTAATAGAAATGAAGTTCTGAAAGCACTATGCTTGAATAAACTTGACAACACAAACCATTAGAAAGTAATTTGTAATTAAAAATATTTCCAAAAAGAATTCTCCAGGCCCAGATTGTTTCACTGGTAAATTTTATCAAACTTGTAGAAAAAGTACAAATTCTACTCAACTCTTTGAAGAAGTAAAGGAGGTTAAAATGTTTTTAATTCATATTCTGAGGCCAAGCATTTTAATGACTGTGAAAGTAGAAGTGGTTATTAAAGTACAGAGTAATATACCTCATGGCTACAGAAACAAAAATCCTTAGCAGAATGTGAGAAAACACAATTTAAAGATAAAAAGGACAAGAATCCATAACCAAAAGTATGTTTATTACGGGAATGCAAAGTTGTTTTAACATTAAAAATATCAGACCTTGTAACCATATTAACAGTCTGAAAAAACAAAAGACTTTTCAACAGGTGCACAAAAAGCATTTGCTAAATTCAACATCTATTCACGATAGAATCTATTAGCAAACTGGGTATAGAAGAGAATTTCCACAGCCTGCTGAAGGGCATCCACAAATTGCCTACAGTTAACATTAATTTGTGGAAAAATACAGAACATGCTTTCTATCTATACATTTACACAAGGACACTCAACTCTCAATTCTGTCATTATGGAAAACAAAAATGCAGGAAATGCAAGCATAAGATGTCCATTTTTCTCTTATCAAAAGTTTAAAAGGAGATTCAGTTAGGCTTCACAATTTACTAATTTGTTCTCTACATCCTTTTCCTTTCCTGAATTTTTATAAAGGAAAAGTAAATATGCAGGGAAAAAAACCATTCGTTTAATTATCTCAAAGGCAAGAGCAGTTTGATGGGGATTTCAGGAAATGTAAGAGAGAGATGGGGTTTTTTGATATCAAAATTTATTGATTGAATAAGATTTATTCTGAAAGAACAGGCAGTGTAATTTTGCAAATACACTTATATATTGTAAATTTAAGGTTTTGTTCATTTTTTGTATAGCAAGACTCTTGTACGTTAAAAACTTGAGATGAATTCTGCTTCAAGTCTTTTATTGAAATATTTTGATATTTTACAGGTCTCATAATCCTGATATTGGTATTATTTCCAGTATAATTAAACAACTTGGAAATTCACTTTCAGAGTTACTCACATTAGCATTCACAGACGAAATAGAAGAACCAATATATGACAAATAAAGTTGGTAAAATTTATTATAGTATACTTCATCTGAAACATTTGTTACATTTTTTAAAAACCATGCTAAGTTAAAATTATTAAACTTGGGGGGAAATTTCAAAGAAAGAGAGTGTTTTGGCAAGTGGTAAGTCACAGTGTTTCAATAACAGGGAATAATCATAACCATCCAGTATGTTTTCATTAAATTTCTGTTCCGTGTATGGGAATGTAGTAATCACTATAAGGAATACAAGTAAATATGAAACAAACCGCCCCTATGCTACACTGTTTTGTTTTTTTTTATTCAATGAAAAAAGTAAAATACATGCAAACATCAATCATAGAGTCCAACCGATTAGGACAAGTTGCCAACAAAATGATGATTGCAGTAATACATTTCATAACTATTATAACACAGATTTCACATGGGGATTATGGAAGAGGAGGATGTGAAAGTAAAGTTATAATGATACAATATAAATATTAATGAGTTTATGTAAGATAAAATAAGGTAAATTATGTTTTTACAAGCTCCTGACTTTATTGGAGGCAGGAATAAGATATTCCATAACTCATCTAAAGAACCCTGGAAGAATGCTTAATTATAAGGCTGAAAGAATAACAAATGGTTGGTATTGCTTTCATGTAGCTTCTTTGAAATGTGATTTTTTAAGATAAACTTTAAAGTGCCGAACAATGATTTGCTGACATCCTGATTACTTTCCTCCTTCGCTTTTATAGGCTGTATTGATTCAAATATTGGGAGACTATAATGGTAAACACACATACACATGCAAAACCCATTAAATTAGTAATACTGATATTCAAGTAATATTACATATTAAAATAATCTCAGATATTTCATCAAAAGAATTAAATTTCTCTAATACTTAAAATATATTTGTAATGCATCTGTGTGTGTGTATATATACATATATATATGTCATATAAGTATGTAAATAGATAAATACTTGGGCAAAATTACATCACAGACAAATTAGACAAATCAAGAGAAGTTTTATTAAATTTTTAAAAGATTTATTTATTTATTTATTTGAGAGCGAGAGAACACACAGGGGCAGAGGGAGAAGCAGACCCCTGCACTGAGCAGGGAGCCTGATGTGGGCCTCGATTCCAGGACCCTGGGATCCTCACCTGAGCTGAAGGCAGAGGCTTAACCAACTGAGCACCCAGGTGCCCCTTACTGATTTTTTTGATGAAGGACAATCTTTTTTATATATTGACACAGCACTCATTAATTCATTTGACAAATATTTATTAAATATCTCCTGTGTATTAAGCATTGTATTATAAATTGGTTATATACACTATCAAAATAGAAGCAGCTCCTGCTGTCAAGAGGCTTATATTCTAGTCCCACAGCAGCCCCAGCACTAAGCTGGGAGAAGACATCTAGTATGACTGCAGGGCCCACCCATCAAAACAGGCTTCTCAGGAGACAACTCAGGGATGTCACCCTGCGGTTTGGTGCTACTGCATCTCTGGCAAACACCTGACCTGACTACTCAAGTCCAATGCAGCTTCAGACTGGTCCAGTAACAACATGGGGATGAAATCCTGCTCACAGCAAGCCACGAGAGCCACTGTACTGAATGCAAAATTGGCTCAGCCAGAACTCTAGGGTACACACAACACACACAGGAGACATTCCTGAAATGCCAGGTTCTGGTGAACAGGGTACATGTACCGCATGGCACCAAAGGACTTCTTCATAAGGCCAATATTTTCAAGAGCAGAACACTTGGCTAATTTTCCTAACCCACAGAAACAGACACAATGAGTTAGTCAAAAGGAGAGGAGAGGGGAATATGTCCCAAATGAAAGAACAGGACAAAATCCCATCAAGAGAGCAACAAATGGAGTTAAGGAGTGTGCCTGATAGAGAATTTAAAGAAATGGTTACGGGGGCGCCTGGGTGGCTCAGTGGGTTAAAGCCTCTGCCTTAGGGTCAGGTCATGATCTCAGGGTCCTGGGATCGAGACCTGCATCAGGCTCTCTGTTCAGCGGGGAGCCTGCTTCCTCCTCTCTCTGCCTACTTGTGATCTCTCTCTCTCTCTCTCTCAAATAAATAAATGAACGAATGAATGAATGAATGAATGAATGGTTATGGGGATCCTGGGTGGCTCAGTCGTTAAGCATCTGCCTTCGGCTCAGGTCATGATCCTAGCATCTTGGGATCGAGTCCCACATTGTGTTCCCTGCTCAGTGGGAAGCCTGCCTGTCCCTCTCCCACTTACCCTGCTTGTGTTCCCTCTCTCATTGTGTCTCCCTCTGTTGAATAAATAAATGAAATCTTTTAAAAAAAGGTAAAAAATGGTTATAAAGATGCTCACTGGACTTGAGAAAAGAGTAGAGGACTTCAGCAAGATCCTCAACAGAGAGAGAAAACATGAAAAAACCTATTAAATGAAGAACTCAATAATGACAATTAAAAATACACTAGAGGGGTGCCTGGGTGGCTCAGTGGGTTAAAGCCTCTGCCTTTGGCTCAGGTCGTGGTCCCAGGGTCCTGGGATCGAGCCCCACATCAGGCTCTCTGCTCAGCAGGGAGCCTGCTTTCTCCTCTCTCTCTCTCTCTGCCTGCCTCTCTGCCTACTTGTGATCCCTGTCTTTCAAGTGAATAGATAGAATCTTTAAAGAAAAATAAATAAATAAATAAATAAATAAAAATACTCTAGAGGTAATACATAGTAGACTAGAGGAAGAAGGACAGAATAATGTAAAGCAATCAAGCTGAAAAGGAAAGAAAAAATAAAAACAGAGTAAAAGAACTCAGAGACATCCTCTAGTATAGTAACATTTGCATAAAAACAGAAGAGGAACGATTTACATATAAGGGAAACCCCACAGGGCTATGAGCTGAGTTTTCAGTAGAAATTTTGAGGGCCAGAAGTGGGTGGCATGCTAAATTCAGAGGGCTTAAAGAAAGAAATCCTAAAACCAAGACTACTTTACCCAGGAAAGCTATCATTCAGAATAGGAGAGATAAGAGTTTTCCAGACAAACAAAAGTTAAAGGAATTCATCAGCACTAAACCAGCCCCAGAAGAAATGCTAAAGAGGAGTCCTTGAGGGAATTGGAAAGACCAGAAGCAGGAATAAGTAAAGTAGGAGGCATAAAAACAGTAAAATTAAGTATATTTATAAAAATCAGTCAAGGGGGGTGCCTGGGTAGCTCAATGGGTTAAGCCTCTGCCTTCGGCTCAGGTCATGGGTCTCAGGGTCCTGGGATCAAGCCCCGCATCGGGCTCTCTGCTCAGCAGGGAGCCTGCTTCCCCCTCTCTCTCTGCCTGCTACTGGGCCTACTTGTGATCTCTATCTGTCAAATAAATAAATAAAATCTTAAAAATCAGTCAAGGGATTCACAAAAGGATATATATTATGCATCATATATTATGACACTATATACCAAGAATGTGGAGGGGAGAGAAGTAAAGAAAGGGCTCAAAATCAAGTGAACAACTTCATATAAACTGCTGTATGCATAATGTGCTATATATAAAAATAATGGTAACCACAAATCAAAAGCTAGTAAAGATATGCAAAAAAAAGAGAAAGGAATATATAAATAATATATAGGAATTATAAAATTATAAATTTATATTTATAATTATATAATTATAAAATTATAAAGGAATTTATAACTAAATAAAGCCAGCAAACCATGAGAGAAAAAAGCAAGAGAAGAAAGGAACAAAAAACTACAAAAACAACCATAAAACAACAAAATGACAGTGAGTACAGACCTCTATCAATAATTACTTTGAATGTAAATGGACTAAACATTCCATCAAAAGACACAGGGTGATGGAATGGATAAACAGAGAAGACCCATATATATGCTGCCTCCAGGAGATTCATTTCAGACTCAAGGACACAGGCAGTTTGAAAGTGAAGGGGTAGGGTAGAAGAGCATCTATTATCCAAATGGAAATTAAAGAAGTCAGAGTAGCAGTACTTACCTTGGACAAAATTGACTTTAAAACAAAGACTGTAACAGACAAAGAAGGATACTGTATAATCATAAAGAGAAATAACATAACAAGATATAATAACTAAATAATTATGCACCAAATATGGGAGTGCCCAAATTCATGAAGGAGCTAATAACAAATATTAAGGAAATAATCAGTAGTTAATACAATAATAGTGGACTAAGCAGCCCCACTGACATCAATAGACAGTTTGCCCAAACAAAAAATTCACAAGGAAACATTGGCTTTGAATGACACACTGGACCAGATATCATTCAAAGCCAATAACAGATATATTCAGAACATTCCAACCCAAACCGTGGAGTACACACTCTTTTAAGGGGCACATGGAATATTCTCCAGAATAGATCACGTGTTAGGGCAAAAAGCAAGCCTCAAAAATTCAGAAAGACTGATGTCATACCATGCATCTTTTCTGACCACAATTCTATGAAACTGGAAATCAGCTATAAGAAAAAATCTGGAAAGAACACAAATACATGGAAGTAAAAACCACATGCTATGAACAGTGAATGGATCAACCAAGAATTCAAAGAGGAAATTAAAAAACACATGTATGGAAAAATACAAATGGAAATGGAAACACAATGGTCCAAAACCTTTGGGATATAGCAAAAGCAGTTCTAAGAAGGAAGTATATAGCAATGCAGGCCTACATCAAGAAGCAAGAAAAAATCTCAAACTATTTAACCTATACCTAAAGGAGCTGGAAAAGGAACAACAAAAGAAACCTAAAGCCAGCAGAAGGAAGGAAATATAAAGATTAGAGCAGAAATAAATGATAGAAAAAAAAAATACACAATAGAACAGATCAGAGAAACCAGGAGAGGGTTCTTTGAAAAAATTCTTAAAATTGATAACCTCCTACTTAGACTTATCAAAAGGGAAAGAGAAAGGACTCAAGTAAATTAAATTACAAATGAAAAAGGAGAAATAACACCACGGAAATACAATTATGAGAGAATATAATGGAAAACTACATGTCAACAAGTCAGATAACCTAGAAAAAAATGGATAAATTCCTAGAAACATATAAATTACCAAAACTGAAACAGAAATAGAAAACTTGAACAATCAGTAACCAGCCAATAAATTGAATCATAAACAAGAAACTCCCAGTGAACAAAAGTCCAGGGCCAGATGGCTTCACAGGTAAATTCTACCAAACATTTAATGAAGAGTTAATGCCTACTCTTTTCAAACTATTCGAAAAAATAGAAAAACAAAACACACACACACACACACACACACACACACACAAAACCCTTCCACACTCATTTTATGAGGCCTGCATTATCCTGATACCAAAATTAGAGAAAAACTCCACTAAAAAAGACAACTACAGGCCAATATCCCTGAAGAACATGGATGCAAAAATTCTCAATGAAATACTACCATACTGACTCCAACAATACATTAAAAAAAATCATTCACCATGATCAAGTGGGATTTATTTCTGGGTTGCAAAGGTGGTTCAAAATTATCAAATCAATGTGTTATACCACATTAATAAAGGAAACAATAAGAAACATATGATCATTTCACTTGATGCAGAAAAAGCATTTGACAAAGAACAGCATCTATTCATGATAAAAACCCTCAACAAAGTAGATTTAGAGGGAACACACCTCAATAAAGACCATGTATGAAAGACCCACAGCTAATATCATCCTTAATGGGGAAAAACAGAGATTTTCCTCAGCCTTTCAGGAATAAGATAGGGAAGTCCACTCACACCACAAGAGGTTCTAGCCACAGCAACCAGACAACAACAACAAAAAGAAATAAAGGCATACAAGTTGGCAAGGAAAAAGTGAAAGTCTATTTGCAGATGACATGATGCTCTTTAGAGAAAACCCAAAAGACTCCACCCAAAAGTTGCTAGAACTGATACATGAATTCAGTAAAGTTGCAGGATACAAAATCAGTGTGCCAAAATCCTTTCCATTTCTATACACCAATAATGAAGCAGCAGAAAGAGAAATTAAGGAATCAATCCCAATAAAAAATAAGATACCTAGGAATAAATCTAACAGCAGAGGTGAAAGACCTGTATTCTGAAAACTATAAAATAATGATGAAAGAAGTTGAAGATGACACAGAGAAATGGAAAGATATTCCATGCTCATGGGTTGGAAAAATAAATATTGTTAAAATGTCTATAGTACCCTGAGCAGTCTGCACACTTAATGCAATCCTTATCAAAATACCAGAAATATTTTTCACAGAGCTGGAACAAGCAATCCTAAAATGTGTATGTAACCACAGAAAATTCCAAATAGCCAAAGCACCTTGAGAAAGAAAACCAAAGCTGGAGACATCACAATTCCAGATTCAAAGCTATAGTGATCAAAACAGTATGGTATTGACACAAAAACAGACACATGAATCAATAGAACATAAGAGAAAACCCAAAAGTGAACCCACAACTATATGGCTAATTAATGTTGAACAAACCAGGAAAGAATATCTAATGGGAAAAAGACAGTCTTTTCAACAAATGGTATTGGGAAAACTGGAGAGCAACATGCAAAAGAATGAAACTGGACCACTTTTTTTTTTTTCAATATGCACCTGTGTATTTTTTTTTAATAAACATATATTTTTTCCCCAGGGATACAGGTCTGTGAATCACCAGGTTTACACACTTCACAGCACTCACCATAGCACATACCCTCCTCAATGTCCATAACCCCGCCCCCACAACCCCCCTCCCTCCAGCAACCCTCAGTTTGTTTTGTGAGATTAAGAGTCACTTATGTTTTATCTCCCTCCCAATCCCATCTTGCTTCATTTACTCTTCCCCTACCCACTTAACCCCCCATGTTGCATCTCCTCTCCCTCATATCAGGGAGATCATATGATAGTTGTCTTTCTCCGATTGACTTATTTCGCTAAGCATGATACCCTCTAGTTCCATCCACGTCGTCGCAAATGGCAAGATTTCATTTCTTTTGATGGCTGCATAGTATTCCATTGTGTATATATACCACATCTTCTTTATCCATTCATCTGTTGATGGACATCTAGGTTCTTTCCATAGTTTGGCTATTGCGGACATTGCTGCTATAAACATTCGGGTGCACGTGCCCCTTCGGATCACTACGTTTGTATCTTTAGGGTAAATACCCAGCAGTGCAATTGCTGGGTCATAGGGTAGCTCTATTTTCAACATTTTGAGGAACCTCCATGCTGTTTTCTAGAGTGGTTGCAGAAAACTGGACCACTTTTTAAACACACACACACACACACACACACACACGAACCTCAGAATGGATGAAAGACCTAAATGTGAGACATGAAACCATAAAAACCCTAGAAAATGATAAAGGCAGTTTGCTTTTTGACACTGGACATAGCAATTTCTTTCTAGATATGTCTCCTAAGGGAAAAACTGTTGGGACTTCATCAAAATAAAAAGCTTTTGCACAGCAAAGGAAACAATAAAACTAAAAGGCAACCTATAGAGTGGGAGAGGATATTTGCAAATGACATATCTGATAAAGGGTTAGTTAGTATCATAATTATACAAAGAACTAATAAATTTCAACCCCCCAAAAAACAATCCAATTAAAAACTAGACAGAAGACAGGAATAGACATTTTCCAAAGAAAACATCCAGATGGCCAACAGACACATGAAAAGATGCTCAAAATCAAGATCATCAGGGAAATACAAATCAAAACTACAGTGAGATAACACCTCACACCTGTTAGAATGGCTAAAATCAACCACACACAGAAAAATATTCATTGGTGAGGATGTGGAGAAAGAAAAACCTTCCTGTACAGTTGATGGAAGTACAAACCAGTGGAGCCGATCTGGAAAAAAGTATGGAGGGATAGGGACGCCTGGGTGGCTCAGTTGGTTAAGCAGCTGCCTTTGACTCAGGTCATGATCCCAGTGTCCTGGGATCGAGTCCCACATCGGGCTCCTAGCTTGGCAGGAAGGCTAGTTCTCCCTCTGCCTCTGCCTGCCGCTCTGTCTGCCTGTGCTCGCCGGTGCTCTCTCTCTGACAAATAAATAAAATCTTTAAAAAAAAAAAAAAAGTATGGAGGGACCTCAAAAAGTTAAAAATAGAATGACTCTATGATCCAGCAATTGTACTACTAGGAATTTACCCCCAAAATACAAAAATTGTAATTTGAAGGGATGCATGCACTCCGATGTTTATAGCTGCATCTCCAATAGCAAAATTATGGAAATAGTCCAAGTGTCCATTCACTGATGAGTGGATAAAGAAGTGGTGTGTGTGTGTGTGTGTGTGTGTGTATGGAGATGGATGGATATATATGGATGGATGGATATATATAATGGATTATTACCTAGCCATAAAAAAGAATGAAATCTTGCCATTTGCTAAAACCTAGATGGAGCTACAGAGTATTATGCTAAGGGAAATAAGTCAGAGACAAATACTGTATGATTTCTCTCATATGTGGAATTTAGAACCAAAACAAGCATTAGGCTGAAGAGAGAGAGAGAGAAGCAAACCAAGAAAAAGACACAACTATAGAGAAAAAACTGAAGGTTACCAGAGGGAAGGTGGTGTTGGGGGGGGGAAGGTTAAATAGGTGATGGGGATTAAGAAGTACATGTATGATGAGCACTGGGTGTTGTATGGAAATGTTGAATCACCGTATTATACACCTGAAACTAATATCCCACTGTATGTTTACCACCTGGAATTTGAATAAAAGCTTAAAAAAAAAAACATAGAACAGATTATAGAAGCCAGGAGTTATTTCTTTAAAAATATCAACAAAATTGGGGCACCTGGGGGCTCAGTGGGTTAAGCCTCTGCCTTTGGCTCAGGTCATGATCTCAGGGTCCTGGGATCGAGCCCCACATCAGGTTCTCTGCTCAGCAGGGAACCTGCTTCCCCCTTTCTCTGCCTGCCTCTCTGCCTACTTATAATCTTTCTCTGTCAAATAAATAAATAAAATCTTTAAAAAAAATCAACAAAATTGATAAAGCTTTAGCCACACTCAGAGAGAGAGAGAGAGAGGACCGAAATAAACAAAATCACAAATGAAAGAGGAGAAACAACAATCAACACCACAGGCATACAAAAGATTATGAAAATATTATGAAAAATTATACACCAAAAAATTGAACAACCTAGAAGAAATGGATAAATCCTGAAAACATATAACCTCCCAAAACTGAACTAGGAAGAAATAAAAAATTTGAAATACCAATTATTAGCAATGAAATTGAATCACTAATTGAAAAACTCCTAACACAAAAGTCCAGGACCAGAGAGATTCACAGGTAAATTTTTCCAAACATTTAAAGAAGACTTAATATCTATTCTTCTCAAACTATTCCAAATAAATGAAAGACGAAGAAAACTTCCAAATTTATTCTACATCTATTGAAAAGATATTTTTTATCCTTTCTCTTATTGATGTGATATTATCATATTTATTAATTTTGCAAAATTTGAACCATATTTGCGTCTCAGAAATAAATCCCACTTGATTATTTTTAATGTATTATTGGGTTCAGTTTGCTAGTATTTGGTTGAGGACTTTTGCATCTATGTACATAGTAGATATTAGCCTGTAATTCTTTTTTTGTTTTTTAGTGTCTTTACCTGTTTTTGATATCATTGTAATGTATGCCTGGTAGAATAAATTTCCCTCTCAGAGGCTTAAGAGTACACTTAACATGTTGAGCACTAAGAGAATTGTTGAATCACTGTATTATACACCTGAAACTAATATAACACTGTATGTTAACTATACTGGAATTATTTTTTTAAAAGAAGGTTATATTTTATTTTGCTCTTACATTTACTCAGTATTTTATAGTTTAGGGTCACTCTGTAACACACAGAATCATTCATCTCTGTCAATAAGTTGCTCTAAGATCGTGTTTATGAAGAATGTAACAGAACATGACTCAGAATGAAAGTCACAAATACATGCAAAACTACTAATTCCTTGGGCACCTGGCTCTCTCTGTTGGTTAAGCTCAGGTCACGGCCCAGGGGTCTTAGGATCAAGTCCCATATGGGGCTCCCTGCTCAGTGGGGAGCCACTTCTCCCTCTCCCTCTGCTGCTCCCCCCACTTATTTTCTCTCTGTGTTAAATAAATAAATAGAATCTTAAAAAAAAAAAACAAACTACTAATTCCTTGCCTTGGTTACCATCCTTCTAAGCCCTGTATACCAGACCAAATTAAAGTATGAAACTTTTTTTCTTATGAACTCTTTAACATGACCAACATTTTTTTTCATTTTCATATGTAAATATTATTAATGCAACAAGAGATATTTCTCTATCTTATCACAGTTTAGGAGGCATTTTGGGAGACCTACGAAGGGCTTATAAATATTTAAATTGAATAAATGTGTTGTTGTTTGAACGGTCAGTGCCTAGCCATATCTTTGAACAATTATGCGCTTTCAAAGAAAATCTCTGATCCTGAAAGCAAAAGCTGTGTGACAACTGACCAGACTGGTTCAAGGAACTTTGGGTGCATTCTGGAGGGACACTAAACTAATCTTTGGTAAAACAAAGGAAGGTGTCATGAGGGAAGTACAGCCAGAAGTAAAAGCAAAAGTTAGCATCTAAGAGAGAAAAAGGAGAGAAGAAGTTCTCCAAGACTGATTCAGGGAATAGACAAGAAAAAAGTTGAGTGCCTGCGGACATATATGTGACAACTGATGTATATTAAAGGAGAAGAGTACAACAGGAAATGACAGTATCTACCAGAAAGTTGCAAAACAAACTATGGCACTATGGTGCCTATCTTAGCAAACAGAGTATGGAAGGACTTTACATTGGACATCTCAGCTGTTCTCAAAGGCACAAACTCTCCCACTGTCACCATCTTTGACAGGTAGATGGGCAATTTTCACTTCACTCAAATTGGTGAGGAACGCTGCTTCTCTTAGATATTACAGGATTTTGAGCCAATTGTTTCTCCAAGGCAAACTAAAGGATACTGTCATTGAAAACTTTAATATTGGTCTTATACACCAGCTTTTATATTTTTAAAAATTATCTTCAAAGGCACTGTTTTAATGTACATACACCAAACATATTTTCAAGTGTAACAATCTGGAGATTCTGCTAGGAAATATTCTATGTGAAAGACAGAAAATTTCACAGTCTTTCATGCTACATTGAAAGATTTACTGTGAGTTAACTGGTGTATGGAAACATTTTTACCTGCACAGAAAAAGAAAGCAAGCCATTGTTCTACTATACAGTAAATAATCATTTTTAGCTTCTGGATTATTGAAAATTACAAAACACCAAGGTTCAGAAAAGTGACATTGTAGATATATAATTATTGTTATGGGATTTTTAATATCATATATATATATATATTATTATGTTATGTTAGTCACCATACATCACTAGTTTTTTATATAGTGTTCCAAGATTCATTGTTTATGTATAACACCCAGTGATCCATGCAATACGTGCCCTCCTTAATACCCACTACCAAGTTCACCCATCCCCCTCCCCTCTAAAACCCTCAGTTTGTTTCTGAGTCCAGAGACTCTCATGGTTTGTCTCCCCCCTGATTTCCCCCCAGTTCATTTTTCCTTTCCTTCTCCTAATGTCGTCCATGTTATTCCTTATGCTCCACAAGTAAGTGAGACCATATTATAATTGACATTCTCTGCTTGACTTATTTCACTCAGCATAATCTTCTCTAGTCCCATCCTTGTTGATGCAAAAGTTGGGTATTCATCTTTCTGATGACCGAGTAATATTCCATTGTATATATGGACCACATCTTCTTTATCCATTCGTCTGTTAAAGGGCATCTCGGCTCTTTCCACAGTTTGGTTATTGTGAACAATGATGCTATTAACACTGGAGTACATATTTTTATATACATGTATTTTTCATTTGATGAAAACTTTTCTGCTTGGAGAAAGGTAATAAGTACTGCAAAGATAGCTTTGATGACAGTCTCTGTGATGGTTAATGTGTCAACTTGGCTAGGCTATGGTACCCAGATGTTCTGTCATCTACCAGTTTAGGTGTTGCTCTGAAGGTATTGTTTTTAGAGGTGATTAATATTTAAATCAGTAGACTTTGAGTAAAAGAGATTATGTTCCATAACATGGGTGGACCTCATCTAAGCAGTTGAAGGCCTTAAGAGAAAAGACAAGAGTTTCCCTGAGGAAGAAGGAATTCTGTTTCCAGACTACCAGTTTACACAGCAGATTTTTTACTCTTGTTCTCATAATCACGTGAGTTGATTCCCTAAAATAAATCTGTATGCACATATGTATATACATGGTGTGTGTGTGTGTGTGTGTGTGTGTGTGTGATGGTTCTGTTTCTTTTATAGAGCCCTGACTAATGCAATCTTTCTTATATAATTCATGTTTATTATTTGATTCATTTGACAGATATTTATTGCATACCTATTTCATTCTTTGCTCTGTACTTAGACTTTTAAGTACAAATTTTTTAAAAAAGGCTAACACAAGTTCCATCCTCATGGAGTTCAAAATATGATGGTTAGTCAGAACCTCATCAACTGGTCATTACAAAAAAAAAAAACAAAACTGAATTAAAACAAGGCTTTCAACAGCCTGACTTCAGGCAGACTAATCTTTGTGTTCCACATATATTGTCAAATTGCCCAAGTTTGTTTCTACCTTAGGAGCCAGTTGATCTTAATATTCACAAGGTATCTCTGTGTCAGAAAGTAGGAATGCTAACTCCCTGGGAATGGGTACTTTGGCATTCTGTGCAGATTACCCTTCCCAGGCTGGCACTCTTATCTCCAAGCTGCTGCAGGGAATTACCCTGAGCCTAAAGGGAATCACCACCCACCAGGATACACTCTCTGAATGTCAACAGCCAAAGAATTACTGACATGAGGATAAAAAAAAAAAGAACTCTTCCTTGGTAGGAGCAATGCTTCTGATGTACAGCTCCCCATGAAAGGAGGCCAGAGACTACATCTCTGTGTAATGTCCCTCCCTTCCCTATTTTGCACCTCCCACTCCCCTCCTCCCAAAAGCACTCTCTGCGGAAGTCACTTTCATAAGAATTTGCATTCCAGGTTCTGCTTGTAGGAATCCTAACCCAAGATACCTGTTCTTGAGGAGAATCTTTTCTACTATGGAAGAAGTGCCAATTTTTCCACCTAGATATTTGAAATGGTTCTGTCCCTGATGCACGTTCTTCCTCTCACTGCAGGCATGAGGGAGGACACTATTCCCCCAAAGAGATTTTCCACTAAGGATTCCCATGGAGAACTGTCTAGGTTTCAATGGCTGTAGTTTTGGATATTTCCACTTTATCCCCATGTGGCTTTTCCTCTAAAACACTCCCATGTGGCTAGGGGACTCTAGACACAATCAATACTCCTTTGCAGTGATCTAGACTTTGGAACTGAGTCCCAGTACCCTTCTAAATGTCCCTCATGTGCTGTCCCTTCCTGTTACCTCTGTTACCTGCTTTCCACCAGTTTTAATCTTTGCCATCTCATAAGTGTGATCCCTTCCAGTCACAGAGAGAAGGGATGTCCAAGCTGATATTCATTATCCACACATCTAATCCATATTTTGCAAAACACGCCCTAATGACTACATGAAGGAAACACATCATCATATTCCACTCAGTGGAGCAAAGACCTAAATATCCACCATATGAGGAAGTGTCCATGATATGCCACTGCCTCGAGAAAAGAAAAAAAAGTTTTATTATATTGTAATCAAAAACCTCAAATTAGGTCTAATTATACAATTTTTATCCAACACAACCCACCTCTGCTGATGATAAAAGTAAAATATCAGGGTCTATTAATAAACATATCAGTGAGTTTAGTCTCCAGGAGACTATAATGTTTACATAAAAATTTATGAATTGAAACAGTTCCAAATTTTCAAAAGGTAAACATAGCAGAAAAAAATGGTAAATTGAGTAACTATTTGAAAAATGTATTTGTAGAAAGCTTTTGGTGTTTTTAGTGTCAAGGTAATAATACTGTGTATCTTTGTATTTGGGTGCAGTGATGTGGGTAAAAAAGGAAGATTGTGTTGCAAGTTATAAGGTCATAGAGTTTATTATACAAATAAATCAACCAATCAAAAAGTACTGAGTTCTAAGAAGAGAGAGGGAAAGCTTATAAAAAATGACCTTTTAGTAAATTTCTTAATTATTCTAGTTACAAGTTGATAAAATGACTTGTTTTTTATGGACGTGAAACTTACTGCCTCCAGTATTCGAGTATCATAAATTTTATTCTGAGTGACTCTGATAGGCTTGAGAAATGACCCTCAATCAAATTAATGTATTAACTAAATCTGAAATGGAACATCACGTGCAAAACTGAGGATGTGTGAGAGGACAAATCTCCTTAGGAGAAGAGAAATTACTTGATATGATTGTAACAGGGGACATAGGCAAGATCACAAGACGAGGCATACAGGTGATACATTATAAAAGGGTTACATGCCTCATGAGGAGATTTATTGATTTTATTAATGTTTCTTAAAAGTGACATCAGAATTATTGTGGGGCATACTTTAAAAGTGTGGATTGCCCCAACAGGGATTTTATTATCAGTAAGGATTGAGAATCACTCTATCAGTAATGGAGAAGCCTAGAAGGGTTTCAAACAGAAGTGTGACAGAAAAGTGAGGGAAAAAATAAAAGAAGAAAAGGGAGAAAGATCTATTACCAAATCCAAAGAAATACAGAAAATGTAGAATAAAATCAGATGCTCAATTAGAGGCTATCATCAACTAGAATCATAGATACATCCAGCCCTCTTTTCTAAACTGTGTTGCCTAGGATGACTATAAATACAAAGCCAGTAAAGCACATTTTAGACAAACTCAGGAATTACCATAACAAATGCTTCCAAATTATGCAGACAGTTAAATGGAGAATTACATCACTACCTCTTCTCCTTTCAAGTAGTTACCTCAGCAGACATAACTATCTTCTAACCAATTTTGATTTGGTCTAATTTCAGCTTGATTGGAATTAATTTGTACTTCCTTTCACTTACCAGAGGATATAGTTATATTTTCAAATATTTTTGGGTGCATGGGATCAGAAATGGAGAAGTGAGTTTTGATGATTCAATAACTAATGCTCTGAGCATATAAAACAAAATTAAATTCTGGAGCATTTATCTTCTTACAAGTAATATTTTTTTAATTCTTGAAAGAGCAAACCTAAATCTCAGTGGGTTCCTTGCAAAACAAATAGTTACTAAAAATACTTTTTTAATTGTCACAGAGAACATGCATGCCAAAGCCTTTGGCTCAGACTGAGGTCAAGTTAAAACTTCCAGAACTAAACAAATTTTCTGTATGCAAACATCTTTCCAGCAAATAAATTAGTTCCTTAGTTTTTATAAATTTACAAGTTACTGAGTAGCCATGTTTGCTAGATTTGAGACTGTACTCTAGCCCTTTGGGTTCCTTATGCCAGCCAGTCAACAGGAAAAGAAGGAATCTTACTATACTGGCTGGGCTGAGTGATCCTGTGTATCAAGGGATATTGGTTTTCTACCACATAAATATGGCGCAAGAGTGCATATGTCTAGAGTGAAAGGGATCCATTAGGTTTCTTAGTATTCCTATGCACTATGATGGAAGTAATTAGAAGATTACAAAATCCAGCTCAAGGTACACTGCTACTGGAAAGATCCCTGGAAATTAAGGTTGGGTAATATAGCCAGGCAAGAATTTTGAGTGTATGTTGAGGGCAAAGAGAATATGGGATGAGTAGTTGAAGAAAGTAACTCTAATACTAGCTGCAATCACACGAGCATTTGCAAAAACAAGGAAGGAAATAATCGTATTTCTTCCTTATTGCAATACAATTACGTTTGTGTTTATTTTAACCAATTATTTAACTTTTTTCCATTCTCTCATTTCCTTATCGTTGAAAGGGAGTATGTTAATAGTAATTAGTGTTATATCTCATTCATTAATAGAGATCCAAAAGGGAAGTGTGACTTAGCTACAAGAATGAAGAATGAACATCACACAAAGACAAAAAATAGACTTTGTATCATCTTTAATCTTTGTATCATTAACATTTTTTTCATGTAGGCAGGATAATTGTAAGACAGAATGTGACTTTGCTATTGTCTTTTTAACAATTAAGTATGGTTTCAAGAGATGTATGTGTTTGCCAAGTTGATAAGAGGTAGACTATGATGACTTTGTAATGTATCATAATGGCTAGGTTGAAGCACGTTTTCCTGAATATACTTTCTTTTAAGATTCTGGTTAGAATGGTCCACAGGAGAGATTCTTGGGACTATTTGGAGGTTGGCAGTAGAGCAGCTGCCATTTTGTTGCTCACTGCCTTGTTTCTGATCTGCTGACCTTCCTCCTGAAACTGTTTCACCCTGAAGCAGTCCTTTTCATGGTACAGCTATGATTTTGACCTTGACAGTGGTCCCCCATTTCCTCAGGACACATCCCACCAAGGTCAGAGTCAAAGTGATATCAGCTCTATTCCATCCTCACAGGCCGCAGTGTGTGTGTGTGTGTGTGTGTGTGTGTGTGCATGTGTGTGTGTGCGCGGGGTGGTGGGGGTTTCCAGCTTCTTGCTGCTCTTCCCCACACACTGCTTCCGTCTTCCCTTGTCAACTGCCTGTCCTTCAAGACTCAACATCAGACACAAAAAACAAGTCTTACACAGAATTCCCAACTGGCTCCTATAATTGCATCAGAATATCTACCTGTGAAAAATATAATCATATTATTTTGAACTTAATTGAACCTTGACTGATAGACACAATAACTCAGAAAGCTAGTGCTAGAAATTTCCAACTCATTAATCCCATTCATTCTACTGCAATTGACAATACACCACCCAAATGTCAGAACATTATGTATCACAGGAAATCCTTTGTCTCACTTGTAACTGTCAGACAGTTAGGAATGAGCCAGCAGGGCTCAAACAGGTGCTGGCCACACCCTAAGAGCTGCCCCCTAGGGTTAACAGCCACACCTTCAGAGCCACCTCCCAGGGCTAACAGAAGAGGAAGGACCTTGCCACAGAGCCTGCTCAAAAGCTACAAGGGGACTTCTCAGAGCTGAGCATGTGCACAAAATGTGCGGTTTGCCCTTAAGTACCTTTAAGGTCAAAACAAAAATTCATTAGACATTCCTAAATATACAATACATAAATAAATGCAATTATAACAGAACGTGTCATAGGTAGCCACATGCGCAGAAGCTGAAATGTTGTATAACCTCCAACTGTCAATCAAAAATGCCAATCAAAGCCATAATTATATATGCAGAAAGTAGGCTTAAAATTAAAAAGATGCAGCTAGAGCTTCTCAGGGCCATTATCCCTCTTGCTCTGGCAGTGACCCACTTTGACTCTTGAGAATGTAAACTATCCATTCTGGTCTTGGGTCTCCAATTCTTTGGTGCATCTGGGATAAGAATCTAGTGATGAGGAAACAAACTGAGTTTTTTGTTTTTTTTTTTTTAAGAATTTATTTATTTATTTGACAGGGAGAGAGCTCACAAGTAGGCAGAGAGGCAGGCAGAGAGAGGTGGGGGTGAAGCAGGCTCCCTGCTGAGCAGAGAACCCAATGTGGGGCTCAATCCCAGGACCCTGAGATCATGACCTGAGCTGAAGGCAGAGGCTTAACCCACTGAGCCATCCAGGCACCCCACAAACTGAGTTTTGACAAAGACACTTTCCTTGACCAAACTCTATTTAGGCTCCTCTGAACTCTCCTCTCAACTAGGCTTCAACCTTGGCAAAGGAAAACTGCTTACTCAAACTACAAGATTTTTTATCAAACCCCCACCCTTACCCTGTACATACACAACATACCAAGAAACAAACACTAAAGGAGTTTCTAACCACTCAAACCCACATCCCCAGGATGAAGTCTCCAGTACCCTAAGTTCTTGCTTAAGAAAGCTCGAAGTGGCCAGAAGTTACTTTTTGTTCCAGCGGAAACCCAATGAACAGAAAGCATGCATTATAAATCCTTTCTCTTTTCCCTCTGAGATGTAAATCCTCTACCATCAGAACCACCTTCTCAAGAACCTGAGAATGCATTTAAAATGAAAACATTCCAGAGGATCGTTCTTACACTTGCTCCCTACAGGAGGGGAAGCCCCTGACTTCAAGGGGCTCCCGCTATAACATACACCACTGCCTCCTGTGGTAAGGTTGGGAGAAGATTTGTTTCTTCTCTGGATGTGAGTCAGTTAAGAAACCTAGTTGGCATGGTCACATGAGCCAAACTCCCTTGACACCACTCAGTATCTTACCCTTCACACAACCCAGCCTTCAGTCTCCCCCTCATTGTTAGGTGAAGCTGAATTTAGTTCATGCTGGGTCCTCTTCCCTCTTGTAATAGTTATTCCTAAATAAAATCTATCCTTACTCCTTTAACTAGTGTTGGGCATTATTACCTTGGTTAGTTCATTCCTTTTATGATCTGTATATTGAGCTACTATTGGGACCAGAGCGGGTCTGGGAATTACTAGGAACCAAACATACAGTTGGAGATAATACGTTCATTATAACTTTGTCACCTTTTAGGGGTGAACTGGAAAGCCTGGTGGGTTTCAAGTTCCTTTAGGAATTTTCATAAATTAGAGAACCTAACCATTATTCCCAAGTTATAGCTAAGCAGCTTAAAATGGATCTGAGAAGTAATAATAAAAAAACTAGGAGTAGCTGGCTAAAATACATTTATTTCAGGGGACACTAAATTCCCTAAATTCGACAAAGCCTTACCAGAGGATCACAGAAATTCCAAAGTTATTCTTTCATTATCTGAACTTAAGAACACTTTCCAAAATTTGAGGAACGGTATAAGCCTACAATTTTGGGTTTCTAAGTAGCTATTCTCTTATGTAGACATAATTAAAAATACACATATATTTTCAAGCGAAAATAGAAAAGGCCCTTTGGTTCTGTTGCATGGAAAAGTCATTTATTTTCAAAAATACAAATTTAATTTAGATTCTTTTATAGTAATTTTAGGGTTAATAATTTCCTATTTCCCATTGATATAAAGTAAATTTACTTGGAGAAAAGTAACCATTTCTTGCTATACCCAGTAATATGCATAATTCTATAAATTTGCAGTTTACTGCAATGAAACTACAGATTTATATATAAACTAGGGGTAAAAGAGTAAATGAATAGGAGGTTACACTATTTCCCCTTGTTAAATTCTTACCCTATAAATAAACCATTCTGAATTACCATGAGTGTCCTTATAGTCAACTACCTAGCTAACTAGAATGTTAAAGTATCCAATAGGTAAATCTAATAACACAGACATACTGACTCCTTGCCTAATGAGTTCTTTGAAGTCCCTCTTGGATTTGATGCAATCAACATTAGTGGCCTTGTCACTTTCCTTTCCTATTGATTTTCTGAATATCATTTTCTTTAACGTAAAAGGTCAGTGAGAAACACAGAGATTGCGTACAATGCTGAAAGAACGTGTGTGTGTCTGTGTGTTGTGTGTGTGTGTGTGTGAAGACAAAGGTACAGTGTTTACTGAAACAAAATGTTGAATAATGTCCTTTTAATTTTAATCATAATTTGGCCACACTAAACCACCTCTGGTCTTTGATTTAATAATACTCCATGATAAGACTTTCAATTTAAACCTGGTATCATGCAAGACAACAATAAGGCTCATGTATAAATTAGAGGGGAAAAAACAGTTGAACATATTTAGATCATAAATAGCATAGCTTATGTTCCTGACTGGCTATTTCTGTAAATAAAGAATATTAATTTGTTGTAGTCAAGGCAGTTTCTGTGCTGATCACATGTGAGAGGGAGTCTCATGTCTAGTACAGAGTTCAATGTTTCTAACCCTTATCTTGGGTATTTTAAAATTTATGCTACATCCAATTTTTGAGCACAATGTCATTCTATTCTAGTCTACAAAAGGCACAATGTTATTTCTAGATAAAGGAGATTTTTTTTAAATGAATTCAAGATGAAAATTTCCTTTCCTCCTTTCATTCAAGATGAAGCCCAAGTTCAGGCTATCATTAACACAGTGGTCACCTCAATAAAACTTCAGTAGTATAGAATGTTCAGAGGAAGGAACAGAGTGTTTGCTCCCTTAAGCTGACATTTGTTGTCATATGGCAAGAATGTGATGCAGACATTCCTATATGGCCATGAAGGGTACATGAAAGTTAGCTGAGATCTTTGGCTCGTGACTGTGTCTGATAGGGACAAACATACTTTCTGACTCAAGTTGTAAGGAGTCTGTTTGGGCAAGTTTCAGGCAGGAGACATGGGGGCTTGAGGAGGTCTGTTAGCACCATCGAAGAAGAGGGAAGCTCACTGAATCCTGTGCAAGGCACCAGACAGAACTATGTATGATTTACCTATTCTCCATGACATCATTCTCACTTCCCATACAAGGCTGAGGGATTTGTATCATCGATAAGATCAGGAAGAGGATGTTCATGTTGGCTCAGACCAATCTTTGGTTCTCTCTTGTGCCATGGGCTTCCTCACAGTTTGTGTTGCCTTTCTCTTGACTTGATTTCCTTCAAGTTAGCCAAGACAAAGTTTTGATTGACAGGAGATGTCTGCATTTGACAGTCGTTCTGTCCATGATTTGTGGGAATTTCAACTCAAGAGGTTAAGGAGCTACAAGTTTGGCTCTTGGACAAAGTCTCATTTTACAGTCCCATTTTCTGCAATTTGTTCCATCTTTATTTCACTCCTTGGGTCTATTTTTACTACTGGTTCAGAATTGGGGGTGGGGGAGAGAATTGATTATCTGCCTTAAACACCAAAACTTTGTAATAGATTAGTTTACTGATTCATTCACTGATCCACTAAAGACATTTTCATTAAGAACCTACTATGTGTTGGGATTTAGGTTAAATCCTGGAGATAAGATAATAAAGAAAAACTCGATTTCTGATCTCGTGATATCATTGGCTTAGAAAATATTGATATTAATAAAATTATCACAGTAACACATGTAATTTCAAACTGAGATAAGATATTGAAAGCATATTGCAAAGGAAATTGATCTTGATAGACTAATTTAATAAAAAGGAGTGGGATTTCAGGGAAGACCTCCTTATAAAAATGGTACTTATGGTGAAATCTGCAGGATAGGTAGTTAAATAGGTAACAGACTGAAGGGAGAGCATTCCAGTCAAAAAGAATGAGCAATAATTAGGTCCCCCAGTCAGCTTCATTTATACGGAAATGATGGGCCAAAAGTGGACATTACTAGGGGCAGATGGTCTTGCACAGGAACCACTGTGCAAATTTAAGGAAGTTTATGTTTTCCCAGGGGCCTTGAAAAGATGTTTTTTGAACAGGGCCCATACCTGTGTTCTGTGGTCCTGACCGTGGTCTGAAAAACCACAGAACTCCCCAAAAAACGAAGGCTCGTGTAGCTCAAAAGCAGAGACAAAGCAGGAAAGCAGGAAAGAGGCAGGAGCGTTAGAAGTAGCACAGATCAGGTTTGCATTCCTGAGAATTGTGGGTTTTATTATATGAACAATGGGAGGCAACTGAAGAATTGTGTGATCAGATACATGTTCTGAAAATGTCACTTATGTGGACAAGGAATTGAAAGGTAAAGAGTGATGGCAGAGTAGATATGCCATTAGGGTAATTCTATTGTCCAGGTAAGACAGGATAATCTATTAAGGTGGTAGCACATATTTTACAGAGAGATTTGGAACTTAAAAACTGTAAGTCAGGGAGACAACTGTGTCATGCAGAACTGCAGAACACGGGCAATTTAACTCATGATTGTACTATTCTTGATTAGGAATCTTGGGCGTAGTCATGTCTTATAGGAAAGGATATGAGTATAGTTTTGCATATACTGAGCTTCGCTTGTATCATATGTATATGTCAAATCAAATTTTATATAGATCTGAAACTCATAGGAAAATTGAGAAGTAAATATATAAAATTAAAAGTCATCATGTAATAGTGGAAATAAATACGAAAGTACATATAAAGTTTCTTATGGAAATACCTTTAAGTTAGGAACTGATTGCCTTCAAAATGTAGTGGTCAGGTGGGAGATGATAATGTGCAGGGAGAAAGACAGGATCAAGGAGGAAAACATAGTGAGAAAATACAGATGTAGTGAAAAGAAAGGGCATCTTGCACCCCAATGTTCATAGCAGCGATGTCCACAATAGCCAAACTGTGGAAGGAGCTGAGATGTCCTTCAACAGATGATGGATAAAAATAAGGTCCATATATACAACGGAATATTACTCAGCCATCAGAAAGCATGAATACCTACCACTTGCATGACATGGATGGCACTGGAGGGGATTATGTTAAGTGAAATAACTCAAGCAGAGAAACACAATTATCATATGATTTCACTCATATGTGAAGCATAAGCAATAGCACGGGGAAGGAAGAAAAAAGAAGGAAGGGGGGATGAATATCAGAGGGGGAGATGAACCATGAGAGACTATGGACTCTGCAAAGCAGTCTAAGGGTTTTGGAAGGGAGTGAGTGGGGGATTGGGTAGCCAGGTGATGGGTATTAAGGAGGGCACATGTTGTAATGAACACTGCGTGTTACATGCAAATAGTTGAATCATGGAACACTACATCAAAAATCAATGATGTATTCTATGGTGACTAACATGACATATGGAAAAAAATAAAATTTTATAAAAGATCAAATGATATTAGATTTCAAGTAAAAGGACTGACAAGTGCTCACTGAATGTAATGGTATTAAAGTCACAGGAAGCAGAAATTATTTTTAGAGGAAGTCTCTAGAGGCTAGAATACTGACCTGTGTTAATGAGTGACAAATGAGGGAGAGGTAATACTCATACCACAGTAAGTACAGACAACCCTACCCAAAAGACTGGCTAAAAATGGAAGGAGAATAAAGGGGTGATAGCTGGAGAGCAAGGTGAAGCAGAGCTGGGGGAGCTGCTTTTGTTATCATTGGAGATAGTGTGTGGTTTAATTTTACAAAGGGAGAGCGTTAAATTGGATTAAACGTTGGAGAGAAAGATTGATTCCACAAGTGGTGGTTGGCTTCTGAGTGAAGAGGGAAGGAATTACAATCAAGACACAGGTAGAGGGATAAATCCACATAATTAATGATTTTCTCAGATATTTATTAAGTGCCTACTTAATGAGTGTGTATGTGTGTGTGTGTGTGTGTGTATATATATATATACATATATATATATATATAGAGAGAGAGAGAGAGAGAACGTGTGCATATCTGAGAAATGGGACCACGAAGTACTGGGGAACACTTCTATGGATAATGGGCTTGACTGGGACCACAGTAAAATAATAAGTCACCATAGAACAAACTTTATAACCTTTTCACATTCAACATTCAGAGATGGCATGTTTATTATTCTAAAGCTATCTATTAAAGTTAACTCATTTTTTCATTTGTAATCAGATTCATTTAAACATAAAACCCTATGTGATACAGTCTTTGCTAAAGTGTTTCTTCAAAAAGGCAGAAGAGCTAAATGTATAAACAGATTCCTAACTGAACTGTGAAATTTTACTATTGCGATCGTGCTCAATTTACTTTGTTGAATTTTAATGTTAGAATGCTATCAAATCACAACCATAGGAAAATGCCCTGCATCACAAATGTATATACCGAGTTCTATGAATGTTAATTATTGTATTCATACCAAATTCTCTGTTCAGTGAAATGTTTGCCTTTTTCTACTTTCATAACAGTTTTCTATAAAAATGTATTAAGGAATTACAGATATTTACTCTGCTCCCAAGTTGTAATACAATTATTTGGCTATCCTACTGAAGGAGTGCAATGACGTTGTGGCTCAATTTGTTAATAGGAAGGAAAAAAGTAACAATAAAGCCTATTCATTTTAAAAAGCAAGTAATAATAAAGTCTAATTTTTTAAATTTCAAGGTCACTTCAACTGATCTGTCAGTAGAAAATCTGGTCTATATTCACAGAAACTGCCATCCGTATATTACAAGGTATGATGAAAGAGTTTTGCTTTTAGCAAGCGCAAAGGGGAAAATTAAAATGCCACAAAATGTATGGAACTTGAAGAATATGCATTCTAGCTTCATTTGACAAGGGAAATTTGTCAAACTCTCAATTGTACTTATTAACCACATCGCTTCACAGTACCAATGTTTTATCTCTCTTAAGTTATATTATAAATTTGGCTTTCTAGTTAACAAAATACCCTGACACAATAAAATTATACATTTTTCACTTACTAGTTAAGATTAACTTTCAGCATTATCTGTAATTAATATTATCCTTATTGTGTTTATGACTTCCTGAAAACTAGCATAGTTCCTGGTTTACAGGTAGGTGTTATCTGGATACTCCGTTCTGGACAGTACATCATAACTGGGAAGTGTGGAAATGCTAAGAGAAACAGGTGGTATTTTCAAATGGAAAACAGCCACTACTGAGTTCATTTATATTAGGTAATTACACTTCTCATTACCTTTTCCTGTTGATGCCAGATTGGTTGCTACTCCATAGGGAATACATACGTAAAAACTGCATTTTCACAATTACCTAACACTTATTTGGTGCCAAAACCGAATCCAGCATGTGAAAATGTACAGACTGAGAAGAGAGATGACTTTCTAGCAGCGAGGGGTATGCATGAAAATTTAAAGATTCTCATTCAACACATTATCAGCCATACCCTTTTGCCCCTTTCTGTCAGGAGGGCCTTAATCAATAAGAAATCTTTTACTCTAAGTTGCAAGAAATGCCAAATTCCAAAAAGCCAAACATGCTTCTAATATAAATTATTTCCCATTTTCTTAAAATTACGTTTTAAATGTTACCAGCCAATATTATGATGGCTGATAGATCTACTGGATGACTGATAGATATACCGTCTTGGCGGACGAGTGGTTCTCAGCCTTGCTCTTAATTGACAATGAAATAAGTTCTTTTCTTTTGCAAAAGCAAAGGAATGAAGATCCATTATTTTGAGGGTGGGTAGAGCCCTCTGAGGAAGTAGAGACCTATGCTCTAGACATGTACAAGTCCATTTGTAAGTCAATGTATAAGCTCAATTTAAAAGCTATTGGCCTAAAGATTATTGCTGTTCTTCAATTTCATTCTCATATTTTGATTATATACTGGCTTTTTATGAGGAAACCTAGTATATTTCATTTGCAAAATTGTGGAAAAATAAGGAAGAGAGAAGGTAAACAAAGAAGTGTGTATGTTAGCACAAGTGCTAAGTTCCCTACTCCCACATACGAATACCAACTCTTCCCCATTTCTGATTCCTCCCATACCTCAAACTCGTCTACATTAGCTCTGTCATTAATAAACCAATTACAGCAGGGACCATGACTTTTTTTTTTGCCCTTAATTTTATTTTTGTAACCACAGATTTCCCCAAATCGATCGCATCTCTAGTTCATATATGCATGCAATTCTTATATATCACAGACCTCTCACAGAATTAATGTTTTTAGTATTGAAGGAGTTCTTTTGTCCCAGGATCTAGCAGTCTCGACAACTTCACGTCCCAGCAGGAGGTGGTTTGCATTCTATAAACTGTCATTTTGCCAGTAGCGCTGTTCTTTGTCCAAAGTAATGTGCATTCTCTCTTCAAATTTAATTATAATTATTTTGCTTTCCTTTCACGGAAAGTTGAAAAAAAAAATATTTTCCGGTGTATGATTTTTCTTCTCTTCCTAACAATTTTCAAATGTTCTCCCCCAGAGGCACTTTCCTTCATTTCTCTTCCTTTCTTGCTTAAGACACCTGTCAGTACATTTAATATTTTCTATTATATCTTCAACAGAAGGGGCCTCAGGCTGTAGCTTGACAAAGGCACCCAAAGGTATCGACATCTCAAGTAGACCCCAGCTGTCACCACCTCCCCATCCTCTTGTTCTAAACAGGGAATGATTGAAGTGTTGGGTCTAATGATGGTTTAACTTTTATTTAGGGCCCATTTTGGGTCAGGCCTTTAACATGTAAAAGATACAGGTCCTCCCTCCAAGGAGCTTACATTCCAGGATATTCAAAGATGACAGACATGCAAAGAAGCTCTTTGTAAAATATATTTTCCCAAGTGCAAGGGAACATAAATGGAAAGAAGATAAGGAAACATGAAAGGAGAATTTATGATAGAAACAGAAAAGACCACTGTCTCTCTGATGCCATTTTAATTGCAGAAACAGTCTTAGGCAACAGAAAATAATTTATGCTAAAGAATCAAAACTGGGGAAAATAAAATTGCATTGCAAGTTTTTATTCTCACATTTCTATAACTCTCAGTGTAAATATTGATTTACAGATAGTATAAGATGGTTAATTTCAGGGCAAATCTACACACAAAAAAACAGTTTGTTCTTGGAGGAATTGGAAAGACCTCAGTGTTGTTTCACTTGAGGATGAATCTTAAAGTCAGATAAATACCGGAATCTCTAGTGACTCTGAAGTCTGGGAAGAAGAGAAGTAGATTTTTAACTCTTCCTTGAATTGTATTCAAACCGCAGAAGAAAAGGTGATCTGGGGATCATGGCTAGGAAGACAGCTTTGAAGAGCAGCATCTGTATTTTTTATTCACAGTTTATGATAACACACTAATAAGCAATAGACAAAAATTTCTCCTTATATCAGGGGAAAATGGGTTACCAGGAAACTTTACTGTCTGAAAAGAGACTTAGAGAAGAAGATTTGAGAAGCAGAAATAAACAATCCTAGATAAAACCATAAGAAGAGATAGTATAAAAACAACAACATGGTATGACAGAAAATACAATTCTCAGGGTGAAAAAAAAAAAGGAAAGAAATGAAAATAGTTGCTATAACCTGTAATTTTCTATATGTCAATAAGCAGTTGTTGCTAATGAACACCTCTTTTTACTTTCATTAAAAAAAAAAAAAAAGGTAGAATTTTTATCCAGGGAAGCAGCAGGTAGATATCCATGAAATATTTTCGAACAGCTATGAGCAAATTTTTCCTCTATGTGGCCAGATAGTATATTTTTGGGTTTTGCCAGCTATACAGGTCTTTTCAGCGAATACACAGTTTTGCCTATATAGTGTAAAACAGTCATAAACAACACAGAAATGAACTGTGCTTCAGTAAAATTTTATTTTCAAAAGCAAATTGATTGGGGTGCCTGGGTGGCTCAGTAGATCAAATGTCTGCCTTTGGCTCAGGTCATGATCCCAAGGTTCTGGGGTCTAGCCCTGCGTGGGGCTCTCTGCTCAGCAGGGAGCCTGCTTCTCCCTCTCCCTCTGCCTGCCTCTTCTCTCTCTCTCTCTCAATCAAATACATAAATAAAATCTTTTTAAAAAAAGTGGATTACCAACTTTGATTCATGGGCCATAGTTTGCCAATCTCTATTCCAGAACCACTGAGGTTGTTAATAAAGACACTCTAAGTTGGTATTGTTGATCCTTAATTCAGTGTTGTTGTTGTTGTTTAAAATTTTACTTATTTATTTGAGAGAGAGAGATCACGTGCGGGGGCAGGGGCTATAAGGAGAAGCAGGTTCCCCATAAAGCAGAGTGCCTGACATGGGACTCGATCCCAAAGTCCTGATATCATGACCTGAGCCAAAGTCAGACAAACAGTTAACTGACTGAGCCACGGACGCACCCTTTCATTCTGTGTTTAATTCTATAGTATTTTATTTTTATTTTTTAAAAAACAGTTTTATAAACAATGTTATGTCACAAAAACCATACACATTTTGAAGTTTAAAAATTGTTGTGTATCTTCTCAACAAAAAATAGAAAATCTGTATGGGATGCCTGGGTGGGTCACTGGGTTAAGTGTCTGCCTTCAGCTCAGGTCACGATCCTGGGGTCTTGGGATCCAGCCCCTTGGGGTTCCCAGCTCAGCAGGGAGCCTGCTTCTTTCTCTCCCTCTGCCCCTCCCCTGTTCATGCGATTTCTTAAATAAATAAACAAAATCTTTAAAATAATTGAGGCTTTTGTAAATTAAAAATAATGAGCTCCTATGGCTTTTAAAAATGTGATCAATATCAATCCATTGGAAAGTTTCAGGTCACCCAAATGTCAACAAAATGGATTATGTTAAACATCAACAGCGATTTAGATATTTATAAACACATACATTTATTTAAGACCTTAGTGTTACCTCACTCCTCCTTCTCACTCAGGGCTCTGCAAATATTCTTCCCACTGCATGTCACTTCCTTTACACGCGGCCAGGGGCACCCGTCATTCTCAAAGACAACCCCTCGCGGTGCTGTAGAATGTCAGCCATGCTCTGACTGGACCTCCTCATGCTGCTGAGGGGTAATCTCTCAATGTGTGGCCACACGAGAAAGGCTACTGGGCCCTTAACAGAGCTGAGGTACAGGGGAGACTCACAGCAAGGAGGGAACTAAATAATCTTAAGCACTCAGCTGGCATTTTTCCAATCAGCGGCTGTCAAAAGTGTATATTCATGCTATAGCTACATTCACCCTCCTAGAGGACCTCTTTCTTGAAACAATTTGGACATTCACAATGAATCAAGAAATGGTCACTTGCACAGGCAACCCTGCACCGCATTCAGGCAAATCTGTGACTCTTTTATCCCCTACTGTGAGAGGAGACCATCAGGACACACAAGCCAATAAATCTGACTGTCTTGGTCTGGTCTCCCAAAGTTAAGGACTGAATGCTCCAATGAAAAGTATGTACTTCTACCAGTAACAGACATCGTAGTTTCAGCCCATCACACCTTACATCCACTTTTAAGGGAAGAAAATAAATTTCCAACATTTTAGAGGCATAGTTCTGTTAATAAACCTAATTTGAGTTACTAAATTCTGGTCAATGGTGACATTATGTTTTACTCCAAGAACAATGAAGCTACTGACTTTGTATTTGTGTAACTAAGGGAACCTAATTAGTGATTTTCCCCAAACAAAAGGAAATCTGCCAAAGGTACATTGAATTTCTCTCTACCTCTGGAGACATAAACTGTGGCAACTTTTAAACACATGTAGTCTAGCTCCATAAAGATAAAGACTCAGTATTCACCAGGCATCCAATTGCAAAACAATTAGAATAAATAAGTATTGACAGCAAATTTCCTAATGTAATCTCCGAGGAGAAACTGAAGGCTTTCAAGGGAAGCCAGAATCAAAGCATCTGGAAGCGATCACTCTAGTAATGCCTTTAAAAGATGAAAATGCCTTACAGCAAACCAAATGGAAGTAATAAATAGTTTGAACACCTATTCACACAAAATACCCTGCATATTTACCTGTGCTGTTTCTTCGGCTTGAAAACCGCCCCCAATGCCATGAAATCTGCATGCTTCCCTCCCTCACCTCCTCTGGGTTTTCATTCTCTCAGCTTCCTCCCTGAGACCTTTTCCAGACACCCCACCAGAGACTGAATCCTCCTTTCCAGTTTCCTCCACACTCCCTTCCTCTACCATATTTTATTTTTCTCATCAGCATTTATCAGCATCAAGGTTTGTTTCACTTGGAACCAGTACTTCGAGAAAGCCAGGGCTTCCTCCTTGTACACAGTAGGTGCTAAATAATTACTTGATCAATAGTAAAAGATTGGATGGATGAATGAGTAAACGAGTGGCCATCATGGAAACCATTCCACTTCTCTTCACTAAAATTTAATATAGAGTTAGGATTTGTGGAGACGTATATATAAATTAAAAATATGCATTTCTTCTACTTTAGGTCCATCAGTGTTTCTCTTCTTTACGAACTTAGATTTTTCTCAAGCTTGGTTTAGCATTCGATGCTTGATAATGACACTGCAGACAACCACTCAAATAGAGTGGAATTATTATCAGAGGTACATGTAATTTATGTAAAGAGCAGCTTACTCTACTGGCATGGGAAGAAAGAAGAAAAATACTTCATTGGCGTAAGTCATTCTACCAACATTTACCTTAGCCTGTCTCAGTCCTTGCAATGCAGTCCTGATATATCTCATCTCAAGGCACATACTTGTTTGTAGGATGTCTATCTACTTATCTCTTATAAATTACATATAATTTAATTCCATAGTGACTTAAAAATGTGAAAAAATACCTCAACAAAATGCTGAAATAATATTAGTACTTCGGAAAAAATTTAATAAGAAAGCTAAGAAACTATATGAATAAAGGTATAAAACATATTGAAGGTCACAAAATATCTGAACAAATGGAAAAGTATTATGTGCTCTCTGATGAAAAGACGTAAAATAATAAAAATGTCAGCTCTCCCAAAATTAATAAAGGCATGTAATCCAAGTTCAATTAGAATCCCAATAGTTTTTTTAATTGGATAAAATAAATTAAAATTTATATGGAAAAATTAATAACTAACAGTGGCAAGGAAATGTATGAATAAAGAACAGGAAGGGAGAAGTTCCTTTGGTGGATTTTGCTGTTAGAATATGAGGAAATGATGTCTTCATATCTTGCTGTGGGAATATGCAGTGCTATGGGCTTGAAAAGAGAACAGGCATTATCTAGGATAATTAAAAACACACAGACCCTGGGATTTAGCTATGCGATCCTGGAACCCAACCCATAGAAATGAAGACCTTGGTATGTAAGACATACATACAAGGATAATGATTATAGCCGAGCTCAAATGAAAAATAACTAAAAATCTTCCTAATATCCATGGATAAGACAATGACTGAGAAAGTTATGGTAAATGTGAACAATGGAACATCATGAAGAGACTAAAAATGATGAGTTTATTCGATCTCAGCTGATTTGGAGAGATTCTTATTAGGAATCATTTAGTGAAGAAAGTAATATGTAGAAAAATGTATGTGATATGTATTTGTACCTAAACATATGAAGGGTGGTAGCCGGGATGTACAGGTGCAGGTGTTGGGGGCAAAAACAGGGTAATGTGGAGACCTGTGAAAAAGGAGAAGCGAAATGAAGATGGCATGAAGAGTAAGGCATATATAATATGCACACATTTATACATTCATATAAATCATACACACACTCACTAGCCAGGGAAATGCAAATCAAAACAATAGTGAGATACAACTTTATAGCACTAGGGAAGCTATAATCAAAAAAACTGATAACAACATGTGTCAGCAAGGTCATGGATACATCGGAGCCCTCACACACTGCTGACAGCAATGGAAAACAGTGCAGCTGCTTTGGAAAACATTCGAGAAGTTCCTCAGACAGCTAAGCACAGAGTTACCACAGGATCCAGAAATTCTATTCCTGGGTATAGACCAAAAAAGAAACAAAAACATATCCACATAAAAAAATGTACACAAATATTCAGAGCATATTACTCAATAGCTGAAAGTAAAAACAAAACACATGTCTATTAGCTAATAAGTTCAGAAAAAATGGCTATGGATAAATTAATGTGCACTATCCATACAGTGGAATATTATTCAGCCATGAAAAAGGAGTGGAGTACTGATACATGTGACAACATGGATGAACCTTTAAAGCATGACAGGTGAAAAAAGCCAGTCGTAAAGGACCTCCTGGCATGATTTCGTTTAAATGAAATGTCCAGAACGGGCAAGTTTATAGAGATAGAAAGTAGGTCAGTGGTTACCTAGGGCTAGCTAAGGAAGAGACTGGGAGTGGTTGCTAGGGAAAACAGGGTTTCTTTGGGAGATAATGAAAATTTTCTAAAACTAATTATGATGATAGATGCACAACTTCTGAATATACCAGGAGACCCTAAATGAATTATACCTCAATAAGGTTTTTTGAATATACACATATACATAACATATATAAACCAATCATTTTAGGCCATCAGTACCCAAATAATATGTTAAACTACTACCAAGTTAAGTATAGAATTCTTTTGCTTTACTTGTAAAAGAAAAGACACTTGAGCGAATATTTCTTTTGTTATTCCATTTTAAAAAAACAATTTCAGCTGTATGTAAAGAACTTCCAATTAAAAATGTTAAAATCAGGGCACCTGGGTGGCTCAGTGGGTTAAGCCTCTGCCTTTGGCTCAGGTCATGATCTCAGGGTCCTGGGATCGAGTCCTGCATTGGGTTCTCTGCTCAGCAGGGAGCCTGTTCCTCCTCTCTCTCTCTCTCTCTATCTGCCTGCCTCTCTGCCTACTTGTGATCTCTCTCTGTCAAATAAATAAATAAAATCTTTAAAAAAAATGTTAAAATCACAGCCCATGTACAAGAACAGTATTGGTATCATTAAATACGTATTTAACATCCTGGTTTATTTATTGGAGCAACTGTTTATTGTGCATGTAATACTACTCAGCAAATTTCTTGCTGCCCCAAGCTATAGGCAATGGTGGCTTTCCCCTGAAAGTCAATTGTGTACCTTTCTCCCAACTCTCTGTTCAGTGACATCACACTGACAACTTGAAATAGGGCATGGTGGCATACTTACCCCACAAAAAAATCCACAAATGCTAAAAGTTCTCCCTTCATCCCTACCCCACCCAACTCTGCTCAATTCTGGTTCAACAGCACACCATTGGGTATAGTAAAGAGGCCCAGAATTGAGAAATGAAAGACATTGAGAGCTTACCATAAAGAAAGTTTCTAGTTTGCTCCTAAACTGGTTGGACCAAAAATCCCCACCAGGGCTTGCTGAACTGATACATTTCTACCAACTCTCCCCCTCATCCCTTCCCTCCCACTGGAAAGAGGCCACTGCAGCTTTTTCTTCTGGGGCAATAGGGAGAGGCTCACTCTTCCCTGAAACCAACTAAAGGGAGTTCAGAGAGAAGCACTGGAAGTTGGATGTGCCCCTGCTAGAATAGGATCTATAAGTTTCACTCTGGGAACTTGCACAACTGCCAGACGCTATGGTCACCCTGGTGTCACCAATGAAGCAAAGCGTGCCCAGGTTAATCTCGGGAAGGTACTGTCAGATACTCAGAACATGGCACAGCTTCCTTTTCAGACTTCCCTAAATATGAGAAAAATGTGTGTTGTGTTCCTGCGGGCCTCCTAAGCTTAGGTAAATACTAGACCATAAAGATGGAAGTTCCTTTTGGTAGAGGTTTATTGTGATTGGACTTTTGAAAATTAATGACACTGAGACTTAGTAACAGTTGAAAATGGCAGGACATTTATGGAATCTGAGCAAGCTGTCATTAAGCAACCTACAACCCAGTGGGAAATCTAAATTCCTCATGGTCGAGTAAAATGTGGTATCTGGGCAAAATAAACTTATTTCATGTTTATCTCCCAACACGTTCGTCAACAAACTGGCTACATTAGTAATTATTCTCTTTCCAGTTGGATCCTTTCCATCACCTTTTAAAGATGCTTGATTTTTTTAAAACTGAATATACAATGAATGAATGAATGAATAAATAAATACATAATTTTCCCCCTCTCCTGGACTATCTAAAATTTTATTGAGAGTTGGACTTCTTGCTGTTTTCAGTTACTTTTAATTTGTCACCCTACCCTATTATCTTCCTCTTCTCTCTCACCAGTCCACCAAAGGAGATCTTTATCTCTGTTAAAAGCAGTAAACACTGTTCAAGCATCACCCAACTCAAATTCACAACAGTACATGGTACAAAGGATTATACCCTTAATTTAACTCATTTTATTTTACAACGTTCTGAAATATTTTAAAGTACATATACTGAGATATTCCATACCTACATACTTCAGCATGATTCTTCAGACACACTCACACACAAATCCATAAAAAAAACAAGACAATAATTCAACATTTGCCATAATTAGTATTAATCCCTTAAAATCTATTTGTCCATATTCAAATTTCTATAATTGATCCTAAAATATTTGCTGTGATTAAGCTTTTCTTCTGGAAATAGTCTTCTCTAAGCATTCAAGGTTCAAATGTTCCTAACACTTCTACTCATCTAACCTATTCCTCCCTGAGTTTTTTTAGGGAATTAAATATTAGGTTCCTTATCATATCCTTCCCTGGAGCTATTCTCATTCTAGTCAAGGTATTTTCCCAGAGCTAGGATTAAACTCCTATTGTTATCCAATCCACTGAAATGTATTTTATTTACTTCTTAAAGAGTGTTTACTTGTTCACTTTTCTTATCTCTCCAGCCATTGCATTAAGTTTAAGTCATCTTTTCCCATGACCTCTGCTATGGAGCATTCTCACAGACACACTACCAACTGATTTTCTGGACTTTGCTCACTTATTTATTTTCATATTTGATATTTAAATGATGTTATTATCCACACTCAGCCCATATTTGCATCTTTTGTGCAAGCACATGAGGTTGTTGAGAAAGTGTTTTATATTAAGAACAATCTTTTTTTGAAATTAAAATATTAAAATATTAAACCACTTTTTTGCTTAAAAACTTTAAGCAGCTTCCATTTCTTCTGTGATGGAGCCCAGACTCCTTAACATGAACACCAACAAAAAAAAGACTTTTTGTGTGTGGAACAAAAACCACAACAAAATTGTGTGATCTAACCCGTAAGTACTTCTCCAGGCTTATTTACCAATATTTTCCTCCAAGTTTTCTTTATTCTGTTCTACAGGTCTTTCTATTCCTTCCCACAGCCCACAGTGGTGTTTTTGCTGTGATCTCTACCTACAATGTTCACCAATCAACACTGCGTTCATTGCTCACAGGTATCGAATAACAGCATAAGTAGCTGGTCTTCCAGGAAGCCTCAAGAGATTTCCCTGTTCCATTCTCTTAAGAAAGCATTACCACAGTTGGTAAAAATAGAAGTCTGTTTTATACACTAGTCTGTGAGGAGCATGACGTCTAGGCATGTTAGTCTCATTTTAATTGAGCTTGTACTTTCAACCCTCCTGTGTCATAGGGATGCTCAATAAGTATCCGTTGAGTGGATAAAAGAAGTCAACAAATGTTTCACTTATCTAAACCCTAATATAAATTAGAGCATGCAGAATTTGCACCTTGGGTAATAATATTGAGTAAACAAATGGTATAAAACTAACAAGATTTACTTAATATATATGTCCTAATTTCAAAGAATACCACTTTGTCAAATAATCACACAGTTTTTGGAAAAAATGAGTCTCAAAATTAGACCACAAAGAAAACATAATAAATATAACAAAATTATGTCATTTTCCTTGTGTAAAATACTAAGGCTACATTGTATAACAAAAGAAGAATCAAAGGTAAATGGAATCCCTAGGAATATACCTTTTAACCAATAACCGATTCTCAACTCAAAGGTGAAGTCCAAAAAGGGCTCTTTTACAATTACACTAGATTCTGAAACATAAGTATACTCAAGCAACACAATCAGAAATATTAGTGCTTTCTAACTCTGTAATGTGTGCCCGATGGAACCTAAATTTTACATTTTTACCACGGTTACCTTGCCAAAATTTAGTTTCCAAAACATCACCGCTAGGTCAACTACTATTTAATAATTAATGAGTGAATCATAACATAGATAATGTAAACAGAAAAGGACACAGACTATTGAAACACAGTCATAGCAATTAAAAAAAATAAGACAAGAATCAGTATTTTAAGCATGTAAAGAGTTCAAATAAATAAATAAGAAGATTCTCAGGCCAAAATTGCACAGAATTAAAACAGAAAAAGGCACCTTCCTACAAGGTGAACATATTTAGCAAGATGATATGAAAACAGGGAGCTTCAGTGATAGAGGATTGTGATAAGTACTTGAATCCAAATTTCTTGACTCATCTACCCCAAAAGACCATAAATTCAACAGGGACTATAAGCAAAACCATACATCCCTCAGTCTTTAGGATTATTAGAAGCCAGAGAGCATCACAAAATCCCAACTACCTATGAGCCATGAAATAAATCCTAAATCCCAAAGAGCTCTCACTGACACTGCAGAACTTGTGAGTGTGTAGAGCTGGGCAATGGAAGAGGGGGAAAAGATCACATAGGAAAAGCACAAAGCAACAAGTAACCCCCTGAAAGTTCAACACTAAACATGAAGATGGTCAAGACAGTCCCAGGACACAAAGTTCACCATACTGATTGCAGGTGTTGGGCTGGGCAATGAGAGGGAGATGGCCTTGATGTAGCCCAGCTTCTGAGGCCCAAGCAGATCAGCAGAGAAGGATGTTCCTTGAAGACATGGCAGTGAAAGAAAAGAAGAAACGAGGAAATTAGGAAATCTGCAGGAATCAAAGATAAGCTCAGATCTCCAGAAGTCCTGCTCTTCCTCTTGCCACCACAACCAACTTCATCTATTACAGAAACTGAACATCATCTCATCACAGAAAAGAGCATGCTGTCTACCATAAAATGTGGAAACAGAAGGGGGAAAAAAGTTAACTTCAACAACAACACAGTACTACTGTAAGAAGAAAAAAGCAGGAAGTATAAACCACAACATATTCACTGATAAACCCGTACACACCTCAGAAGTAATAAAAATAAAACAAGAGAAAAAGAAAGTTAACATCACATTCTGTTAATCACATCACTGAATTAAATGTCTTTAAATAAGCACATGGAGATAAACAACAAATACACAAATAAAATCAGATGTGCCAAAACCAGGACTGAAATGGACCAAGCAAAACAAACAAAACAAAACAAAACACAAGCAGCAGGGGAAAAAAAAAAAAGGCAGTGGAACTTGAACAAGGTAGGAAAGAAATAAAAAATAAAGACTACATTATCTCAGATGAAGGACAAATTATACTTGAGCAAGAAGGATCAAATGTAAAATATATCTTAGCCAAATTTTCAAATTTATGACAAAGGTATTATTCTCAGGACTACAGGCCAAAGTTTAAACTATTTTTAAGGGTAAATGAACAAACTCCCCCATGACTCCTTTTGTGTTCTGCTTCTCTTGGCCATAATATCCCAGTGCACTGGGAAACGTGTCCTTCTTTAGGAGCCTGATGCTGCCATGGCCAAGGAAAAACAAAGAAGGGTTCAGGACAGAGAAAACAATCTTATTAATTTGCAGGTGGCAGAGCAGAATGGTTCTACAGTGCAATTTATACACCATTTAATTAATGAAAGTCTGTTGTGAATGATAGTTTGCCAATGAGTCAGATAAGATTCAGATGTGATGGGCAGCAAATCAATGAAACAGACACATCCGCACAGTTGGAAATGGAAGCTCAAAGAAAAATTGGTATGCTCTAGGAGCAGACAGTATTAGATACTGGAAAAAAAAGAACTTGATAATTCATATTTCTGATCCTGCAAACAAGATATATCCTCAATTAATAAATAATTTGATACTGCCACATCCTTACTGCTTTTAGCGTGCCCCCTTTTTGTTTATTTTGCACAAGGTACCTGATGAATGGGCATGAGCATATAATGATTTTTTTTAAATTATTTTGGTTTTTTACCAAATGGTCAATGTTTTACTTTGATCCAAACACCTAAAATTAGATTTAAAAATAGTTCTCTAAAAATGTCTCTCTTCTTCTAGTGCCTTGAGAACAAAACAAAATAAAACAAAAAACAAAAAACAAACAAACAAAAAAAAACAGACGTTGTTCTTCCTTCTTTACTGGAATTTGATTTTTTACTTTGGAGGGTATGTGCGGGCATATACCTGACTGCCGAAATTAGACCCCGTCCCTGGTGTCACGTCTTGCATCTTCCTAAAGTTTCTCTGCCATCCTTTGAGCATATGTGTGTTACCAAGCCTACGGCGTACAAATTGTCTCCAAGTGTGGGGCCCTTCTGAGTGGGGACCCTGTGTGCCTACACAGGTAAAACACTCAGGACACTGGCTGCGGCAGGGAATTATGACATTTTATTAGCAAGCTGCCCTCAGCCTCCTGTATCTACATTCTTTCCCCCAATGGTGCTGTATTCAATTGAATATTTCCACAACTTTCTGCGGGCTTAATCCCCAGAACTGCTATCACTTAAGTGCCAGTGCATGACCTCTATTACTTGGAGTCCCGTCACCCCAACTTTCTGACCACTTCTCCTAATCAAACCTGAAACAGATAGGAGAGCACCCCTAGACTTTGCAGTTAATTTGAGACCAAGCTTAAACTGAACTATATTTTTCTTAACAAAATAATTATTTCACAAACATTTCCAAATGTGTTGGAATAGAACTCTATTGGCCAATATGGCCACTGCTAGTCTCAGATGGTTATTGAGGACTTGAAATGTGGCTAGCTTGAGTTGAGATCTGCTGTAAGTATAAAATAAACTCTAAATTTTGAATATTTAATAAAAAAGGATCTTAATAATCTTTATAATATTACATGTTAACACACTATTTTGGGTATATGACATTGAATAAATTGTGCCAATGAAATTAATTTTACCTGTTTCCTTTTACCTCCAGACAAAGCAATGTAAAATTTCATAATAGGACTTTTACTTCTGGAAAATAGGGATAGACACAATTTCATCATTTGTCCTGCTAAGGACAACTAAAAACCCTACATATTGCATACAAAACAGAAGGAGACTCTGAATGGTTGACCAAAAAAAAAAAAGGCAGATCCACTAGAAACCTCAGAACTTGACTTGATGATGAGTTCTCTGGATTTTCTTCTTGCCTTATAATAACCCTGACCTAGAGCTGCAGAAACCAGCAACCCAGAAGTACTAATGACAGCAGACAAAATTATCCACAAGAAAAGCCCACTGTCTAGCCAAAGAACAAGGAAGGGGACAAGCTACAAATACAGAAAACCTGTAGATAAGAGTTGTAGCCAGATACCATATTAAAAATTGTAGGCTTACTTCTACCCATGCCAGCAAAGCCTAGACTTTGACCTTCTTAAGACTATAACAAAGACAAATAACACCCTTCAGACTGGTGTCAGAGAAGCTCCAGTAGGGAGCTAGGACTTACAAATTACAATATCCACCCTCACCCCCATCCCACTGTTTCCATAAAAACCACATGAGGAATCTGGACTTTCACCCCAACCTATAAGGAACCCAACCCATTCATCCCTGCTGCAGTGGTGATAGAAGAGATTCAAGCGAGAGTCAGAACTTTCACCATCCCTGAGAACTAACCATATCCCCGTGCCATAAAACAAGCCTCAACAAGTTGAAAGTAATTTAAATTATATAGTTTGTTCTACAAACATAATGGAATCAAATTGGAAACGAATAACTGAAAAACAATTGGAAAATAGCCAAACACTCCTCCTAAATAAACTAATTCACAGCACGCATGTCTCATTGAGCATTTTAGAGTCTTTCTGCCTAGGAATTAGCAAGTGAGAAGAAGAGTAATCACTATGGCAGAGTAATTGATTCTGATTAGGGGGAAGTAGGGAGGCTTTTACCACGTAAGAGGAAAAAGACCTATGTTTGGAACTCATGCGGTTCACGTGGGTACCCCTTCTTACTCCTTCGACCAAATACAGCTGTGGGACAACCTGGCATTAGAAGGGCATGATTGACCAGAGCTCAGACCCCTCTGGAATGAGTTCTGGCCATACTAGAGTTAAGCAACCAAGATCAGCTGATTGCTGAAGGTAGGGTGAATTTAGAATGCGCAGTGTAAGAGAGACATGATGGGTACCATTTACAGCCTCAAGTCCAACTGTGGAGTGGGGGTTCCACAGCATCCCTCTAACTGCCTTCACCAGAGTCATTCTCTAGAGGAGATGTCCACAGGAACTTAGACCAGTTTCTCTGCAGATCTGCAAGGAGAGGTGGAAATGTGCAGAACAAAGGGAGAACACTGAAGAGGGTACTCCCCCTCGTTTTCTTGGCTTCAGTATGTGATTTAAAGATATGGCTTACCAGAACTTCCTGTTTCACAATGCATAGATTTTTAGAACTAAAGGGCAGAGGGTTATTTTAAAAGACTTCTTAGTCCTCTTTTCTTAGACGCCGCATTTTCCTAGAGAACAAAGGAACATGGGTGCAAGAACCGACAAGACCCAATCTTCCTTCCTTTTGACTCATGCTTATTTAAGTGGAACAAAGCATGGAGATATGTAATAATTTTATGGTAATACCGACAGGTTTTCCTGGGCTTGCTCTATTCAGAAAAGTCATTGCACCTTGTGGAATTCTGAGATAGAGCGTGTTCTGGAAGGTACTTTTAATTAGGACATTTACTTCAGTTTTTGGTATAACTCCATTTGGTCTAACTGTGGCATATAAAGTAATATGAAAAAGGTGGCTAGTGTTTCCAGCTGTCAGACATCTGTACAGGGAAGTGTTCTTATGCCTCCCATTTAGGTGCAGAATTTCATACCTATCTTGTCGGTTTCCTGGGTCCCCCCAAATGATAGAAGATTATCGCTAGTTCTCAACATATGATTTGCTATCCCAATATTTTCTGAAGGGTCATCTGGAGATAGACCACAATTTTCAGGGGTCCAGTTCATACTACACAAACAATATTGCGACAGCACTCCAGAGCCCAAAAGGTATTCCTTACAATCTGTAAGGTAAGTCCTTCATTAGCTTGCACAAACTTTCCGAAACATTAGCTACAAACGGTACTGTGAAGGGGAGGACTGGAACAGATTGAGAGTCTGTGTCTCTCTCTGTCAGTCTTGCTCTTTGCTCATCCTCTGTTTTCCCTCCTCACTCCCTTCCTTCTGCTTTCTCACTATCCCCCTACCTACTTCTCTTCTCTCATTCTGTCTTCTCTCTCCTTTTTTTCCCTCCTCCTGCTTCAAGCTCTCCTTTCCCTCTTCCCCTTCTGTATCTTCCTTCCATCTCTGACTTAGACCTTTGAAAGAAAATTAGCTTAACCTGAAGCCAATCTGTCTTATTTACTTTTCTAGCCCAAAGAACTCTTACAATATGCGATAAATATGGACCAACTTTTAATAGTTGTTCTAATTAATTTTTCTTCTACTGATTATAACTTATGTCTTCATGTCGAGAGAGTGAGCAGTGGTTTAAATGACATATCTGACTTCTGTCATTCCAGGACTACATTATGAAATTCTGAGTCTATTAGAAAGAAGCAAGATGCAGGAGATCTTCTGTAGTAAAGCTCTATTTCACAAAACTTACTAAGATATGCTCACGTACAAACGCCCACTCGAGTATAAATGCATAAAAAGGCAAAGAAAGAGGGACAACTGGGTGACTGAGTCAGTTAAGTGTATGACTCTTGATTTCAGTTCTGGTCTTGATCTCAAGGTCATGAGTTCAAGACTTGTGTTGGGCTCCACGCCCACCATGGTGCCTAGTTTTTTTTGTTTTTGTTTTTGTTTTTTAAAGACAGAGAAGGAGGGGCACCTGGGTGGCTCAGTCATTAAGAGTCTGCCTTCGGCTCAGGTCATGATCCCAGGGTCTTGGTATCGAGTCCCACGTCGGGCTCCCTGCTCTGCGGGAACCCTGCTTCTCCTCCCACTCCCCCTACTTGTGTTCCCTCTCTTGCTGTGTCTCTCTCTGTCAAATAAATGAATAAAATCTTAAAAAAAAAAACACTGCCTTTAAAAAAATTTAAAAAAATCAAAAAGAGGAGAGAGTACTTAATGTACATTATCCATAACTGTGAGTGTGTATATATATATATATATATATATATATATATATATTTGACATATGCTAGTGGAAATATATCCATAGAATATTAATACCAAATTCATGAATTACATGAGCTATAGCCCACTATTATATGGTCAGTTACATTTCCTGGAAATATAACCTTCCTCTCCTAGCATCTCCTTTTAGCTTGCCCCTGAGAGAAACTTTATAAAACAGATGTTTCAATTTTATTCATATACCTGATAACATCCTTGGTTGGCTATATTAAAGACAGCATATATTAGAGATATTATTATGTAGTTGCCTTTTTAAAAATGGTAATATGGAGCCTCTTAACATAAACATCTCCACTATAATATTTGTAAAAATAATTTTTGTATGTACCATACCTATATAGTTGTATGTTTATGCTACTGTAAAATTTGCCAATTATATAAACATATCTACAAAATATACAACAAACTATGTACTAAAAATACACTAATGTGCTTCAAATTGTATCAGAGTAGGACAATAGAGGTATATAAATAATATATATTTAAGGTGATCTTATTATTGGTTACAATTTTAGCCCTTTGCTTGTGTTTCTCTGCCCATCCCTAAATATGAAGTTAAAGACAGGAAATATAAAAATAGTATATTAGGTAGAGTTTAATAATGATAAATAAGAAAATGGTGTGTATATATATATATGTGTGTGTGTGTACACACACACACACACACACATATATATACATATATATATATATATATATATATATATGTAATGTTGACATGCAACATTTCAGTCACTAGCTTTTATTGTTAATATGAATACCCAAATACAAGAAGTATAATCTCCATGGATTCTTCTGGAAAAACAAATTCCAAAATGAGGACTGAGTGTCCATCTGTGCATATTTGAGCCACAATGACAAACTGTTGATTTCATACCATGGGCATTATTAAACTCCAAGTCCTGCCAACTCAGCTTTCATACAGAACAGATTATACTAATTATCATTTGGGGCCAAAATGACACTCTTAATATTAACTCTTATGTACCTGAATAGATAAAATCAAGTATATATACAAAAACCAGCAATGTCCGAAACAAAAGATAATTGGACAAGATGACATGCCCTGACTAATAAATTCTGATATCAGCCTCATTTCCAATTTTATAAGTAAACAGAAACAATATTGGGTGTCTCTGAATCAGCTTTTCTGACACTGAAGAGCCACTGTTGTCACATTACTCCAAACAAAACTATGGTTGTCTGGATTTGAAATTTTCACTTCTCCTGCAATTTTCTTTAATATATTCTGATCCCTTTTTTTCTCTATTTTTTCTATTCTCAGAGTGAAATATGGAAAGAATAGAGGTACCTGGTTGGCTCAGGTGGCTCCTGGCTTGGACTCAAGTCATGATCTCTTGGGTCGTGAGATCCAACCCTACATCAGGCTCTGCACTCAGCAGGAAGTTTGCTTGAAGATTCTTTTCCTCTGCCCCTTCCCTGACTCACACACACAAACACTCTCTAAAATAAATAAGTAGATCTTTAAAAGTATATGGAAAGAATATGGATTAAGTGTCCTATAATGGATCAATTAATAAATCTTTCTCTCAGCAATCATTTACTGAGCATCTACTATGTGTCTGATAACCTAGACTTTATTATTTGTGCAATTTAATTATGTTATTCATGAAACATCATGTTCCAAAACCCCATGCTTTTAGTTGTAAGAAGTCCATTATTTTATGACTACCCCTATGTAAACACTTAATAAAAATTTCCATATATGCTTATATTAAGAAATTATTAACATCCTCACTGAAGTCCCAGGCCTGACTGCATCACCAAATTTCCACTCACAAGCATCTGTGGGATCTCCCGCTACCATCCTTAGAGTAATATAAGGTGAGTGCTTTTTCTAGTTTATCCTGTTGGGAGGGATAGGGTCAAGTGTTTCTGTTCCCAAGGGATCAATAATGAGTGACAAAAGTCACAATTTACCACAATTAACCACAATTAACTTCTACATTACTGAATCAAGTTACTTCACCATTTATATGCTTCAACAGTTGACCTATTTGTTCACTCCACTCTTGAAGACACTATTTTCTTCCATGATAGCCCATGACAGTTCTCCCCAAACTTCCATGCTTATTTTTCTCAGTCTTCTTTGCCAGTATGTGCTTATCTAACTCATCCGTCATGATGAGCTCCTATGTCTCCATCTTGAGTCTTATTTCCATCTTACTTTCTCCTCTCTTCTCTCCACCTCTGCCCTACCTGTTTTTCATCTGAGGACATCAATCCACTTTTCTCCTTTCTGAGGATCTGGACACAAATAATTCAAATCAGTATTTCAAACTCAGGTTCCTCTGCTAAACTGTAGGTCACTATATCCAGCTATTACTGGCATCTGCGGATGGATGCAAATACTTCAAATACAGCAACGTTTTCAAAACTAGTATCTTCTTGATTCCTTAAATAGTATATCATTAAATCGTACCATTGTCCTAAAAATGTTCCAGCCCAAAATAAAAGACTTTTTTACTCACATTCCCACAGCGTCATTGACATTACCTCTTAAATACCACTTACACTTTCCTTCTGCCTAGTCCTAACCACCATTTAAGAACTGTTTTTGAATATTTCAATAGTTTCTAGTATCTTCCTTTACACAATCTATTTTCCACAATGTAACAAGAATATTCTATTTAAAACACAATCTGATTATTTTATACTTCTGCCGAAAATCAAAAAGAAGTTTTCTACTTTCCACTGGCTTTAGAAGTCCAGTGTTTTGAAGAAGGTTTGACAGGATTTGTCTTTGTTCATCTAGCCACAGCATTCTATCACTCTTCTGTTTGTTCTCAATATCTATTCACACCCAACTCTTTCCATATCTTTGTCATTTCTAGGTCTGTTCTTAACTCCATGACTAGGGACCATCTAAAACATCTGCCTAAAACAGTCATTCTCAACTAATACTTCTTCTTTCCCATCTCAGCTCAGATGTCACTTAGGACATTGTTTCTATCTCTGGCAATTTTAAATCTCCAGAATACACATTTATCTACTTATATTCTAGGAAGATTTTGCACTAGACTGTATCTCGACTACAGGAGACTGTTTAACCACATTAGTAAGAATGCTTTTGAGGAAAGAAGGACATAATATCTCTTTCTCTGTTAAACTGAGAGTGGGTAGAGAAACAGATGCCAGATACTGTATCTCTTTAAATACAGAGGACATTATCTCCTTTCATAAGCATACACAAGCAGGGAGGGTGAGTGGACCATGATGAGTTTTATTACCAGACATCTCATTGTGTCCAAAATGAAAAGATGTTTCTGATTCTTACATCTTGAAATTGAGTTTGGATTAATGCCCTATATTTTTTCTTCCTTATAATGAGTTAAATCTGGGGACAGAGACTTGTGTTGGAGCCACCAAATGTATGATGGTTTGTGTATATTTCTGAATTTCAGTCATGGTCAGGTCTTTTTTTCTTTTTTCTTTTCTAAGATACAGTTTGGTACTTATATAAGTAAGAGGAATGGCTGTGTATGAAAAGGGGCATTGTCAAATAAATTTTAATCAAATTTCTAGCTTCTGTTCAGCAAGGAAGTTCTATTATAGACAAACCCTGGCAATATGACAAAATTATATTTATAAAGATGAAAAGATATTGTATCAGTCCTTAAGAAGTGTGATAGACCATTTTATATGTCACTTCAGGTGGCCTACTGAAGCCAGTCATTCAATGAAACAGAATAGGTTTTGCTGTGAAGGTATTTCATAGATGTGACTCAGGTCCATAATAAGTTGACTTTAGTATGGAAGACTATCCTAGAGACTGTGGGTGGTCCTGATTCAATCAGTTGTAAGGACTTAAGAGCAGAGTTGAGGCTTCCCAGAAAAGGTGGAATTCTGCCTATAGACAGTGGCTTTAGCTTCAGCTATGTCAAGAGTATCAGCATACACTTCCTATTAGCCTGCCTTAAGGATTTCAGTGTATCTGGCTAGTTCCAATCATCATATAAGCCAATTCATTTTAATAAGTCTCTTAGTATATATATCTCCTGGCAGTTCTATTCCTCTATTCCTCATGCGGACATACAGAATGAAGCAGGGGTAAGGAAACCAATATTGACAAGTGGAGGCACAGTGATGATGCAGAGGAGGAGGCAACTGTGTCTGTCCCAGAAGACAGATGGGCATGATTATTGTTATAGAAAAGCTACAGCAGTTCTTGAGAAATTAATAATGAATGATGGTCTAATCAGAAAGCAAAGTAAGGAGAACCCAAATGCAGTGAGAAAAAGTACATGAAAAAGAAAACATGGAGACATGCTAGATTTCAGGAAAAAGAAAGTGTTGACTTATATGTATGATTATATGGAAGGAATAAAGTGAGAGACGATGAATTCAGGACTAGCTAAACATGGATCATTAAAGTCATTAAATGTCAGGTTAAGTTATTCTAATAAAGTATGAGCTATAATGAAAGGTATAATACTGCGTATAAATACAAGCAAAATTTGTGTTTTATAAAAAGATGGAGATGTGCAGATGATAGATTAGAATGTAGCATATATGAAGTACTAAGGTAAATAAGAGACACATTCAGTGTTAATGTGACACAAGTTGAGATCTTGAAAAAGGACAATGCCAGGTGGGTGGGAAGAAGGAACTAATTACAGATATATTCAGGAGGACCTAACTATTTATTACATATGGGGAATAAGGAAAATTTCCTGTCTAGAAAGGTACTGTATTTATAACTATATTCAGGAAACCAGTAGCAGTAATGAAGATACTCATGTCAAGAAAGAAAATAGGGTATTCAATTATAGAAAGTTCAGTATTAAATATCTTGGTCCCTAGGTGCACATGAAATGCCACATACATGATAAATATACTCATGTGTACCTTGAGAGAATGTTAGTATTTCATGCAGTTATGAGTAACAGAAAACCATCACTTGAGTGGTATAAACAAGCAGAGGTCATCAGATTATGTAAAGTCTTGAGACTGTCAGTCCCAACATAGACATGGTGTCCAGCAATGCTACCGATGACCCAAGCTTCTTTAATTTTCATGTTGCACCGGTACAAAGAGGAGTATTTTTTACTCATATCATAAGACTAGTTGCTATAAATTCAGGGACTGTGCTTGTTCCAGGAAAGAAGAAGGGAGTAGAACAAAGGACAAAAACTAAACTGCTTTTCCTCTGTGCATGTGCACCTGTAAGAGAAAGACAGAGATAGACTCCTTCCCCAGGGATTTCTGCTTATACCCCATTACATAAAATCATGATAAATGCCCCTTCTCCAGCAATAAGAGACCAGAATGTTGAGTATTTTGGCTTTCCAGACTCTAAAATAAATAAAAGCAAAGAAAACATGACTTGAACTTCCTAATGAGTAGGTAAGCCATTAGTCTCTGCCACACAGGTGATATCTAGAAGCACAGGGATAAGTAGGATTAAAAATATTAGTATAAGTGAACTTCTGTGGTTATGAGATGAGAAAAAGACCAGAGGTGTTAAATTATATCTTGGGCAACAAATAAGGAGTTCACAAAGTAAAATGGAAGGGAGTCATCTAAAATATACAGTCATAATATAGTGATGTCAAATAAGCCAAGAAGAAAGGAATTTTGAAAAAGTATCTAAGAAATTTATACATGAAAAATATTGAAATTTGAACATTAGATTTGCAAACTAGGGGGGTAAACTATGACTTTTACCAGTTTCATTCAAGTATTTTTCATGCAATAGCTTTATTGAGTGACTAATATAGTCACTGTGTTGGGTGCTGAGAATATACTAGTGATGAAGACATATTGCTACCTTGCCTATATATACACATAAAATGTATATATACATTTAAAAATGTATACATTACATGTAAATTTATACAGATACAGATACAAATGTACAGATATATACATTTTTTAAAATGAATTAAAGGAGACAATGAATAAAACAATAAAATAAAATACAAATCAACGGATTAAATAAGCAAGGGACTGAGAGAGAAAATCAGAGAAGGGAACACCATTTAGGTTGGGTTCTCAAAGATGGCTCCCCTGATGAGACTCAAAGGAAATATGGTGAGAAGGAAGAGACCCTCTTGCTGAGCAAGTAGCAGGTGAAAATTCCTTAAGGTGGGAAAGGCATGATGTGCTTGAGAATCTAAAATTCAAGGTAGTTAGAGCATAATGAAGAAGACAGAGGAGTAGAAAATAAAAGGTTGAAGAGACAGGCTTGGGCCATATCAGGCCAAGTTTCTTGGACCATGAAAAGGAGTGGATTTTATTCCAGGTAAAATTTAAAACTTTGATGGGTCTTAAGTGGAAGCAACCCCATAAAATGACTTACATTAAATTATCACTTCTGAAGGAATGTTTTAAAAGGCATAAGAGTGAAGGGGTGGAGGGAAGAAGATGATGATGATGAATTCCAGTAAAAAGACTGTGTATTTCTCCAAGAGAAAATGGTAGCTTGGATTTGGGTGGTGGTAGTGACCACAGCAAGATGTCAGTAGAGTTGAGATATGTGTTTAACAAACAAGAAACTAAGGGTAAGTTAAAGTGAAAATTATGAGTTCTTGTCTTAAGTCAGGTTCCCTGGAAGGAGACTCTGACAAAGATTTGTACTCAGGCATTTTTGTAGAAGTGCACTTGGAAGTGACACTGTAAGGAAATTAAGAAAGCAGGATGGGGCAGAGGAAGGAGTTTAGATGCAGTTGCCGCAGAGGTCACAGACAATTTCATGGGTGTTCTGAGGTGGATGATGCTTTGGAGTTGTCCAAATAGAGACAATGGGATTGGTACTTGGACCCTTAACTGACTAGTCATTAAAGAAGGCTACCCTGTGCAGGTTCCTTGGGTAGGAATTAATTCATAGAAAGAGATGTACTACAGCTATCAGCAAATACTCCTAGAAGATGGAAGAGCAAGTGACTGAAGAGAGTGTGGAAGAAGGGATCTGAATAGTACATCACATCAACTACTATAATGCTGTAAAATGCACACACACACACACACACACACACCCCACAAATGTCTGTGGTTAATACAACCATGGTCTGGATTTTTTTGTTTGTATGTTTCTGTTTTTTTTTTTTTTTTTTTTTTCCCAAAAAAAGTCCAAAGTGAATGTCCTAGGCAAATCTTCTACATGGGTCTCCTATGAGAGTTCCTTCCTATAGTGGATGCAGGAGATGTCCCTGAATATATCCAGAATATATCCAGAATATGAGAAGCAAACTCCTTTGGTCATTTCCTCAGTAGCCTTTTCCTTACTTTCTGTAATTTTAGTTTATTTTTGTTATTGTTAATGGCCACACCTGAAATGAGTGTTGGAGAATACACCCTCTTTAAGGTCTTCATAACTTTCAGAACCCAGGTCCTGCTTGGACAAGGCAGGAGGGTAGGTAACGAGGATTGTTTTTAGCCTTGAATAGTCAAAAAAGTTTTCTGAGTTCAGGACCATGATCCATTTGTCAATATAATTTCTTTAGAAATGGAGTCGGCATCTGATTTATTCCATTTCAGCCAGTGCTATGTGCCAGTAATCACTTACAAGGTTCTTTCCCAGACATTGTTCTTAACTGCTTTATTTTGCTCCCTCGCTCTTCGAGTTCTCTCTCAAGTTAATGGAGACTATTCTGAGACTATATGGAAGAATAGGAAGAAAGACCTTACTCTGAACGTGACCTTTGGCCTAAATTGCTTTTTTTCTTTTCTTTTTTTTCTTTTTTACTGAAATATTTTCCTGGGCCCTAGCCATGAAAATCCCTTTTAAATCACAACTCCTACTTTTTAGGATTTATTACCTGTCATCTTTTCCAACCTTGCAAAGCTCTGAATTTCTGAATCCTTTCATTTCTGCTTGCAGACTGGCCCACTATACCTTGAGTTCATCTCTTTCTGTTCAAACAGAGTCAATAACAACCAACCAATAAACACACCTTGAAGACCTGTCTTCCTACCTCTACCCTAGAGATGCTGGCCAATATGGCATATGTTCCAGAGATGGCAGATTTATCAAACGTTTTTCTGTAGACCATTACCATTTTTCAGTCTTTTGTGTGAGTGTCCCTCTTGCCAACCACCATACAGTTAAGCCAATGTTATATGATTTAGATTTCTTACCTTTACTAAAGTAAATAAAATATATTCTCAAGGGACCAACTTCTATATTAGGGTAAACATTAGCTTCTATGTTAAACAGTACCCAAATTTTAGTGTCTCGGTATAATAAATGTTTATTTCTTAGTTTGTTCAGATAGAGATCCCAGGGTTCTCATATACATTATAATTAAAAATTTGAGGGAGTTTTCATTTGGAAGCTGTAACAACTTGAGAGTACCTCCCTTCTATCAGATACCAGGGATAAAGTTTGAGACATTGAAGAAGTCACAGTTGGAAAAGGTGCTTCACTTCTACTTATATTCAGTTGGCCAGAATTCAGTCTTAGGATCTCATAGAAAAGTACTGGGGTAAGTTTCTGGGAAGCATAGGCTTCCTGTGTATTTAAGGAAGAATGAAAAATATTGATAGGCATGTGGCACTAGAGGCATGCTGGAGATATGATTGATATGATTTTTTAAAGATTATTTATTTATTTGACAGACAGAGATTACAAGTAGGCAGAGAGGCAGGCGGGGGGCCGGGTGGGGTGGGTGGGAGGGAGCAGGCTCCCCGCTGAGCAGAGAGCCTGATGCGGGCCTCGATCCCAGGCCCTGAGATCATCACCTGAGCTGAAGGCAGAGGCTTAACCTACTGAACCACCCAGGTGCCCTGATATGATTTTGTTTTGATAGTTTGTGTATGTGTGTGCATGTGTTAGTGGGTTGTGCAAAGAGTAGGAGATGCTGAGGTAAAAGGAATATTAAAAGAAACCAAAGGCATCTTATGGATTATTGTAAGATGGTGTATCAATGGTTTCAACATCTTCATTGGTTGGCACTGGGAATACTTGAATGAGTCAGCTGAAAAGAATAGGGACCAGTGACAATAGAGCTAGATTTTGACATCAGAAGTTCAGAGTTAATGCAAGTTCTACAAGTAGGGAAAAGCCTGATTATGGTGCATTAAGAAATAAATAGTTGGTAAGTATATAATGATCATCACAATAGATGAAGTTTCAAGAAGTTTAACAGAGAAAGAAGGGAGGATATTAGCATGGTAGGTAATGCGGACAAAAACCAAGGTCCACGTTTCTCAGTTATTTTTATACTCACACATTTTCTGAAGTAGCCTTCTTTAAGTGTGTCACTATATATTATATGTAAATTCATACATACATAAGTTATGTTGTTATAGCAATATCTGTCATTAAGACACTGAACTAGAAGTTCAAGTTGTAAAATATACATTATGGTACAACTAGATATATCTCATAATAGGGATACTGAAATATAAAGTAAAATTTCAATAAAATAAGCTTTATGTTACAAATATATAAGAGAATATGATTCAAGTGTAAAGCTAATTGAATAAGGTAATGCCTGGGATGCTTCCTTTCGTACTATAAGTTACAATTTTGGGAAAGTGCTCTATTATAATCAGTCATCTACTAGTAAATGTTTAACAACTCCTCTCTCTTTGGAGGAGGTGGATTGGGGGTGGAAGCAACTCATTGGGTAATCTCTTTTCTATCCTCCCAGTACATACTTCCAGCACAGCCTATTTCAAGCTGTGGACATGACATCACCGAAGGCAGAGTTTAAAAGAGAGGACATGGGCACAACAACAGTTGGCTTTGGCAAGAGCCAACTCCAGAACATTATTGGTTGTAGTTATGGTTAACTAGTTTAGTGCTGCTTTGGATCTCTTAGCACCTTGAAAATGTCAGCCAGATACTCTGGAATTTGGGATGTCTCAAATGCAAACTGTTTCAAAGAGACTGGTCCTCCACAAACTGTTTTGTTTACTCCTTTAAAGGTAGAGAGGTTTAGAGGAAAAAGCATGTTAAAGAGGCAACCCTGAGGAAATAAAAAAATATTGAAAGAAGTACAGAGAATGATATGGTCTTGATGAGAGGAGAGAGGTGCCTTTGTCCTTTGAGGTCAGAAGGGAAGAAATGTTGCATATGGATTTGTATGTGTGAAAGGAAGTTGAAGGATCCCATGCCTGATAGATTCTTTTGTGCCCATGAAAGAAGAAACAAGGTCACGTGCTATCAGGCTTGGAGCTGATCACAGCCTACTTCTCCAGTTTCATCAACCAACTTTCTCCTGCTTGTTTTTTTTTTTTTTTTTTATCACACACTAGGTTTTTATCTGGTAACCAATAGTTAGAACCTCTCTGCATGGAAACCCTTCACACCTTCTATTCCTCAGTCAAGGGTCACTGTCTCATCCATCTGTGTTCTGCTAACTTCTACCCAATACTGTGGTTGCAACTTAAATATCACCTCAGAGCAGCATTCTCTGGCTTCTCTTTCACATTAGATTTTTCCCATTATACTACCTCATAAGATCTTATATTTTTAATAATACTTCCTAATTTCATGTTTATTTCTGCCCTCACTATTTTTTCCACATGAGGTAAACCATGAGATCAAGTCATACATATCACCTTCTCCTCAGTGTCTGCACTTAATGAATATTTAATGAATGCATGAGTAAATGAATGAGTGAATAAACAACCAGATGAACAATGAAGACTACCTAGCGTAATTTATAACTCCATCCGAGGGTATCAATAGAGGAAGCTTATCAAGGGTGAGAAAGAAAATCTCATTGGCAAGCCGTACAAATAAATGCCTCTAAAAATTTGATCGACAAGTTTGTATGTTTTCAGTATCACTTATTCCCATGTATCTTGAACTTTTCTCAAATTCGTGATTGTCAAAAGAGAGGAAGTATTGATCTCATCAAAGTAGTCCCCAAATGCATCTGTGAAGGACAGACACGAGAGAGCCCATCTCAGAGACTGTGATGGATTGGGTTCTCTGGAAATACAGACATATTAGATGCCTTCCAGACATAACTAAAAGGCCAGTGGAGTTCGGAGGGAAAGATAAACAGGGTAAACACACAGAAACAGGAATCTCATAGCTCACCTCAAACATTTTTTTTCCTACTTTTTAACCTCATTAGACAATGACAAATGGGACAACGATGAAAAGAAGGCAGTGGTGGGAAGGAGCCAGGGACAGGTGCCATAACCAACATCAGATGAGCATTCTGTATTCCATTCTCCTTCTGTGTGACAAGTTTCATAATGCAAGAGAGACATATTAATGACAATGATGATGATGATGATAAAAGTTAACCCTGCACAGAACTTACTGTGAACCTACAATGTCCTGAGTGGTTTTCATTTTAGTAATGCATCTAAGTGTCACAGCACCATGAGTTAACTACTAGTATTATCCTCATTTTACATGGAGGAAACTAGATTACTAATTCTACATAAATATTAGATTTATTTTATCTATAATAAAATTAATAAAATTTTGAAAAGTTGATCTTTGGTTCTTGAGCAAACATATGTTTAAGTTATAAAAGTGTTTAAATGGCATTTAAACAAAAATAGGTCAAATACAGTGAAATTGAAAAGTGCACTCTGATTCCCTTTACCCAGGATGTCATGGAATCATTAACAGTCACTTCAATATCCTATTTTTGCAAAGACCATAAATGTTAAAACATTGTACCTCTAAGCTCTCAGAGAAAAAGCTATTTAACCTTCTAAATCAATGCCCAAACTTTCTATAGTAGTGGGCATTGACACATCTTTTCTATGAATGTATAAAATCAAAGAATCTTGGAACCTGAGATAATTCTGCTTCATAAGGTTTTAAAGGTTAAAGGCATAGAATGATTTAAGTATTTAGAAGAGTAAAGGAGTGTTTTCTGAAGCAGAGAAATCACTCTAAGTTATTCAAAGGCTTCCTTTTCCTCAGGGCAGCTTAAATAATTGGATTCATGGGTATCTGAATCACTGGCAGGGGGTAGAGAGGAACTAATGTCACTTTTCATATTCATCCTAAAATATTTGCTCCACTTTATTATGTCATTTAAAAATAAACTCTTTCATAGAATTAAATACTAAGTATGCAAAGTAGGATCTCAGGCAAACTATTTTTACAATAATGTAGAGGAAATTACATAAACTTCCTCTAACATAAATTTTATAAATTTAAACTGGGTAATCATTTAATCATTGATTATTGAGGACACTTTATTTATTATCATCTATACGTTTAACTTATAACTTTATAAGACTGATATTACCATTTAATAAGACAAATGCCATATCTAATACAATTCCAGGTCTTGAATTCTGTATTTTGATGTGTTTTGATAGTTAGCTGCCAACTAGTGAACAACACTCTAGCTATCATAAGTTATAATAAAGGTTAGGTTAACAATTATAAGATTAAGGTGAAATATTTACAGAATCAGCTTGACTATCACAATGTTCTTATATGTTAATGTCAGAATAACAGGGGCTATCTCTCCAGAATAGTTAATTCATATAGTATAAATTTTTGTGCAAGGTTTCAAGTTAGGTTAACATATTAGGGATTGTTGATGAGATTAAATACATAAAGAGAAATACTGACTTTTACATCAAGGATATAATCTAGTATAATGATGTAGTTTTTCTCAGTGGAAAGAAATTCTTAGTCATAAGCTTAGTAAAATAGTTGGCACTAATTCTTAAATAGAGAAAGACAAGTTAGATTGATAAAAACTTAAGAAAAATGATAACTGAGGAAGCCTGGGTGGCTCAGTTGGTTAAGGGTTTTGGCTCAGGTCATGATCTCAGGGTGGTGAGCTAGAGCCCTGCATCAGGCTCATGGCTCAGCTGGAAGTCTGCAGGAGATTATCTGTCTCTCCCTCCACGCCTCCCTCTGCTTGTGTTCTCTCAAATAAATAAATAAAATCTTAAAAAAAAGAAAGATAACTAAACTGATAACAAAAAAGTCAAAGGAAAAAACCCTTAAACTAGTGCCAATACCATCTATTTTTTTTATTTTTATTTAAATTTTAGATAACATAGAGTGCAACATTGGTTTCAAGAGTAGAATTCAGTGGTTCATTACTTCCACACAACAGCCAGCACGCATCACAAGTGCCCTGCTTAATCCCCATCACCCTTGTAGCCCACTCCCCACCCACCTCTCTCCATGAACCCTGTTTATCCTCTATGGTTAAGAGTCTCTTATGGTTTGTTTCCCTCTCTCCTTTCTTCCCCTGTTCCAATATGTTCATCTATTTTGTTTCTTAAATTCTACATATGAGTGAAATCATATCGATACCATCTAATTTTAACATCAAAAAGAAAGTTTTTGCAAGGATCATAGGAAGGAACATTAATGTTTATGCCCAGATTCCTGAAATGACTATCTTCCTACTACTGATAGAATGTCTGTAGCTCCCAGAATTTGGAGTAGATAGTAGTATGCTTATCTAGTTGGTGATTTGAGAAGAAGAATAGTTCTAAAAACAGTTGGTCATGTTATTGAGAAAATGTTGGGTATGCAACCACTTGTATGCTGCTTGTCAAGTTATGAATCAGAATACATCCATATCCTCCTCAGTTGGTCTTCCTGGGCCAAGTGGGAATAAAATCCAAGTAATAAGACTGGTGAAATATTTCTATCTCCTGTTACTCTGAAAATGCCAGAAAGGTCATGATTATTCACAGAGGTCCTTCTTATAATACTGAACCTTACCAAAAATCCTGATGTCACACAATCAAATATGTAGCTTGCAGTAAAGATTAAATTTTTTTAGCCACGTTATGGTTTATAAAATGGCTTTTATGGATTTTACCGGATTTTGAGTATTAATTAGCTGATATAATACAAAGTCTCTGCATATTACATTATTAATATATATAGTTATAGTATTATAAAAAGTATTATTATTATAGTATTACTGATTAGGTACAGAAAGATTGTTTTAACTTCAAAGTGTTAATAGTTCCCATATTTTTTTTTAAAAAAAAGGAAAGACTGAGGACACGGATTATAAAGCAAAAGAACTATTACAGAGGTCTTTCCAAATATTATTTAATATTTACTGACTATGCAATAAGCATTTTTATAATCTTTTATATAAAAGAAAATTCTGGGTTTATCAAAATATTATAAAGACTAATGTTTATAATTTAAAATTTATAAAGAGTTGTGTATTTCTCACTCATTGGCATTTAATATATTTTAAAAGGATTTAGAAGTGAATTGGGGATCATTTGACATTTTCAAACCATTTTACTGTATTAAGTACATAGCTTATTTCCTTGATTATAAACTTAAACAGAAAACTGGATAACACCTAACTTAACCAAGGTTTATAGAATAAGTAGAATTATTTTACATTAGGAAAGAAATACAATCTAAAGCTAAGTCACTATAAGATGATCTAGAAATTATTAAATCAAAGACAAAAATCATTAAACTTTAAGGCCATATTAAATGTTTACCAGAGAATGTCTTAATTATCCAAAGACACTGAAATAATTTCTTTAATAACAGAAAAACAATAAACGGCACAGTTTCTTTTCACAGTGAGTATAAACACAGTAAATGTCCTGGGTGGGGCTTTAATGTGCCCACATTAGGACATTGAGCATGTTAATATCAGAATGGACCAGGAGTTTTTTGTTTTGTTTTGTTTTGTTTTTTTTTAAGATTTTATTTATTTATTTGACAGAGAAAGATTACAAGTAAGGCAGAGAGGCAGGCAGAAAGAGAGGGGGAAGCAGGCTCCCTCAGCAGGGAGCCTGATGCGGGGCTCATTCCCAGGACCCTGAGATCATGACCTGAGCCAAAGGCAGAGGCTTAACTCACTGAGCTACCCAGGTGCCCCCAGGAGCTCTTTTGAATGCATATCTAACATATATTGGTGCTCACCCTATTTGTATGTTAAAATGTAAGAATTTCCTGAAGAGATAAAATTAAATAATTGAGTTGACATAGATTGAAATTTGGTGCAGAGATTAAACAAGCAAATCCTTTTGGCATATCCTAAGGGAAAGTGAATTTGGTTCTTAATAGGAAAAAGTCAAAGTGTTTGGGCATCATCCAGGGAATAAGCTTTGTAGAGAAAGAAATTGTAGGCTCAATAATCTGTGATATAACTTGTACACTTCTAAAAATTTGAGAACTAGGAACTTGAACTTCTTAAGATAAATCACTATAAAAAAATCAATAAGTACAAGTCAAATATAATTGTAACCCTAGGGATTCTGGGGGAAAAAATAGAAGAAAGTCCACTCTGTTCAAGATTCCAACTATTAATTTTTAAAATCATAATAGTAGGGGCGCCTGGGTGGCTCAGTGGGTTAAAGCCTCTGCCTTCGGCTCAGGTCATGATCCCTGGGTCCTGGGATCGAGCCCCGCATCGGGCTCTCTGCTCAGCGGGGAGCCTGCTTTCCCTTCTTTCTCTCTCTGCCTGCCTCTGCCTACTTGTGATCTCTGTCAAATAAATAAATAAAATCTTTAAAAAAATAAATAAATAAAATAAAACAAAATAAAATCATAATAGTAGTTGGCAAGAAGAGTTAAAAGGAAATGATGTCAAACTCAACAACTCAGAGTACCACCTTGAGCTGAAGTTAAGCTCAGAAGGTTGCGTAAAAATTTTTAATGTATGTGGGAAACCAAAATGCCTGGAACAGAACATATAAGCTACTCTGAAATCTGTGAGAGATTTTATTAAAAAGGAGTTAGGTCAGGTGAGAGCCTAGAAATATGATGCAAGTCAAGGATCAAAGAGTATTTTTATTTTTTTTAACATTGTCTTCATTACCCATACCCAGGTCTTGAATATATGAATGTTACCCAAGGAGAAATTATGCAAGATATAGTTAGAAATAAAATATACCTTAAATATTCCAATTTTGTATTTCCCATAGAAACATAAGTAAAAATGAGAATTATGACCCAGACTTCTATTCTCAGAATGTGGCAACTGAAAGACACTTGTAGATAGGTAGTCAAGAACAGGAATTAAAAAAAAAATAATAATAATTTCTTTGAAATAATTATCAATAATAAAATAATACCAGAACTTTCTAAAACAGAAAAGAACAATAAAACCTTTGTGAACAATTGTCTGTTGCTGAATATTCACCTCTATAAGCTTAATTACGTGCCCTCCGATATTCATATGTTGAAGCCTGAACACCCAGTACCCCAAAATGTGACTGTATTTGGAAAGAGGGCCTTTAAAGAAGTGATTGAGTTAAAATGAGACTATTAGAGTGGACCCTTTTCTCATTTGATGGGTGTCCATATAAGAGGAAATTTGGACACACAAAGACACCGGAGATGCATGCACACAGGAGAAAGACCATGTGAGGACACAACAGGAAGACAGTGGCCAAACGCAAGACAAGGAGCTAGGCTTCAGAAGAAACCACACCTGCTGACATCTTGAGCTTGGACTTTGGCCTTCCAAAGGCCTGTGAGACTGTGAGAAAATAAATTTCTGTTGTTTAATCCAGCCAGCCTATAGCATTATTGTTATGGCAGCTCCAGCAAACTAATGCATCCGAATATGGTTGATTCTTGTTATTCAAAGAAATTATGCTCTAAAAAGTTGCTATGAACACTGAATTAGAGAATCCTAGACCATTAGTCTTAGGGGAATTACAGGGTCAGCTTCCTGAAGGCCTCTGTTCATTACATTTTTATCAACTGGTTAGTATATAACATTGCTTTACATACATTTTTGTATAGAGAGACCCATTTTAATATTATTGTTGATTTTTTAACAATTAAGCACATGGCCAACAGCACTATAACTCATGCCTAAATAAAGCTCATCTAATGTGTATTATCTCCGTAAGGCCCACCATGGCTGTCTTGCACTTAGGAACATTGGATAACACTTCAGCACTATGCTTTGAGACATTTCACAGTGAAATCACCAACAAAAAGTAAATAAATGTGAAAAAAGTAGCACTAAATAGACTATGAAGAGGACACTTGTTTACAGTATGAAAGCTGAGACTGGAATACAGAGCTTCCCTTTGTTTAGTCTCAGCTTGCAATGTGCATACTGGGTGACAAATATTTTGTCACTCTGGGCACACTCAAAATGTCATGAAAGTGCCAAAAATATTAATTTGGGGGATACAAATAAAATTTAGAAGGCAAGAAAATTCCCCAATATGCACTCCATTAACATAAGGATCAAAGATCAAGGATTTTTTTCTCTTTCAATGCCAACCTTGCCGTCTAATACCTGTCATCCATGCCATGTAATGTGTACTCAGGAGCCCACCTCCCCCACTGCGCTGACAGCAGAAGTAAGTGTGCTATTTAAAAGACAGCTAGTAGGAAAAGCTAGTAGGAAAAGGTCACAGGACTTCTGGGAAAGATGGTGGAGTAGGAGGATCCTAACCTCACCTCGTCCACATATCCAACTAGAAAATACCCCCATTAATGTACAAAAAAAACATGGAAAAGACCCAGGACACAGGCAGAATGAAAGTGAAGGGATAGAAAAGCTTTTATCATGAAAATCGAAGTCAAAAAAAGACCAGGATATCAATATTTATATCAGACAGAATAGACTTTAAAACAGATTATAACAAGAGACAAATAAGAACACTATATAATCATAAGGGGAAAAAAATCCAACAATATAACAATAATAAATATTTATGCACCCAAAATGGGAACATACATAAAGCAGCTAACAACAAGCTGAAAGGAAGTAATTAATGATAATACAATAATAGCAGGGAAACATAAAAGCCCACTTCCTCAAAGAACAGATCATCCAAACAGAAAACAAGGAAACATTGGCTTTGAATGACGCATTGGAACAGAAGGATCTAACAGATATATGCAAAACAGTCCAACCTAAAAAAAAAAATACATTATTTTCAAGTGCACATGGAACATTCTCCAGAACAGATCATATGTTAGGCCACAAAACAAGTTTCGAAAATTCCAAAGGACTGAAGTCATACCAGGCAACTTTTCCAAACACAATGTTATGGAACCTGAAATCAACCACAAGAAAAAAATCTGGAAGAACACAAATACATAGAGGTTAAATAACATGTTAATAAACAATGAATGGGTCAACTGGGAAATCAAAGAGGAAATAAAAAAATACATAGAGACAAATGAAAATGAAAATACAAATATCCAAAATCTTTGAGATGCAGCAAAAACTATTCTTAGAGGAAAGTATAGGGTAATACAGGCCTACTTCAAGAAGCAAGAACTCTTATAAACAACCTAAAATTATACCCATAGGAGTTAGAAAAAGAACAATAAACAAAACCCAAAACCAGGAGAAGGAAGGGAAAGATAAAGATTAGAGCAGAAATAAATGAAATAGACACTAAAATAATAATAATAAAAGAGAATAATGCAAGCAGGAGCTGGTTCCTTGAAAAAAAAAATTCAACAGAATTGATAAATCTTAGCCAGAATCATCAAAATTAAAAAAAGAGAGAGAGCGAGAGAGAAGACTCAAATAAACAAAGTCACAAACGAAAGGGGGAAAAATAACAATAGACACCACAGAAATACAAAGGAATATAAGAGAATATTATGAAAAACTACATACCAAAAAATTGGACCATTTAAAAGAAATGGATAAATGCCTAGAAACATTTAACCCTACAAAAATTGAACCAGGAAGAAATAGAAAATTTGAACAGATCCATCACAGCAAGGACATTGTATTAGTAATCAAAACCTCCCAACAAACTAAAGTCAGGACCATATGGCTTCACAGATGAATTCTACCAAATATTTAAAGAAGAATTAATATGTATTCTTCTCAAACTATTCAAAAATAATAGAGGGAGGAGTCTATGAGTCCAGCATTACTCTGATACCAAAACCAGATAAAGACACCACATAAAAGAACAATATCTCTGACGAACATAGATGCAAAAATCCTCAACAAAATACTAGCAAACTGAATCCAGCATTAAAAATATCATTTACTGCCATTAAGTGGGATTCATTCCTAGAATGCAACAGTGAACAATAGTTGCAAATCAATTAATTTAATACATCTCATCAATAAGAGAAAAAATGAAAAACACATGATAATTTCAATGCAGAAAAAAATCATAAAACACAACATCCATTCACCAAAACCCTCAGGAAATTAGGTTTAAAGGGAACATACTTCAACATAATAAAGATCATAAATGAAAAACCCATACCTAATATCATACTCAGTGGTGAAAACAGAGCTTTTCCTCCATGGTCAGGTACAAGACAAGGATGTCCATTCTCATTGCTTTCATTCAACCTAGAACTGGAAGTCCTAGCAATCAGATAAGAAAGAAGAAATAAAAGGCATCCAAAAGGCATCCAAAATGGTAAGGAAGAAATAAAACTTTCAGTATTTGCAAATGACATGATACTATATACAGAAAACCCAAGACTCCACCAAAAACCCATTAGATAAATAGATATATAGAACTGATAACTTCCATAAAGTCATAGTATAAAAATCAATATACAGAAATCCATTGCATTTCCATATACTAATAAGGAAGTACCAGAAAGAAAAAAAATTAAGAGAACAATCCCATTTACATTTGCACCAAAAAGAATCAAGTGCCTAGGAATAAACATAACCAAGAAGGGTGAAAGACGTTATCTGAAGCTATAAAACACGGATGAAACAAATTGAAGAGTACACAAACAAATGGAAAGATATTCCATGCCCTTGGGCTCAGAGAATAAATATTGTTAAAATATCCACCCTACTCAAAGCTATTAACAGATATAATTCCCTCCGTATCAAAACACCAACAGCACTTTTCCACAGAGGTAGAACAAGCAATCCTAAAACTTGTATGGAACCACAAAAGACCCTGCATAGCCAAAGCAATCTTGAAAAAGAAAAGCAAAGCTGGAGGCATCACAATTACAGACTTCAAGTTACATTACAAAGCTGTAATGTTGAGAATAGTAGGTTACTGGCACAAAAATAGACATATGGATCAATGGAAAGGAACAGAAAACTCAGAAATCAACCCACAACTGTATGATCAATTAATCTTTGACAAAGCAGGGAAGAATGGCCAATGGGAAGAAGTTTCTTCAACACATGATGCTGGGAAAACTGGACAGCTACATGCCAAAGAATGAAACTGGACAAAATTCTCACACCGTATACCAAAATAAACTCAAAATGGATTAAAGACCTAAATGTGAGATCTGAGACCTAAAATCCTCATAGAGAGCACAGGCAGTATTTTACTAACATTGGCTACAGCAACATTTTTCTAGACATGTCTACTGAGGCATGGGAAGCAAAAGCAAAAATAAACTATTGGGACTACATCAAAATTAAAAGCTGCTTCACAACAAAGGAAATAATCAACAAAACTAAAAGACAACTTATTGAATGGGAGAAGATATTTGCAAATTGTAGATCTGATAAATGGTTAGTATCCAAAATACGTAAAGAACTTATACAACACCCCAAAACCCCAAACAATCCAATTAAAAAGTGGGAAGAATATACAAATAGACTTTTTTCCAAAGACATACAGAAGGCCAACAGACACATGGAGAGATGCTCCACATCACTCATCATCAGGGAAATGCTAATCAAAACCACGAGAAGCTATCACTCCACGCCTGTCAGAATGGTTAAAATAAAAAAACACAAGAAACAACAAGTGTTGGTGAGGAGGAGAAAGGAGTCCTTGTGCACTGTTGGTGGGAATGCAAATTGGTGCAGCCTGTGGAAAACAATATGGAGGTTCCTAAAAAAATCAAAAATAGAATTACCATATGGTCCAATAATTCTACCACTGGATAGTTAAAGAATATATAGACCCTAATTTGAAAATATATATGCACCCCTATGATTACTGCAACATTATTTATAATAGCCAAATTATGGAAGGAATCCAAGTGTCCATGGATAGATGAATGGATAGAAAGAAATGGTATGTATATGCAGTGGAATATTATTCAGCCATATAAAGAATAAAATCTTGCCATTTGCTACAATATGGATGGAGCTACAGAGTATTATGCTAAGGTAAATAAGTCAGTCAGAGACAAATACTGTGTGATTTCAACTGTATATGGAATTTAACAAACATAACACATAAAGAAAAAAAGAGACGGAAAAAAAAAAGACCCTTATCAATGGAGAACAAACTGATGGGTACCCAAAGGGAGGTGGCTGGGTAGAGGGGGGAGACAGGTGAAGGAGATTAAGAATATATATACTGGGGCGCCTGGGTGGCTCAGTGGGTTAAAGCCTCTGCCTTCGGCTCAGGTCATGATCCCAGGGTCCTGGGATCGAGTCCCACATTGGGCTCTCTGCTCAACAGGGAGCCTGCTTCAACCCCCCACCCCAACCCCGCCTGCCTCTCTGCCTGCTTGTGATCTGTCAAATAAATAAAAAAATCTTAAAAAAGAAATACATGTACTGTGTTGAGCCATCAGCAATGGGCAGGATTGATGAATTGCAATATTGTATGCCTGAAAATGATATAGATCTGTATGTGAATTATGCTGGGATTAAAATGAAAATAAATTTAATAAATTTAAAGTGATATAAATACTGTAAACAAGCAAATAAGCAAGGAATAATAAAAGACTACTACTACTTAATGACAGGTTATTTCAGATCATCATTTCATTTTATGGGTAAATTACAGGTATGGAATCAGTTTACCCAATTCACTTTACTTGTGCTACGTTGCTTCTCGCTCCGACCCCCTGGAGGCTTGACTCATCTATGCTTTTCTTCCGGCCACTGTGAGATTCTTAGGTTCAACCCTGAACCAGATAGAAGAACCTTCTCTTTAAAACTGTGAAACTATCTCAGACACTAACGACTGATTCTTGCTTCCTGGGGATTCCACAAAATATCCCAGGCAAGAAAAAGAACAAGTTCCAGAATAATCAATACATCACAATATGGACAATAAGTGTTAACTATTAATACTGCAGACATAAAGAAATTACTCTAATATTTTAATCTATTGCTTCAGTTTTATTATTACTCTTAGTACAATTGTATTCTCATACTCTTATTAGTCATTTGTTTCTATGGTTTATAAAATGTTATTTAATAAGAACATTTAATTATTTCATACATATGAAAAAATGTTAGTTCTCCTAAGTAAAATAGTATATTCATCTCTTTTCAATTTTTCTCCATTTTCATTATCTTTAAAGGGTTTTATACTGTAATCATAAATGTGATTTAATCTCTCCCACAGGTAACTTAAAAAGATATTTTACTCATGATCAGGTTTCTTTTGATCCACTGGTAGATCTTTATCAGGCTTCTATTTTCTTGAAGTCTTTGGTACTGGAAAAGCTATTCAAAAGTAATTTTATTTTCTAGAACTTCAATGCGAGAATCAAAGATTAAAACCTCTAATTAGATGATAGATGGCAACCAAAGATCCGTTTGAGTCTACTAAACCCTCGTTTAAATTCCAGATAATTCTACCTTTAAATAAAAATATTGCTATTCTGTTTTAACAAGTATTCTGTTTTATCATTTTCTTACTTCAAGAAATTTATATAAATATAAATGAATATGAATTTATAGACTATATTATTGTATAATATAGATGTTAAATGAATAGTTTCAGAATAACCATTACAAGATATTTGTGTAGTTAAGAATAAAATGTCACTAAATATGGAATTGATTTTCAAAAATAATTTTAGTATTGAAAATTATGTTACAAATGGAAATGGAAGTGGTGATTAAAATAATTATTTCTGTAAACTGTGTAACCTGCTGGTTTCTAAGTTTATGTAGACATGAGGTTTAAATTTTTAACTTTTGACTGCTTCACTTTTTCTGGTGAAGCTGGACAAATTACACAGATTATGTTTTTTAAAAAGAGACGCTCAATAAATAGGTCACATGGATTGTCGCTGTGTTAAATCTCTCCCTCTAGCAGGATTTTTTACCCTTAGTCTACTCACTACCTGGGCTTTCTGCCTCTCCTATGCTCTCAAGCTTTTATTTACACACAGAATTCTGTAGATTTTCTACTTGGAAAAAACCTCAGGACGTTCTTTGGCATGCTCATTAACTGATGATTCTTGCCAAGTACATCCCATAGGATACGATCCAAATGAAATCATGCAATTATAAGAAAGAGACAAAAGTAAGACTTGAACCCACACAATGACTGAGGCCACAGAACGAAAGACAAGGCATGCAAGGTGGCTAATTGACCTACCCAAAGGTGGAATGAAAGTGTCTTTTCCCTCTTGCTTTCTCATGACATCATCTTTACCCTGGGCTCCATTCTCAGTAACGGATTCCCACTGCAACACAGCCAAATACACCTGTTTCTCAAGGGTCTGTTCTCTCCCTTTTTCAAGATGAAAGGCCATAGAAATAGAAGGGTCTATTATTCACTCAATTCTAATCTAATCTCCTGCAAATCACTGTCACTAATTTTTATTTATTCAACTGGATCCATGACAATTCTTTTTTTTTTTTAAAGATTTTATTTATTTATTTGACAGAGAGAGATCACAAGCAGGCAGAGAAGCAGGCAGAGAGACAGGAGGAAACAGGCTCGCTGCTGAGCAGAGAGCCTGATGTGGGGCTCAATCCCAGGACCCTGAGATCATGACCTGAGTCGAAGGCAGAGGCTTTGACCCACTGAGCCACCCAGGTGCCCCAATCCGTGACAATTCTAAATATTTTCAACAGATCTAAATGGGATCAATCCTCTTTTAAAAGATTGCAATATTCTTAGTCCATGGTAAGCACAGCCTTAACATTTAAGAAACAAAATATGCTAAGAAATTGAAGATTCTTTTAAAGATTTCTATATGAATAACTTAACAATAATGTATTTTTTACACTTTTTACACTAGGGGAAGACATAAGATACAAAGATTTTATGTCGGTATCTATAATTAGAGATGTAAAAATGTTTATTGCCTTTGTCTGAAGCCAAATCTATATAGTAGATTTAAAAGTTTATATTTTATTTGGTCTTGATTTTTTTATTTTGAAAGGTCAAATGTAGGATGTGATTAAGCATGGGGAGACTTTCAGCTTGCCTAATTAAAAAGAAAAAGCAATACTTTAAAGAATGTAACTTTTACATCTACCAAATAAGAAATAATTAAAAATTACTAAAACCTTGTATTGTGTCACAGCAAAAAAAGCAAACCTCCAGTTGATCAGTAAAACCACAAATGGACATCAACCATTTTGGAAGGTATTTTAATAACAGGATTCAAGACCTACAAATTGCTAACAACCTTTCAACAAGGAATTTATTAAAGCAAGGGTCATGGACCTAGGATACAACAAACTGTTGAAATAGGTTGAAAGTCCAAAAGCAGAAGAGATGTTAGTTTTTGGTATATTTGCAGAATGAATCATCATTTACCAGTCATCAATGTAATAGATATTTAGATACTATATTTGAATACCAAGTTGGATTTTTTACTTCCTCTGAGTATGGAGACTAAGAGCTAGAACAAAGTAGTATAAAGAAATCCACTTTCTAAAGTGAGATCAATAGAGCCAGGCACCCCCTACAGGGTTCTCATGTCACAGGCTGTATTAAACATTCCTCTTTTGAATGTCATTTCTGCCTTTACTATTACAGATAGACCATACCTTTTGCCCTGAACGTTCCAGTAGCCAAATGGTGTTGATTCAGTGGGCTAAAATCACAAAAGTAGCATGAAGTTTCTAATACGAGGTCTTAGGTTTAAGAGGTACTTGTCACATGCATCCTCATAATGAAAGCTTATTCAACTGGTAAACAGTGAATAATATCTGTATAGCAACATAGCAACTCTAAATGGTAATACTTATTTTTTCTAAATTCCAATGCAGTTAGTATGGTATATGGTGTTCTATTGGTTTCAGTTGTACAACAATGATTCAACAATTGCACACATCACTCATCAAGATAAGTGTTGTCTGAATCCCCTTCATCTATTTCACCCATCGCTAGGACTTTTATTAGTACCCAGCTTTTTCTTAGCCAATATGATACATCCCATTGCCTTGAGGAGAACTAGGTTGATTTGGAGGAAGCATAGAGATAAAAAAAAAAAAGTTAGTGAATTAGTGTTCCTTTTTGGTTTCTATGTCTTCCAAACTGAATTTGTAAAGCCAAAAAGGAAGCCCCAAATAGTAGATTATAATAAAATATTGCACAACTACATAGGCAAAAATAATAGAACCTTTAGGCCATAACCAGCAAGGCTAGAGAAGGAAGGGAGCAGGGTGGGGCTAACACTTGAGGTATCGGGAGGCTGAAGGGTAGGGGGCATGGGAAGTCAGGAAAGAGCAGCCCTGGTGGGACCACTGTGGATGTACAGTTCTCCCCGGAGCCTCCCAGTACCACATGGGCTCAGCATAATAGTGCAGCCCAGAGACTCCCGCAATCCCCTGTCAGCCCCAGGTCAGGAGTAGATGACCTTCCTTCTGAGGAATCATCAAAAGGTCAACAGTCACCCAGAGCTATGTCACAATGTCTACATCATTCAACTCATTTCATCACAACATGATGGTGCACCATCATCTCACATCATAAGAAAGTGTGTGTGGGGGGGACAATCAGCTATTTTGAGAGAGAGACCACATTCACACAACTTTTACTATTGTATATTGTTAACATTGTTTCTTTTTATTGTTAGTCATTGGTCTCTCAAGGTGCCTAATTTATGAATTAAGCTTTATCATAGGAGTGTACATATAGCAAAAAACACAGTATGTATAGGGTTTGTATCCCTGCTTGCAGGCATCCTCTATGGATAGGAATTCCTATCCTCTATGGATAGGAATCTCACCATGCAAAGGAGCTATTTTAGCTGTGTTTGCTATTGCCAGCTCTCACAGTTCACTTGCAGTGTTCTTTGGAAACAGATTCCTGAGGTTGAAAGGAGAGGGTTGAACTGGGAATACAGTGTGGTATTCTCTTGTTACTTGGGTGGTGATGGGGTTTTTTTGTTTTTGTTTTTGTTTAATACCTGAAAATCAGTGATGATAAGAAAGGGAAGCCTCCAAGATTTGTCCTTGAGAGTGGAATCGGAGAGAGATAAAACCCTCACTCTCAACTACAGATGAAGGCATTTTAGAAGAAGAAAGTCCATAGACTTACCACATTCTCCAGCGATGGCTAATCACAGCAAAGCCCAGGTAGCTGGTAATGAAGGCTGGGGGCTGCATTCTTGTGGCTGAGATTGGGTCCTGCTGGATGAGTGAGCTTAACCGAAGAACAATCCGTAGGACAGCTGCAGGAATAAATATACCACGAATCATTTAGTCCATATATCGGTCCATTGAGATCCCCAAGGGGGTAAAAAAAAAATAACAATGCTATTTTTATTCATAATTTGATTTAAATACCTGTGCTAACTGTGTTATAGTATTAATGTGTAAATCCAGAAATTATTATGGAATAAACAAAAAAAGTGAGGCCAACTCCAAGGTCTAATCAGGGAACTATTGATCACTGCCAGTCTCGGGGCTGGCCAAGGAATAGATCAAAGAGGGGAAGGAAGAGGAGGTCCACACTGCCTTGAGAGTGTAGACACTCCTCTGGGATTTTAGCTGTGGGGTAAGAGACTCATCTGGAAAATGGGTTCCAGAATGCAAGGATGTCACCTGGAAATAGGAAGAGAGGCTGAGGGAGGGCAGTTGGGCAGGCTATTCAAGGTCCACTCTAGGCAAGTTAGGGCAAACACCTAGATTTCTGCCCTTACTTGTTCATTAATGTATTTAAACCACTTCACTGTCAGTTTTGCCATTTGAGGTGTCTGTTGACTACTTTCTCCAAATATTTACACTCCACACTGCTACAAAATTATTAAAGAAGACAGTTCAAGTGATACAAAATGATACAATTTTGCCTTTACCCCAATTTTGGGTTTTTTGTTTGTTTGTTCATTTGTTTTATTCCCTTCTGAAGAGCTGTCCTTAATTTATAGGACAGTTGTTTTTCATTCCTCAAAGAACTGGGTTGCAACCTGACCAATATCAAGGTGCCGACTCAGCAATCCAACTATACTATCTTCCCTTTGCTTCTGTGTATCAAGGAAAAGATCCTCGGCTAAGATAGAAATCAAAGGTCCCTATGTTCTAGATGTAGAGCAGTTTGTCTTTCCCTCTGAGTATACAGTTTCATTTATTTTGGGAGAGAAAGCATAAAAAAAAATTCTGAACAGGCTCTGAATATCACTTTCCAATATGGTCAACTTCAACCCACAGAGCTAACTTTAAAAAAACAAAGCAAAGCTAAACAAAACAAAACATTCCTTTGAAATATCTTGTCAGGTTTTAGCAGTGAACAGTAAAATATTCGTGGCAAAGTTGAACAAAGCCTGGACACAAGAGGCATCTCTAAAGAAGGTGCAAAACCTCCTGCCACTGCATGATCCAGAGTTAGTCCCAAAGTCAAGCAAAAGAAACAAAGACAAAGTCATTCCCCAGAGAGCCTGCCACAGTAGGTAGGATTCAAGCTTCATGCAAATGGAGGGCAACCATCACTTCTGTCTGGCCATATCTGAGAGGACCCCAGCCTGACAGCTGCTAAGTTCTCAGGATGGGAAAGGAGACAGACAAGGAGATGATGGCTGTCCCTGGGTGAAAAAAGATCAATAAATAATAGTTCTAAACTCAGAAATGAAGAGACAAGTTAAAATTTTATTTTCCTCTGGAGACAAATTGAAATTTTATTTGCCTGGACCAGGCACTAGAATAATCCAGAAGAGCTCACTCTGGTAAATCCTCACCCTTGGCCAGTTTCTACCAGTTTTCCCAGGATCTCATCAACTTTGAGCAAGTGGAGTTTATCACAGAGAATAGAGCTCGCATATTTACCAGAATTTGGTGTTTTTTCCATGAATTTTAATTTCAGTTTCCCCTTGGCTTCTTAAGGGAATAAGTGGTAACATTTTATCAGATTCACTATGATTCCCATCAATCATCCCATCAACCCTTGGAGGGGCCCATCCTGAGGCTCTTCAGAGATAGTGTAGGAGTATCTATAAGACCACTAACTTGGGGGACTTTTGTTTACCATATTGCAGTCTACTTAGATCAGAAGACAGTTCAAAGGATTAACAGGCTCTGAGTACTCTGGTAAATGTGGAGAGAGGGGAGTAGTAGGAGTCACATCCGTCTTACTGTCTTTGTCTTAAGTACTACCTTTTGTGTCTTTAATTTTTTATTAACCTTTTGCAATAAATATTTCAATGAAATTATTTTGAAATTTTGGAGCTTTTGGAAGTCTTCTACATGCCAGTTAAAACAACCCATTCTTTTTGATTTGGGAGCCCTTGTGGTCAAGGACATTTCTTAACCACTGAGCTACCCAGGCGTCCCAAGGACCTTTCTTAAATAAAGAGCTTGTCTCTCTGGAATGTTCCCCATAATGGCCATTGTAATTCTAGGTTGTTTTAGTAAGATTTTGCCATTTCTGTAAATATTCACAATCTCCAGGATGTTGATTCTCAGATATAAAATAAGCTGTTATGCCGGAAAGTGGCAGGGCACACTCAGTTCTCTGAAACTTGAGGACCCCATTCCTCTAGCTAAGAGTTGGGTTCCTCTGACTGGAATTAATACCTAGGAAGGATGTGCTTCCTGGCTGAGGATCTTACAGTGTTTTCCAGTGAACCTTGTCTCACATAAATTTTCTTGAGGTTGGCAGGGAGTGTGGTGTCAATCTAGCTGTTCCATGACCAATGTATCCTAGCACAAGAAATCTTAGAGCTAGGTGGTGAGCACTCTAACAGCCTTAAAGCTCTCCAACCACCAGTTTGACAGCTTTGGCTTCCAAGATTCCCATTTGCAAAAGATTTATTATTCCTTTCACAAGATTTCTTCATAGTGGTGGACACCTTGATGGCTTTTAATCGTCTGGCTTTTGCCCACTTAGATTTTGATTTTGGTGGTCAAAACAGTCTCAGTTTCCTGTGTTAATATTTCTCCATGTCCCTCCATGATTTATGCTGTGGACTTACCTTATGGCATTGTGAGTCTCCTCATGGCCACCACCACTTTTGGACACTGGAATTTCCTTCTGAGTCCCCTCATGGTGCCACCTATTGCCGACTCCCAATTCCTGGCAACTCTCCAGGAATTTAATAAACTCCAGAACCTTTCTAGGGCCTCAAAACCTTTCTGTGAACCAGAACTTTAAAGACTCAGCAAGCGCTTCACCTGTGCATCTCTTCCTTACAGGCCATTGGCAGTCAGCCCTGAATTTCATTCCTGGTTGTCAAACACTGTTTAAAAAAATGATTAAAGAAGACAATTTAGGTGACATAATCAAAATTTAACACTGCTTGAAGTATACTGTTTTTGTTACTGTTTTTCTTGAGAACTGCAAAATGGGGTGGAAGATAAGAAGATTTTATGGGATAAAGACTAACGCAAGGAAAGAAGAGACAAACAAAACAGCTGATAGGCTGGGGTCCCGCAGTCACTTTGTTTGTTGAGAAGACCCAGAGGAGGCTTGGTGTTTGGGAACAGGCTGACTGTTTATACTGTGTTTCTGGGACTTTACAGGGACATGGAAGTTATCTGAGTTTCAGTTTGCTGACACGGCACCCCAGGCAGGAGCAGCCCCATCATGGACCTAGAAATGTATTTCAACACTACTTATTAAGTTGGCCAATGTTGCAAAACAAAATGGAAATAAACAAAAACACCAAGCGTGCTAAATTCAGTTGTGATTCCTGGTTGTTTCACATAGTTCACAGAATATATGCATCTAATAAATAGGAAAAGGAAATAATAAGGATAATAATAAAGAGGCAAAATAGGAAATTTCTTGTATTAAATATCTCTTGTATTAAAAACACGCCAAGCTAAAATAAAGGTTTCTATGAGCATGAAAGAGATATAAATTCACCTGGCATCCATGAAATCTTGGTTAGATGCAGGAGACAGGTTTTGCGTTACATGCTTTCAAAAGTTGGAAGATTTTTCAGCTTTCTTATTTTAAGATTTTATTTATTTATTTGACAGAGATCACAAGTAGGCAGAGAGGCAGGCAGAGAGAGAGAAGGGGGGAAGCAGGCTCTCTGCTGATCAGAGACCCCGATGTGGGGCTCGATCCCAGAACCCTGAGATCATGACCTGAGCCAAAGGCAGAGGCTTTACCCACTGAGCCACCCAGGCACCCCTCATCTTTCTTATTTTCACAAACATTTTTCACAACCAATATTTTGGACATTGTGGACTAACACAATGTTCAGGATTACACCCCTTATATACAGGTAACATGAATATTTATGCTGCCAGTTAAGACAACTGTAGAGTCCTAATAACTTGAATGATGGTATTTTGTAAAAATTTCAAAGCCCATTGAACGTGTTTGCCTCAATACAAACCCATACAACCTCCAGATCTCTAACATCCTAATGCTAACGACTGCCAGATGTGGCAACTAGTGCACTCTTCATTTATATAACCAACAGTTGGTTGGTTGTATTTCTTCTTGGAAGTCTCACATTGAAACGTTGACATCAAAGTTAACATGTCCACAAACTAACTCCTGATTCCTCTCCTCAGCGAGGTCTTCAGATCCTCCTCCACTGCAGTAAATAGTAGCATTCTCCACTGTGTGTTTTAATCAGGAACCTAAGTATTAGCCATGTTTTCCTCTCTGGTGTACGTCCCACATGAATCGGTAAGTCAGACTTTTTACATCCTCAACATATCTCCAAATTGCCCAGTCTCTATACTTCCTTGCCAGCATCCTAGTTATAATTTTTCACCTGGACTATGGTGATAGTTTCATAATTTATCATCCACATCTGTTCTTGGCTTTGCTCTCATTATTGTCCACATACATAAAAAGGGGTAGTTTCCCCCCAAAATTATTTACCATGCTGTCCTCTTTTCTTCTGGCTATCCATCACTTAGCTCTCAACTCAAGCTCCACTTCCTCTGAGAAGCCTTTTTGATCTCTGTCACAGGGTAAGGTCTCTTCAATAGCTTTCTTTTTTTTAAAAAAAAGGAAGACCCTCTTCTTTTTTTTTTTTTTTTAAGATTTTATTTATTTATTTGACAGAGAAAGATCATGAGTAGACAGAGAGGCAGGCAGAGAGAGAGGGAAGCAGGCTCCCTGCTGAGCAGAGAGCCCGATGCAGGACTCGATCCCAGGACCCTGAGATCATGACCTGAGCCTAAGGCAGCAGCTTAACCCACTGAGCCACCCAGGCGCCCCTTTTCAATAGCTTTCATAGCACCAATCATCAATCTCTTAGAGAAATTCTAACATTACCATTTTATACTGACTACAAGATTACTTAATTGGTATTTATCTTCCCCATTAGACCAGCCTCATGTGAGCTGGGCCATGCCAATTTTATCTATTTTACCCCAGTTCTAAGAACATCGGGCTCTCAGTGGATGCTCTAAACCTGTGTTAGGAGAGTAAGTATATCCCTTAATAAGTCCCCATAGATCTGGACATTAACTAACCTTGCCATGGGACTCTTTCCTTTGTCGGCTCTACCCCAGTCACACTGAGCTTCTTTCACTTGCCAGAAGGAGTTTCCCATCTCAGAGTATTCCAAAGAGAATTCTCAAAGTAATTCTAGATATTACTTCTACTTGGAATACTCTTCTGATTGTTCTTGATATAGGTGGCTTTCTCTCACTGTTCCATGGCCTACATGTATCTTTCTCAGGGCTCTGTTACTTGAACTCTTTTATAGGTTGGTGCAACTTCTTGGTTTTTCTAAGTTATTGGTATATCATTATTTTTCTCCCATTGTTTACCAAAATCATAATTCATAATTCAAGTGTTATATATTATTGCCTCCTCTCTTCTATATAAGCTTTCTGTGGAGAATAACATTATTTTATTCACCAACATATACTCAGAATCTAGCACAGTCCCAGACACATAAGGACTTAGTAAATATCAAGTGTCTGACTCTTGGTTTTGGCTCAGTTCATGATCTCAAGGTTGTGGGATGGAGTCTTATGTTCAGTGTGGAGTCTACTTTGGATTCTTTCTCTCTCCCTCCTGGTACTGCTTTCTCTCTCTCTCTCTCTCTCTCTAATAAATAAATAAAATCTTTTTAAAAATAATAAATCATAATCACATAAGAACACTTACAGTTAGGTTCAAGATTTTCCTCAATAAATAATTTAGGATCTACATTATCTCATATTTGAACAGGTAAGACTAGGTAATAGATCACTGTGAAAATGCTTTATATCTAAATAATTTTAAAATAGGTCTCAGGAAATATGCACGAAGGCCATGTAAAAAAGAGTATACCCATAGAACATCCAACATTAACCAAGGTAATTCTGGTGTACTTTTAAGGTAGTTGAATGGGGGAAAAGTTCAACTTTAGTTAACTAAATATGATAGGTTGCTGTGTAGGGTTTTTAGCTATAAACCAGTTCCATATTGAGAAATGGCATTTGTCCAGAATAGTTTCTTTCTTGGCAAGATTTAGATGACAATATCTGCTATTTCTTATAGTCAGCTGGAAACAGTATATTCTACTGATTTAAGACTGTGGGCTGTGGTTTCAGACATACTTGGATTCTAATCCCATTTCTATACTAATAAACAGCTACGTAGAAATTTGGACAATTTGTTTAACATTTGTCAGTTTAAAATGAGGGAAAAATGTTTGCCTCTTCTGTAAAATTAGGTAACATTACTTAAGACATTTTCATCATGACTTCTAATTTGTCAACCTAAACTAGGGTCACCTGCATATAGAAACACATATTATCTTTTGCTTTTTTATGATAACATCCAGGCAGAGAAGGGCTAGACAGCAGATGACCTGGGCAGGCTCCTAGAATGTCAATCTACAAATAGTACTGTTTCTCTGGGATTCTAAATATTACTGAAAATGTAGAGAACTGAATTTATCAGATTACATCACACGTCTGCTTCCTATGTGTCAGGCAAGGTTATAAGCTTTTTAAAATTACTATACTGCTTAAATTCGGCTGCTAAATAAAGATAAATGGGGCAAACACTTTGCTCAGCCATCTACGGCATGCTGAAAAGCCTTTTAAATAATGCGTACAGCAAAGTGCAAAGTTTTATTGTGGTTGAGTGGCATATGCAAGTTTATGACAAAAGGGGGAATTCTAGGGACACAATATTGAGAAAGGGCTGACTGCAGTGGTCTTACTTTGCCTGTCCCTTTCGCATCGCTTAACCTCTTTCCAAGCAAATGTTGAATAAATATTTAAATAATTGGGTTTAATAGGGGAACCACTCTTTCTAATATACTTTTTTAAAAAAAGATTTTATTATTTATTTGACAGATCACAAGTAGGCAGGAGGGGGGATGGGAAGCAGGCTCCTCATGGAGCAGAGATCCCGATATGGGGCTCAATCCCAGGGTCCTGAGATCATGACCTGTGCCAAAGGCAGAGGATTTAGCCCACTGAGCCACCCAGGTGCTCCTCATATACTTTTATTACTTGTTCTACTTTTAGATGCAAGCATGTGACTAACATACAATTATGCTAGCAAATCACTGAAATCAAACTTCTATAAAAAGTTTAAAAGATTGGGGCACCCGGCTGGCTCAGTCAATTAGGCATCTGCCTTCGGCTCAGGTCATGATCTTGGGGTCCTGAGACCGAGCCCCACATCAGGCTCCCACCTCAGCAGGGAGCCTGCTCCACCTCTCCCTCTGCTCCTCCCCCCTGCTCCTTTGCGAGCTCACAGGTGCGCTCTCTCTCAAATAAATTTAAAAAAAAAATCTGAGGAAGTTTAGAAGAGTATATTCTTTGTTATCGAATACAAATTATTACAAAATTTATCAAAGGACCATTTGAACCAACCCTGACTTTTGGAGTAAAAATCAAATGTAGGTCATTCATGAACACCAGTAGTGGGCTTTGGAATCGAGTTCATTGAACTTAGTTGGCAACATGTTCCTATCCGTTAAGGAATTAAACAAAAGTCAGAAATGCCCTGACTTTGGGTTTTCCCACCTGGGTTTTGAAGTGGTAAACAACTACCAGAGCAGAGGCTTATATGCTCTTCACGCACAATACTGGCCTGAATATCTCTGTTTAGCAAAGTAGCAACAAGAAAATTCATAACTTTAGAAAGAATGCATATTAAGAATACAGATTATGATCTGGACGAAACAAAAAAATTATATATGTTATCCTAAAATAATATACTAATATGTATTCCTCTTAGGAAGTCTCAAAGTATTTTATTTATGGAATAGTCCTACAAATTAGTTACAAGATATATTTGTCTTCTCAAAATAAAAAATGTTAAATATTTTATGTCTATATACTCTATTATACATCTATATATTATATAGATATCTATAATATTAATCTTTGATTAATACCATTAATTTAATATGAAATACTTCTAGATTTAAAACTATATTTTAATGCAATAGTGAGCAAGTAGATAGATATAAACTTACATAATGCCACACTGGAAGAAAAAAATAGGCTTTCCTAAATATACAATTTATAATGCCCAATAAGTAGTAAGGAAAAAAAGCGTCCTATTGCTTAAAACACAAAGTTTAGAAATAAACTAAACGATAATGCAATGATAATGATAGCAACGTCTTGGACCTCGTCTTGGGGACCTCCGCCTCTCCCACCCTGCTCCCCCCACCCTGCTCCCTCTGGCTGAGACCACCTTCTCACCTGCCGGCGCCCCTCAGCAGCGATGTGGCTTCTTCTGGGACACCCTGGGTCCTGCCAACCTCCTGCGCCTATGCCATGGTTGACTGGGAGAGAACGGGATGATTATAACCAGCGTCTGGTGAAGGAGGGGCGGGGCAGTGACAAAGCTCCTCCCCGGGCCCCAGGCTCCGACGCCCGCCCTCAGGGGCAGCCCAGCCCCGCGCTGATGTGCCTCCCGGCAGTCAGCCGTAATGGGCGCCTTCGTCCCATTAAGCTCTCAAACTCCTTTCACCTGCGGAGGAAGGAACGAAAACACAAAATTTGGAGGTGAATGAAGTAACACGAGGATGATAATGATTTCAACATTTTTGGACTTCCTCTAGAATGAGATAACATTTTTTTTTTTTTAATATATGTTCTAGACGTAAGGGAAGCTGCGCAAAAATAGAGGAAGGTAGAAACTCTCATTCCTCTTTGATAAGTAAAGGGGCAGAAACTTGGTCTGATTAACTTACCCACAGAAACATAGCTAGTAGGTGATTGAAATGAACTGTAACCCATTGTTGTGCCCAGAACCTACCTCCAAGTCAGTTATAACTTTATTATGTAATGGCCATTTCATCAACATGTTACAGTATTAAGGAAGTCTTACAGAAAATATTCTTGTCTATAAATATAATGCATGCTTAATACATCTGTATATAGTAATGAGTTATATCAAAGAAATTCATGACATATGCATTATATAAAGCTTTATGTATTTTTACTCATTTATATATTAATCCTTATTTATTAATTTCTTCATTCATTTCATAATATATATATTAAACTCATCCAAATTTCCAGCTACTTTGCTAGTTCTTGTTCTCAAGACTCATAGTAGTTCATTTCACAAATATAAAGAGCAAGAGGATAGTCTATAAATTTGGCAAATCCTTTTTTTAACATTTGCTTGATTAAACTTGTGAAACATTTTTTAGCAAATACACAGAAACATGATTAAACTACTTTTGGTTCTTGTTATAAGACTGTCTTAGCACATAAGTTTTAGGAGAAAAATATTCACCAAAGTTTTGCTATAGATTCTATCAGAACATTTGTTTATTTTTTGCTACTTCTTGTTTGTTTTAATTTACAAGTAACCATCTAAGCAAACTAGAGCAGGCTTATAAGATATGCATTATAAATTAAAGTCATCTATTTGAATCTCCAAATATTTAGATCAAGGCAATATTCATTCTTGACATATGCAGAAAGGAGAAAATTGACTTCCTGTTCTCATCATGAGCCCTGGTTTGCAAATGAGGAGTGTATACTTTAAAATGCATACAATTTTGACCTCAAAATTACAAACTGTTAACTTCAACAGCTATAGATATAGCCTCTTTGTAATGCTCTTGAAAAACCTCTTTAAAGAGCTCAGAATTTCTGGGCACCATCCAGAAAACCAATTAAAAATGTCCTGTATGGAGATGGGGAAATACAGTTGTGCCACTAACGCTTTTGCCATAAGGAAGGGAGGCATTAGCTACATTGAATAACCTTACATATCCTTAGCACAATCACCTCAGAAAGTCTTCTCTTAAATACACGATAAAGGAAAGGCTTCATTTTCATTATAGTTCATTTGTATTGATTCACCACTGCATTACCTTTGAGAGTTTTGATACACTATATTGAATTTATGGAATTATAGAAATTAGGGTTGTAAAAGACCAATCAGCCTATCTTGCTCAACTCATCAGTTAAGGATTATTTGGTGTGACTTATTCTTTAGGGCTTAGCAAAATTGTAAATTAGTTAAGCAATAGTGCTTTTGGGAAATGACCTCAGTGATAAGAAAAGTTGGGGCATGCATTTTTCATCTTTATCACTAAAAAACGAGTTTTTAACCATATCCTAGCCATTGGGATTTCAAAAATACGAATCATTTTTTTCCAATATTTGAACTTTCCCATAAGGAACATGGCAATGCTCTAGTATATTTAGTACTAAATACTTCAGACAGAGTAAGAAATACTACTCAAGTGCCCAAGGTTATTCATTTAAAATCATGCTAATATTTTTATTACCAGGAAAAAAATGATTGGATTTTTTTTAAACGTAGAATATAATATCAAGAAACCCATTCTGTGGGAAACCCATTCTCAAATGTTCTTATTCATGTCATGAATTTTCACAAGTCTGACTTACTAGAAAACTTTCCATGACTGTTTTCCTCACCCTTAGTTATCTCACATAATCCCTACAACTCCATCAACCCCCTTTATTCACTCTGACAATCCTCACTTTCTATCTATGGAAATTAAAAAAAAAAATGGTCACAGAATCTTTAAAATATTTCAGTGCAATCACCATAGGTTAATTTTCTACAAATGACATATTCAAGAACATTTCCTTCAGTAAGATGAAAGTTGAATAAATCCCCTGATCCCTCATCAAACTCTGTAAGTCAGTCTATGTTGATGAATATTCTGTTACAAACTATTGTGTCTGTTTCCTAGATTTAGCATGGAGTCTGAAATGGGGAAAATGAGAATTGCTCTCACATCCAGCTGCAATCAATCATCTTGGAAAATACTCTCATCCCTGTGAGTGACACAACATAATAATTAAAGTCCTCTTCTGTCAGAAATTCAATAGATTCAGAAACATTTTTGATAGAAATAGACTTTTTAACTTTTAATTTTCGATTGTTCCTAATGAATTCCCATAAGCACACATTAGCTCACTTAATTCTTTATTCTTTCTTGCAGAAGCGAAATCCTTTAAGCAATGGGAAATTATTATTTTTTCCATTTTTATTTCCCTCTGCTCATATATTTTATTATATTTATATCACATAGTAGAGGTTTTGACAGGATCATGTGTTTGGGAACTCTCTTTTCAATGTCTATTACTCATACACGTCTATCGATCAGATGTAAAATACTCTTGATGCAGCTTAAAAAGTAATTTGAATGTGTTCATTTTAAAATAAATTAATTTTTATAAGCATATTTTATTTAGTACCATTGTTTTTGTGGTCACTGTCTCTTAAAATTTAAAATCATCTCTATTACTAATCCATTTCTCTCATCCTTTTTATCTACTTTTTTCAGTGATTCTATCTCAAAGTGATCCACTTGAGTAACATTTTTCTTTCTATGTAATCTGATTTTTCCTTATAAAATATTTTTTTTCTAAAGCTACCTTGAAGAAATGGAGGAACCAAACTTCTTACCTTGGTTCAAAATAGGTTCCCTTTCACATTTCAAATGCCCTTGAAACCATTCAATAATTAACTCAGCAGTAACCTCATCATAGTATCTGATCACTTACTCTGTTCAAGTCTCCAAGCTTAGCTATTCTGAGGAAATTAAAGTTTTGATGAATTTTAGATAAAAATAGATTTTTATGAACGATAGAACTCAGTGTAATCAGGAGTGATGGGAAGTTTTAGCAGAGAGTTCTGAATGCATCCTTTAATTCACAGATTGATCAAGAAGGCACTGAGGACAGAGAAGCAGGAGAGAATGTTCTCCATGACAGAATAACTAAAAAACAGCTGTCAATAAAGAAAGATGTTTAATTTACATCTGTGCCTAAGGATGCTCATTAGTACTTTTTATATATTTCATTAAATGTTGACAGGACAGTTAATGTATGTGAGGGACTGTGGTAGTTATTGACAGAAAACGATTTCTTTCTTTAATATTAGGTAAGTGGAGTAGATAACAATTTTGCTGAGACATGCAATAGTTTCTATGCAATGAATAGTTCCTTCAAGTTGCTGGCAATCTATTTAAAGAAGGAAGCAATAACCACCAAGAACAAAATTATAATCTAAGACTTTACTAACAAGATATCTCACAAAGTAGGCTGTGATTAAGTCAGAAGTGATTCATATAGACATCATATACCATTGAATGGAAGAAAGAGCAGTAAAATAACTATCTACTGATTTCATGTCCTTGAGTTCCTCATCTGTAAGGACCTCGTAATGCATGATACTGTAGTACTGTGGTAAGGGACAAATGAGATTACCTATACGATAAATAATATCTTAAATTATTATAACTTGTGTCTATAATAAAAGGTACATTGTAAAATGTTCAGAGCTATACAAAGGTGGGATTTTTTTTTTTTTTTTTAGTTTCAAAAAATTATTGTTATATTTGTTATTCAAGCAGTGATTCCCTACTTGGGACAGTTTTATCCCACAGAGAACATTTAGCAATGTCTGGAAACAATTTTGGTCATCAGAACTTGAGATGTGGAGAAGCTACTGGTATTTAGTGAGTAGAGGCCAAGAATGATGTGAAATATCCTGCAATGAACAGAACAGCCCCTTCACCCAGCATAAAAATTTCCAGCCCAATGAGCCATTCTGCCAAGGTTGGGAAACCCTGTTTGAGAGCATTTAGGAAGTGACTCATAAGTGAAATGTAAAGGATACTACATCTTAAAGAATGGTTACATATTGAAGAGAGAGGAAGTATTCTTAGATGGGGAGGAGGATTGAGTTATAGTGAAGTTTCTGGAAGGAACCTTGTTTTTCATCCATGGATTGTGAAGGCAGCCATGGAGCAGTAGAGTGAGGTGGGCTTGTTGGTGCAAATATCCTGGGCTGTGCTTGAGAGAGTGATTACTTAGTTAACATGGAGAAATTTAAGACTATTAGGATTTTGGAAAGTTTATATGTTTAACTTGTAAGCAAATACTGAAGCAGAAAAGGCTAGAAACAAGGGGGAAAAAATCCAAAGCTATTATAATAGGCCTTATTTGTGTTAAGGGAGACATGGCAATGAAAACCAAATGGAAAGGGTAATTGAAAATATGAGGAAATTCCAAAGATTGTGGATTGTAGGAAGGGAGATAGAGGCACATAAAAAGAGGTTATCACTGGTTTATCTCAGAAATGAATATTTACTACTTCAGACAATGTAGAAAACCATTATCTGTACTGATTATTTGATGAATTGCATATATTAGGATTATTTTGCTGAAGAACTCAAACTCTACTTCTCAGAGATTTTCATTGTCATAAGGTAAATAATATGGAACATCTATAATACAATGTACAAGGAACCACTAGAGCTCAGAGGACTTAGTACACCCTAGGCTCATTACTGGTTAAAGACGTTTGCTTAGAAAAAATGAAATTAAAATGGAATCTTGAATTAGGGAGAATTCATCAACTCTGGGATCTCCTATAGTTAACCATCTTCAACTCTTTCATCTAACTTCTGCTTTCTTGGGGTAAAGAAAGCTTTGGGTGTTCTCTCACCTGTTGGTAGGTGCAGAATATTTGGGGTAGGTACATTAGTCTCCTCTTTGTCCCCTAGCTGCTTGAACAGGCACACTATTTATGCCTTACCTCCCAGGACCCAACAAGAACTGGATAATAAGTGTTCTTGGCTGTCATGTTCTCACAATATTCCAAAAACTATATTCTCTCTCCAACTATAAAAATACTGCAGCCCCACCCCCATCCAACCATGCTGAAAATCTAGCTTTCTCTACAGACCCTACTCTTCTCAAAACAAAACTTAAAGAATTTTATCTTGGCAAGGAAAAATATAATGTGGTAGGCAAGGGTAAAATAGTTTTGTCACATAATGTGTACTTTCAAATCTTCCAGTCTTCCCCTCTTATAAGCGATTGAAATTTAAGTCCAAAATAAGAAAGAACATCTCCTCTCACTCTACAAGAGTCTCTGCACCTCCTAAAATGAAAAGGGAGTATTTTGGGGGAGGTGTGGGGGTGGTGGTGCTGGCAGGGACGCTGTCTCTGGATATCTCATAAATCATTTCATCCAGATACCTGTATCATCAATTTGAATGAGAACTGGCATTACTGACTCATTTTAGGCATGCTATCATACCAGCCAGGGGGAGGGACATTTAAACTTGCTTAATGCTTTGCAATTCCATAGTAGGGTCTGTCAAAAGGAGTCCTTAAGTAAGAGTTCAAATGGTCTTTCTCAGTTTCTTTATATTACCATTCCTGCCAATCACCTTGTCATTCTTTCAATCAGCCAAGCTAGGGATGTAAGTATTAGTCTTTCACAATTTTCTTTTCTTACTCCATTGTGTAATTTTCATGTCCTTCTGGTGCTTTCCTTACAATATTTCTTAGGGTTGTTCTAATCCCTTTTGTTTCTGATATTCCTACTCAGGACAGCATTTAACACAGTTGAAAGAAAATGTTTGTCCTGAGTGCATTTAAATCTTTGATCTCTCTCCCCCAAGCTAACCTAAAAATACAACCCAACCAACAGAGGGAATGTAATTTTAATGTCACTGAATCTAAAAGTCAAAGGGTTTAAGACCGTTTGTATGCTATCATGATCATGGGTTTCCCTCTCATTGTTACTTTTACTCATCCTTATTTTTGTTTGCTATATGTGTAATTACAAATTGACACATATAAATTCTTTACATTCCATATTTACTTTTCAATGTTAAATGAAAAATGTTGTATGTTTATAAAAATTACAACATGATTTTTCATAGAAATAAATGTATTGAAGGGGAGGAGCAAGATGGCAGAGGAGCAGGAGACCTAAATATCATTGGTCCTGGGAGCTCAGCTCAATAGTGATCATACCATTCTGAACACTTACAAACTCAATAGGAGATTGAAGAGAAGAATAGCAGCAATTCTAGGAACAGAAAAGCAACCACTTTCTGGAAGGCAGGATGTGCGGAGAAGTGAATCTGAGGTAACATATGGGAAGAGAGACCATATCATGGGGGAGTGGGAGGAAGCCTCTGTCAGCCACTTACCAGCAAGCGGTAGAGCAGCAGAGCACAAAATCAGAACTTTTAGAAGTCGACTCCACTGAGGGACATCACTCTAGAGGCTAAGCAGTGGAGCCCTTGTGGGGACAGTGTGGTCTCAGGACCACTTGGGGTCACAGAAAGACCAGGGGTGTCTGCGTGTGGTAGAGCTCCCAGGTATCAGAGCAGGGAAGCCAGCTGCAGAGATGGAGCCGAGGAGTGAGCTCTCAGCTCGGGGTTACCTTAAACCATGATCTGAGGCTCAATCAGGCCACTGCTTTTCGAGCAGGGACTCCAAAAGTGGCAGATCCAGGGAGAGCCCTTCCTTCCTCCTCCGGGAGGAGTGGCACGTGAACATGTGGCAGGAATTTGCTGGGTTTGGAGACTCCAAATAGGGCCATGCACCAGAGATAGAAATGCTCCATCACAGGCTGGGTGAGCTTGGAGTGCAGTCGGAGACAGATGGGAGGGATTGACTGCTTTTCTCTGAGGGTGCACTAATTTCCCTAATTAGGCAATGGAGGAGTAGGGCCCCAAGCTCTTGGCTCCTCTGGGCTGGAGATTAGGAGGCTGCCATCTTCATTCTCCTCCTCCAAATTTGTATAGAAATCTTGAAGGGAACAAAAGCTCCTAAAAGCAAAACCACGCAGATTACTTAGTCTGGCCCCTGGCAAGGGCGGTGCAATCCTACCTCAGGCAAAGACATTTGAGAATCATTGCAACAGGCCCCTCCCCCTAAAGATTAGCAAGAACATCCAGCCAAGACCAAGTTCACTGAACAATGAGTACTGCAGAACTCTAGAGCTAGGGGAATATAGCACATAGTGTTCATGGCTTTTTCCCCATGATTCTTTAGTCTTTCACAGTTAAATTTTTTAAATTTTATTTTTTCTTATTCTATTTTTTAAAAATTTTTCCTCTTTCCTATTTTAACATTTTTAACTATTAATACCTTTTAAAAAATCTTTTTAAATTTTCGTTGTTATGGTCATAGTCTATCCCTTCATTGTATTCAACTTATTTTTTGTATACATGTAGGTTTTTCTTTCTCTACAATTTTCAGATACAGTTTCTTCTAATAGATCAAAATATACCCTAAATCTAGTGCATGGATTTGTTCTAGTCTCCAGCCTGATCACATTCTTTCCTCTTTTTTTTTTTAACCAACTTCTTATCTTATCAACTCCTTTTTTAGAATCTTTTTAATTTTCATCTTTACAGTCATAATCCATCCCTTCATCATGTTTACCCTTATTTTTGTATATATATATATGTTTTTCTTTCTTTAAAATTTTGAGAGGCAGGGCACCTGGGTGGCTCAGTGGGTTAAACTCTGCCTTTGACTCAGGTCATGATCTCAGGGTCCTGGGATCGAGTCCCATATCGGGCTCCCTGCTCGACAGGGAGTCTGCTTCCTCCTCTCTCTCTCTGCCTACCTCTCTGCCTACTTGTGATCTCTGTCAAATAAATAAAATCTTAAAAAAATAGTTTTGAATTTTGGGAGGCAGTTCCTTCTAACAGACTAAAATATACCCAAAATCAAAATCAATTGTGTGGCTCTATTCTATTCACCAGTATGTATGTATATGTGTGGCTCTATTCTATTCACCAGTATGTATGTATATGTGTGTGTGTATATATATATATATATATATATGTATTTCTCTTCACCCCCTGGTTCCAGGTCTCTTCCGATTTGGTTAGTGTGGTTAGTGTATATTTTTCTGGGGTCATTGCTACCCTTTTAGTATTTTGTTCTCTCATTCATCTATTCTTATCTGGATAAAATGACAATGCAGAAAAACTTACCTCAAAAGAAAGAACAAGAGGCAGTATTGATGGCTAGGGACCTAATCCATATGGACATTAGTAAGATGTCAGAACTAGAGTACAGAATGAGGATTATCAAGGTGCTAGATGGGCTGAAAATGGAAGATACTAAAGAATCCCTTTCTTGAGAAATAAAAAAAACAAAGTTGAAATTTTAAAAATTTTTAAAAAGCTATTAATAAGGTGCTATTAATCAAAAATAGAGGCTCTTACTGCTAGGATAAATGAGGCAGAAGAGAGAATTAGTGATATAGAAGACCAAATGATGGGGAATAAAGAAGCTGAGAAAAGGAGAGATAAACAACTACAGGACCATGAGGGGAGAATTTGAGAGATAATTGATACCATAAGAGAAAACAATATTAGAATAATTGGGATTCCAGAAGAAGAAGAAAGAGAGAGAGGGGCAGAAGGTATATTGGAGCAAATTATAATAGAGAATTTCTCTAATTTGACAATGGAAACAAGCACTAAAATGCAGGAGACACAGAGAACCCCCCTCAAAATCAATGAAAATAGGTCAACACTGAGGTTTCTTATAATGAAACTTACAAGTCTCCGTGACAAAGAGAAAATCCTGAAAGCAGCTCGGGACAAGAGGTCTGTAATATACAATGGTAGAAATATCGGATTGGCAGCAGACCTATCCACAGCGACCTTTCTGGCATGATCTATTCAGAGCACTAACCAAGAAAAATATGCAGCCAAGAATACTAAATCCAGCTAGGCTGCCATTGAAAATAGAAGGAGAGATACAAAGCTTCCAGGACAAACAAAACTAAAAGAATTTGTAAACACCAAACCAGCCCTACAGGAAATATTGAAAGGGGTCCTCTAAGCAAAGGGAGAGCCTAAAAGTAACAGACCAGAAAGGAACAGAGACAATATACAGTACCAGTCACCTTACAGGAATTACAATGGCACTAAATTCATTTCTTTCAATAGTTATACTGAATGTAAATGGGCTAAATGTTCCAAACAAAAGACACAGGGTATCAGAATGGATTAAAAAAAAAAAGACCCATCAATATACTGACTGCAAGAAACTCATTTTAGAACCAAAGCAGCTCCAGATTTAAACTGAGGGGGTGGAAAACAATTTACCATGCTAATGGACATCAAAAGAAAGCTGGGGTGGCAATCCTTATATCAGATAAATTAGATTATAAGCCAAAGACTATAATAAGAAATGAGGAAGGACACTATATCATACTCAAAGTGACTATCCAACAAGAAGATCTAACAATTTTAAATATCTATGCCCCTAACATGGGAGCAGCCAACTATATAAACCAATTAATAACAAAATCAAAGAAACACATCAACAATAATACAATAATAGTAGGGGACTATAACACCCCCCCTCACTGAAATGGACAGATCATCCAAGCAAAAGATCAACAAGGAAGTAAAGGATTTAAATGACACACTAGACCAGATGGACATCACAGATATATTCAGAACATTCCATCCCAAAGCAACAGAATATGCATTCTTCTCTAGTGCACATGGAACATTCTCCAGAATAGATGACATCTGGGTCACAAATCCAGTCTCAACCAGAACCAAAAGATTGGGATCATTCCCTGCATATTTTCAGACCACAATGCTCTGAAGCTAGAACTCAATCACAAGAGAAAAGTTGGAAAGAACCTAAATACATGGAGGCTAAAGAGCATCCTACTAAAGAATGAATGGGTCAACCAGGAAATTAAAGAAGAATTGAAAAAAATCATGGAAACAAATGAAAATGAAAACACAACTGTTCAAAATCTTTGGGACACAGCAAAGACAATTCTGAGAGGAAAGTATATAGCAATACAAGCCTTTCTCAAGAAACAAGAAAGGTCTCAAGTATACAGCCTAACCTGACACCTAAAGAAGCTGGAGAAAGAACAGCAAAGAAAGCCTAAACCTGGCAGGAGAAGAGAAATCATAAAGATCAGTGCAGAAATAAATGAAAATGAAACCAAAAGAACAGTAGAACACATCAACGAAACTAGGAGCTGGTTCTTTGCAAGAATTAATAAGATTGATAAACCCCTGGCCAGACTTATCAAAAAGAAAAGAGAAAGGACCCAAATAAATAAAATCATGAAAGAAAGAGGAGAGATCACAACTAACACTAAAGAAATACAAACAATTATAAGAACATATTATGAGCAACTATACACCAGCAAATTTGACAATCTGGAAGAAATGGATGCATTCCTAGAGAGGTATAAACTATCAAAACTGAACCAGGAAGAAATAGAAAACCTGAACAGACCCATAACCAGTAAGGAGATGGAAGCAGTCATCAAAAATCTCCCAACAAACAAGAGCCCAGGGCCAGACGGCTTCCCAGGGGAATTCTACCAAACATTTAAGGAAGAATTAATTCCTATCCTCCTGAAAATGTTCCAAAAAATAGAAATGGAAGGAAAACTTCCAAACTCACTTTATGAGGCCAGCATTACCTTGATCCCACAACCAGACAAAGATCCCATCAAAAAAGAGAATTACAGAACAATATCCTTGATGCGAAAATTCTCACCAAAATACTAGCCAATAGGATCCAACAGTACATTAAAAGGATTATTCACCACGACTAAGTGGGATTTATTTCTGGGCTGCAAGTTTGGTTCAACATCTGCAAATCAATAAATGTGATACAATACATTAATGAAAAAAAGAACAAGAACCATATGATACTCTCGATAGATGCTGAAAAAGCATTTGACAAAAGTACAGCATCCTTTCTTGATGAAAACTCTTCACAGTATAGGGATAGAGGCTACATACCTTAATGTCATAAAAGCCATCTATGAAAAACCCACAGTGAATATCATTCTCAATGGGGGAAAACTGAGAGCTTTTCCCTTAAGGTCAGGAACACAGCAGGGCTGTCCACTATCACCACTGCTATTCAACATATTACTAGAAGTCCTAACCTCAGCAATAAGACAACACAAAGAAGTAAAAGGCATCCAAATCAGCAAAGAGGTCAAACTCTCACTCTTTGCAGGTGATATGATACTTTAAGTGGAAAACCCAAAAGACTCCACTCCAAAACCGCTAGAACTCATACAGAAATTCAGTAAAATGTCAGGATATAAAATCAATGCATAGAAATCAATTGCATTTCTACACACCAACAGGAAGACAGAAGGAGAAATTAAGGAGTCCATCCCATTTACAATTGCACCCAAAACCATAAGATACCTAGGAATAAACCTAACCAAAGAGACAAAGAATCTGTACTCAGAAAACTATAAAGTACTCATGAAAGTAATTGAGGCATATACAAAGAAATGGAAACCAGTTCCATGCTCATGGATTGGAAGAACAAATATTGTGAAAATGTCTATGCTACCTAAAGCAATCTACACGTTTAATGCAATCTCTATCAAAATACCATCAACTTTTTTCAAAGAAATGGAATACATAATCCTAAAATTTATTTGGAACCAGAAAAGACCCTGAATAGTCAGAATAATGTTGAAAAAGAAAATCAAAGTTGGTGGCATCACAATTCCAGACTTCAAGCTATATTGCAAAGCTGTCATCATCAAGACACTATGGTACTGGCACAAAAACAGACATTTAGGTCAATGGAACAGAATAGAGGGCCCAGAAATGGATCTTCATCTCTATGGTCAACTAATCTTTGACAAAGCTGGAAAGAATGTCCAACAGAAAAAAGACAGTCTCTTCAACAAATGGTGTTAGGAAAATTGGACAGCCACATTCAGAAGAATGAAATTGGACTATTTCCTTACACCACACACAAAAGTGGACTCAAAATGGATGAAAGACCTCAATGTTAGACAAGAATCCATCGAAATCCTTGAGGAGGACACAGGCAGCAACCTCTTTGACCTCAGCCACAGCAACTTCTTCTTAGAAACATCACCAAAAGCAAGGGAAGCAAGGGCAAAAATGAGCTATTGGGACTTCATCAAGATCAAAAGCTTTTTCACAGCAAAAGAAACAGTCAACAAAATCAAAAGACAGCCAACAGAATGGGAGAAGATATTTGCAAATGATATATCAGATAAAGGGCTAGTATCCAAAATCTAAAGAATTTATCAAACTCAACACCCAGAGAACAAATAATCCAATCAAAAAATGGGCAGAAGACATGAACAGATGTTTCTGCAAAGAAGACATCCAAATGGCCAACAGACACATGAAAAAGTGCTCAATATCACTCAGCATCCCAGAAATATAAATCAAAACCATAGTGAGATACCACCTCACACCGGTCAGAATGGCTAAATTAACAAGTCAGGTAATGACAGATGTTGGTGAGGATGCAGAGAAAGGGGAATCCTCCTAAACTATTGATGGGAATGCAAGCTGGTGCAGCCACTCTGGAAAACAGTATGGAGGTTTCTCAAAAAGTTGAAAATAGAGCTACCCTACAACCCAGGAATTGCACTACTGGGTATTTACCCTAAAGATACAAATGCAGTGATCCACAGGGGCATGTGCCCCCGAATGTTTATAGCAACAATGTCCACAATAGCCAAACTATGGAAAGAACCTAGATGTCCATCAACAGATGAATAGATAAAGAAGATGTGTATATTATATATTATATGTAATATATAATATATATGATAAAATACTTTATATATATAAAGTATATATATATAAAGAAGATAAATGTGTGTGTGTATATATATATATATAAAGTATTCCATTGTGTATATATACACAATGGAATACTATACAGCCATCAAAACCCCTGAAATTTTGCCATTTGCAATGACATGGTTGGAACTAGAGGGTATTATGCTGAGTAAAATAAGTCATCAGAGAAAGACAATTATCATATGATCTCTCTGATATGAGAAATTTGAGAGGCAGGGCAAGAGGTCATGGGAGGGGAAGGAGGGAAGAAATGAAACAAGATGGGACCGGGGAGGCAGACAAACCATAAGAGACTCTTAATCTCAGGAAACAAACTGAGGGTTGCTGGAGGGAAGGGAGGTGGAAGGGACAGGATGGCTGGGTTATGCGCATTGGGGAGGGTATATGCTATGGTGAGTGTTGTGATATGTGTAAGCCTAATGAATCACAGACCTGTACCCCTGGGTCAAATAATACATTATATGTTAATATATATTATGTGTTAATAAAAATAATTTTTTAAAATGGGGTACTTACTATCATGAAACTACATAAAACTTTTAAAGATTTATAGAAAGTAGAATTGTATATAAATGTAAAATGATAAACTTGCAAGAACAACTCAAATTACTGGCCCATCCTGAGTAACCTAAACTATTAATCATGTGTTTATGTGAGTAGCCAGTAATAAATTTTCTTCTTACATCCACATAAAGGCCAGTAGGAAATTTATTTTATCCCCTTGGATTAATTCCCCAGTCCTGCCACAACAAACTGACACAACTTGGTGACTTGAAACTACAGAAATTCATTCTCTCATAATTCTGGAGACCAGAAGTTTGAAATCCAGGTGTTGGCATAGCCATAGTCCCTGAATGGTTGTAAGGGAGAAGGCTTGGCTGTGCCAGTTTCTGGTAGCGTGCCTCCAAACTGGGCCTCCATCTTCACATGGCTTTCTTCCGTGTTCCTGTCAGTTCTCCCTCTCCTTTCTCTTACAAGGACAGGATTTAAGACTCAAACTAAATGGATGATCTCATCCCAAGACCCTTAACTTTGTTATCTCTACATATAACTTTACATGCACAGGTAGGAGGTTCTGACTTGACATGTATTTTTGAGGTACACATTTTTAGCTCATTAGACCCATGGAAGATTAAATTTGAGCTAAAAGCTTTCCTTTACTACTGTCATCCCCCTTACCCTAAAGTGAGATTATCCAAAGCAAACTTTTACCTCTTGTATTATCTGTATAACTGTGTTATGGTATCTACTATTATATATCAATTATAGCATAATTCTAAGTGCATATTAGTTATTAGTCCTATTAATATAAACATTCTGATTTGTGATGGTTCCAATTACCTACTTCATATATATCATTTGAATATAAGTTGTGTGTGCAGATTAAACATTTTAAGAGTAAGAGTAATTAAATGATCAGAAAATGTCTTTCCTTGATAAAAAGGATATTTAAATGAACATTTATTCAAATAAATTTGGTACCTCAAATAGGCCATGTGTCATTTCTTTTGGTGACACTCCACTTTATACATTCTTCCTATGTTTGGGAGAATTTCCCTTATCATTAGTCTCTGCCACAGATCATAAATGCCAGTCGCTCCTTTTTCCAGTCTCCTTTGTTGTTAGGGTATGGGGAGTGACTTTGTGCTTCAGCAATAAGATGAACCCAACCCATTCTCTGGGCTATACAGCAGGGATGTGGCACTAGCTATGGGAATGGGGACATTTAGTTCTCACGGTGGCAAACTGGGCTGTGTGACAGTCACATGGGTTCTGCAGCCAGTGTGCTCTGGGGTCTTACTCCAGGTGGTACAGCGTTCAGACCTGCTGTGGGCCTTCCCAGAGATTACGTGGGCTATCTGTCATTACTTATTAGACTACTTTCCTGTGTCACTTGCAACAAAGAACAATGATTGATATATCAACTCATCAGACTCTGTTCAATGGCAACAACAAATAATCCAATATTTCAATTTGAATTTAAAAACTGACGAGGAGGCACAGGGAATGAAAAAGGATCAGAATGTAATGGCTTCTCGTAACACAAAGAAATGAGTAAGACCCCAGATTTCTTCATCAAATACTTTATTTATACAAAATGTAAGTTTTAATATGTAATCCGCTCTTCCTGACTTTAAAACTTGTCCAGAAGAAAAGGAATATCTTTATTTTTGTAGCTTGTCAATCTGCATGGAAAATAATAAGTAAAAATAATAAACAAGACAAAATGTATCTTGGTGAAAATGATTTATTTGGTATTGTTAAATCAGGCACAAGAACTGATGTCATCACCATTGTCAGTTTTTTTTATTATAAACTATAAATTTCTTAGAAATCTCTCTTATACTCCATAAAGATTCTATTGTTTTCCCCAGTAATACACAAAGCCAAGATAAGAAATTTTCATTTTTATTTAATTTCACTATATGTATTTATTTTGCTACCAGTATTGTAAAAAAAAAAAAATAGCCAAGTTAAGGATCTAATTTCATACAAACATAAATAAACTTTGGAGAAATTAACCCAAGGATCTAATTATGATTCCATACAACTTATTTTAATCAAATGAAAGAATGCGTTCTAAGTTCCAAACAACAAACTTGTGTGTGGAGTTTTGTAACATCACTGCCTGAAAACAGAACTTACTAATTAAGCTTCTTCCATAATGAAATAATATGAAGAAGTTATTAAACAATGTCATCGTTGAACGTGAAAAATAAATTTCGCATATTTGAAAGGATGAAGGTTTCAGAATAGACTTTGAGATTTGAAAAGTAGCTTTAACCTTCGTCTTCAGTTTTTGAGAATCATCACACAAATTGCTTTCATAAGAGCCATGGAAAGGTGATAGGAAAATAGAAAATGACAATTGTTGCAATATTAAATGCCAGAAAATAAACTTTTGTTTAATTAAGAACTTAAAGAAAATAATTTATGTGATGAAATCAGCAATGAAAAGTAGAGCCTTCAAATCTGTCCTTAACCCTGTGCTGTCTGAACCTTCAAATAAAACCATTCTGCAACAATAGGAGTCAATGACTCATTAAGAACCTTTTAAGAAAAAAAAAAAAATCAATGTATTTTAAACTCCCTCTACATAGAAAATACATAGGCCACTTTAGCAAGCACTTAGAATACGTCCCCCCTACAGCCACTTTTATTTGCATATTTGCTGGGCAACTGTCATTTGTTCTCCAGGCTTTTTCTCTCAGCTAATTTTTATTGTCTGATGAAGAGAGACATTCCACAGTTCGTGTGCTTGGGTTTAGTTTTCTTACATTTTTACTTTTTTGGAGATCTTTAGAGGAGAATTAGGCTGAAAAAAAAAATAGAGTGATTTGTATTTACCATTGAGGTCAAAGAATGCCTTCCTGAGTCAAACATCTTTAAGCACATTATCTTATATTTTACAGATATAGAAAGAGGAAAAATCACGCAGAAAATTGCTGTAATTTAAGGTATAAGTTCTAAATTTTAAAATTATTTATATTTAAATTAATTTGGGACGTTTTTCAGTAATTTTTAAAATAATTTTAAAATTGTACTTACAAAAGTAATCAGTAAATTGATTGATTAGTATGTAAGAATATTACATGACTACAAAATTTCTGAAGACATAAAGCTTGCTTAATGGTTTATGTCCCTTAAAAAGTTAAAGACAGACAGACACACTGAAAAACACACAAATAATGTGGGCAGTTGTAGTAAAGAAATTTGTACAAGGTTGAGTCATAGCTTTAAAAAAATGACCAATGATAACTGTGTCTCAAATAACATATTTTTTGGAACTCAATCTTGAAAATTAATTGGTGATTCAGTAACTAAACAAAATTTAAGGGAACAAATTATGGGAAGAAAGAATAGATTATGTAAAGGCACAGAGGCATGAAACAGTATGTTTGGAACTACAGATCCTTCATGAGTTCTAATGTTTGAGGCAAATGTTCTACATGGTTTATTTCCTATTTTATTTATTAAGACAAAATTCACATATTGTAAAATTCATTTTAATCATTGTTGAGTGATTCAGTGATTTTTAGTGTATTCACAGTATTTTGCAACCATCATCACTACTTAATTCTAGAACATTTAATTAACCCCTAAAAGGAATTCCTGCTAGTAGTCAAACCTAATTCCTCCTTCAACATTCAATCTACTTTTAATTTAATTTTTTAAAATCTACTTTCTATCCCAGTTTTGCTTATTCTGGACATTTCATATAAATGGAATCATGCAATAAATGGTCTTTTGTTTCTGGCTTCTTTCAGTTAGCGTCTTGTTTTCAATACCCATCCATGTTGTAGCATGTATCAAAACTTTTTTTTTTTTGCTGATTAATGTTCCATTATGTGACTATACCACCTCTGTTTCTCTCTCCATCAATTGATGGACATTTGCGCTATTCCCACTTTTTGGTTATTATGAACAATGCTGCTATATCCATTTGGGTACGTTTGATATGTCTATATATATTTTCATTTCTCTTGGGTATATACATAGAAGTACGATGATGGGGTCATATGAAATCTCTATGCTTAATAATTTGAAGAACTGCCAACCTGTTCTACACAGATTGTAGCACTTTACATTTTCACAAGCAGTGAAATAAATACATACTATAATATAATATATATAAATATAAACTTTATATAAGTATATAAATTATATATATATAAAAAAAGTTCTATAGGATGTAGAAAATATATATATAATTATATATATGTAATTATAGCCAGCCTAGTGAGTACATGATTGTATCTCACTGTGGCTTGATTTTTACATTTCCATAATGAATGAATATGTTGAGTATCTTTCATGTACTTATTGGCCACTCATATATCATCTTTGAAGGAGTGTTTATTCAAATACTTCACTTATTTTTATTTTCTTTAATTTATTTATTTTAAAGATTTTATGTATTTATTTGACAGAGAGAGAGATCACAAGTAGGCAGAGAGGCAGGCAGAGAGAGCGAGGGGGAAGCAGGCTCCCCGCTGAGCAGAGAGCCCAACGCAGGGCTCGACCCCAGGACCCTGGGATCATGACCTCAGCTGAAGGCAGAGGCTTTAACCCACTGAGCCACCCAGGCGCCCCTACTTCACCTATTTTTAAATTGGCTTATTTATCTTTTTATTCTTAAGCTAAGAGAGTTCTTCCTACATTGCGGATCCTAACCCTTTATCATATATAGGATATGCAAATATTTTCTCCCATTTGGGGTTTTCATTCGTTTTCTTGATAGTGTTCTTTGATGCACAAAACTTTTACTTTTTATGACGTTTATCAAATTTTCAAGTTCTTACTTTCTGTGAAGTTTAATTTATCATTTTTTCCTTTTGTTGCTTGTGCTTTTGGTGTTCTGTAGAATGAAGTATTACCAAGTCCAAGGTCACAAAGATGTCCACCTATGTTTGTTTCTAGAACTTTTGTAATATTAACTCTCTTACATTTAGATCTTTGACCCATTTAAAAAAATTGTTTATTTAAACAATCTCTACACCCCAACATGGGGCTCAAACTCATGACCCTGAGATCAGGAGTCACATGCTCTTCCAACTGAGCCAGACAGGCACCCTCTTTGACCCGTTTTGATTTAACTTTCATGTTTGGTAGGGATCGAAATTCATTCTTTTGCACGTAGAGAACCAGTTCTAGCACCATTTGTGGAAAAGATGATTTTCCCTGTCTACATGGTGATAGCATGCTTGTTGAAAATCAAATTTCATAATTTACGGATTTAATTTGGAACTCACAATTATATACCATTGATCTGTATGTTTATCCTATGTCAATACCACACCGTTTGGATCACTGTACTTTTACAGTAAGCTTTGAATTTAGGAAGTGCGAGTCCTCCAATTTTGTTCTCCTTTTGCAAGATTATATTGGCTATTCACATCTTTGGCATTTTTATTTGAATTTTAGAATCAGCTTTTCCATTTTTGTAAAATATAAGTTAAAATTTGCATAGAGATTGTATTGGATCTGCAGATCACTTTAGGGAATATTAGCAGTACTGAGTCTTCAAATCCATGACCACAGGATCTCTTTCCATTTATTTTGCTCTTCAATTTCTTTCCACAATGTTCTGTAGTTTTGAATCTAGAAGTCTTCATTTGCTCGGTTAAATTTATACCTAAGTATTTTAGTTTTTAAAATGCTATTACAGGGGCGCCTGGGTGGCTCAGTGGGTTAAAGCCTCTGCTTTCGGCTCAGGTCATGATCCCGGGGTCCTGGGATCTAGCCCCGTGTCGGGCTCTCTGCTCAGTGGGGAGCCTGCTTCCCTTCCTCTCTCTCTGCCTGCCTCTCTAACTACTTGTGATCTCTGTCAAATAAATAAATAAAATCTTTATAAAAAAATAAAATAAAATAAAATGCTATTACAGAGAGAATTACATTCTTAGTATCATTTTTCAGATTGGTCACCGTGTGCAAATACAACTGATTTTTCAACCTTCGTTGTGTATCCTGCAACTTGGCTGAACTCATTTATCAGCTTTAATCATGTATACATGCATTTGTATTCTTTGGCAGTTTTATGTATAAAGCCATGTTTTCTGCTAATTTTTTTTAGTTAGTTATTCCTTTACGATCTTCATGTCTTTTATGTATTTTTTTCTTTACCAGGTGCACTGGGTAGAAGTTCCCCTGCAATGTTAAATTGAGGTGAGGAAAGGGGACATCAATAATAATCAGGGAAATGCAAATCAAAACCACAATGAGATACGACCTCACACCTGTCAGGATAGTAATTTTTAAAAAATAAAAATTTTTAAAAAGATATCAGCAGTTGGCAAGGATGTGGAGAAATTGGAACCCTGTATACTATTGGTAGAGATGCAAAGGGTATAACTACTATCGAAAATAGCTTAGAAATTCCTCCAAAAATTTAAAATAGAGCCACCATATGATCCAGCAATCCCACTTCTGGATATTTATCCTAATGAACTGATATCATGATCTTGAAGAGATACAAGCATTCTTATATTTATTTCAGCATGATTCATAACAGCCAAGATGTAGAAACAAACTGAATTATTTCTTTGTGCATAAAGAAAAATGTGGTAGACACATAGGATGGAATTCTAGTCTACCTTAAAAACAAAAAAATAGAGCAATATATCACAACATGGGTAAACATTGAGAACACATGACCTCCCTGATGCCCAGGTATAAGTCAGAGTTTTTTCAAAGCCCTTTCTTCCCAAACGTTTAGTTGGTCTACTCTTTGCCCCAGTTGTTATCTGTTGCTTTAGGCAGTGACACCAGAACATTTTCTGTAAATATTTTGACAATGTTCCCCAGAACGGTGGCTTTAAGCACTCTGTGATTTCCCAATCAGGAGAGTTAAAGACACACAATTTGACCTGTTCTTCCAGGGAGTCTCCAGACAAATCACGTAAAAATTCTTTTCAATGAAGTCTGTCCTGCTCCCTCAGGTGCAGGGACCAGAAAAATGCAAATTATTTTTAAGTCTTCTACTGAAATGGAGAACAGAGGACAGGAATAAGGTAAATTAAGACACCACAATTTTTGCTCTCACAGAAAATCAGCTGAGATTTGGCAGGGGGAGGGAATGGTTTGTTTGCTTGCTTGTTAGTTTTTTAAATGAATGATTTACCAGATGGCTACAAGCTTTTGGTTGGGTTCTAGGTTTACCAGCCTCCTCCCCAACAAAAAAAAATTGGGGGGTAGTTTTTTGTTACATTTGTCACTATTTTTACAGAGGGTGGCCTTAAACTGTTTTTTACTCTGACCCTTTCTCTGACATCACTCTACTACTTTGTCCTTAAACCCTAATTATTACTCCTAATTATTACAGTTTGTGGCAGCCTGAGGCATCCATCTACAACACAAGTGTCTGTTCCATAGGAAGATCTGGATAGAGCAGCCAGTGGAAAGCAACTTTCCTGTCCCGCCCCACAAAACACATTGGCTTCTGTTCTATAGCGGAGAAAGCCTGTTCAGGGGAATCTTAAGACCATTTTGCCCCTGTTAAGAGAACTGACTATATTTGGGTCAGACTGTGGATCAATATATTTCCCAGAGACTATAGAAACATTAGAGCAATTAAAGGAACCTGAGAGCTTGAACAAGAAATGTAGTCTCTAAGGCACACTCAGATGCAGCATAATTAGTGAATATCTTTCTGGTTCAGAGAGTTTAAACACAATCTCTAACCTATCAGTAGCTGACCACTAAATGACCTTGATCCAAGAGTGGTTCCTAGGAAGTCAACCTCAAAGATAAAATGAAGGAAAAACTATTTGAGCAGAGTTATCAGAGTCTGCATACTGCAGGGAATATTTAAGTAAGCTTTTGGTAGATGTTGTTTTTTTTTCAAATGATAGAGATTGATTTCTATTTCTGGTTGCCTGAATGGATGCTGAATTTTCTCAAATGATTTTTCTGCGTTCTTGGCAGTATCATATGTTACTTTTTCTTTTTTCATCTATTACTATGGTAAATTACATTATTTGATATTCCACGTTGAACCAACCTTGCTTTCCTGGGACGAACCCATTAGACTATGATGAATCATTCTTTGTATGTATTGCTGGATTCAATTTGCTAACATTTTGATGACAATTTTTCATCTAATTCATGAGGGATATTAGTCTACAATTAAATTTTTTTAATGTCTGATTTTGTTAATGCAATGCTCGCCTCATGAACTAAGTTGAAAGTGTTTTCTCCTCTTGAAAACATTTTGTAGAATTGGTATTTTTCTTCTTAAATGTTTGGTAGAATTTATGAGAGAACACATCTGGAGTTTTCTTTTTTGGAAGGTATTTGAGTAAGAGTTCTGTTTCTTCAATAGGTATGGAACTTTTCACATAAATCTTCTTGTGGAAGTTTTGGTGGTTTGTGTGGTTCAATGAACTAGTCTTTTTCAACTAAAGTTCTGAATGTATGGACTTAGAATTGTTTGTGGATTCCTTTATCATTCAATTAGTATCTGAAGAATTTATGCTAATGTCTTCTCCTTCATTCATGATGTTTCTTCTATCATTTTCTTGGTAAGTCTGACTAGAGGTTGAATTAATTGATATTTTCAGAGTCAACATACCGTTGCAATTTTTTTCTATTGTTTTCAATTTTCATTTCATTAGTGTTTTTATTTTCTCTTTTAATTTGTTCTTTTTTTTTTAGTTTCTTAAGGTGCAAGCTTAGAACACTGATTTAAGAAAGATCTTTTTCATTTTTTAATTTTAGCGGTGAATGCTAAAAATCTTCTTTCCGAGCACTGCTTTAACTTTATCTGATAAATTGGTATATTATATTTTAATTTTAATTTAGTAAAAATATTTTAAATTAATTTGTCCTTTATCTTTAACACATGGGTTATTTAGAATGTTTTATTTTTTCCAAATTATTTGGAAGTTTCCATTATCTTTCTACTATTCATTACTAGTGTATTTCCTTTATGATCCAATAATATAGTTTTATTTTTATGTACACACACACACACATATGTATAGTTTATAGTTTATAGAGTTTGCTTTATGGACTAGAATACAGTCACACTTGTTGAACGTTCCATGTGTTTGAAAAATATGTATTTTCTACTGTTAGTGAGTGTTCTATAAATATCAATTAGGACAATTTGTTGACAGTGTTGTTCAGGTCTTCTAATATCCATACTAAGTTTCTGCCTCCTTGTTTTATCAACGATTGAGAGAGGAGTCTGAATTCTCTCATCGTAATTATGGAGTTGTCTGTTTATCCTTTCAGTGCTGTTAGTCTTTGTCTCATATATTTTGAAGCTTTGTTGTTAGATGAATACAAATTTAGAATGTTTATGTTTTATTGGAGAATTGATCTTCTTCTCATTATGTAATGTCCTTCTTTATCAATGATAATATCCCTTATTTTGAAATTTCATATATCCAATACTAAATAGCCAAAATTTCTTTTTATTAATATTTGTGTCATGGATCCTTTTCCATCCTTTCACTTTGAACTAACGTTTGTCTTTATACTTACAGTGAGTTTCTTTTTTTTGTTTTGTTTTGTTTTTATTTATTTATTTGACAGACAGAGATTACAAGTAGGCAGAGAGGCAGGCACAGAAAGAGGAGGGAGCGGGCTCCCTGCTGAGCAGAGAGCCTGATATGGGGCTCGATCCCAGGACTCTGGGATCATGACCTGAGCTGAAGGCAGAGGCTTAACCCACTGAGCCACCCAAGCACCCCTTAAAGTGAGTTTCTTATAAACAACATATACTTGGGTCTTGCTTTTTTTAATCTCACTGAACAGTCTCAGGTGTGAATTTGCACTTAGATCATTCACATTTAAGGTTATTATTGAAAGGTTTGGATTGAAATCTTCAATCTTTTTACTATTTTCTAGCTATTTTTTCAGGGTTTTTGTTTTGTTTTGTTTTTCCCCATTCTGTCTTCTGCTTCTTGAATTCCCATAATGGGTAATTAGATCATTTATTAGATTATTTGTCTCATATACTTGGTTGTTCTGCCTCTTTCATTACTTTTTTCTATTAGGTGTCAAGATAATTTCTACAACTTATTTTCAAGTTCACTGATTCTTCCCTCCTTATCATCTGTCTTTATTTTACTGTGACTCCTTTATCCCTTTCACTATGTTATCATTCCTAACGTTCCCTTTCATTCTTGTAGTTTGCACCTCTGTTGAAATGACAAGTGATTTCGCATGCTTTTTTCCATTAAGGTCTTTACATATTAATTATAGCATCTTAAATTTCCTATCCTATGGTGCCAACATCTGTGTCATATTTCCACTCGATTCCATCGATTGTTTTCTCTTTTGGAGGTGCACTGCCTTTGATCGTCTTTTCTTGTGCTTCATAATGTTTTCTGAAAGCTGATTCTGTCCTGCAAGACAACACAGACTGAAACACCCAATTTTTATTCTTAGAAATTGGCACGCTTTTCTTCCTGCAAGGCTTGCAATATGGTGGTTTGTGTTAATCTAAGTCAACAGCTGAACTTGGCGCCAGGTTTGTTGTCACTAGGATCACCCCCAGTGTACTACAGTTTTCAAACCCCTTTAGTGATACTATGTATTTAGTGTGAAGGCTGGGTTACTAAATGTTGTTTCTTCGTGTTCCTGTAAGCTCACATTTTGGTCCTCCTTCTGCACTGAACCTCAGGGAGAGTCAGCCCCTCACAGATATCACAGCACTCTTCCATTGTTCCATTTACTGAAAGTCTATTAACTCAGTAGTGGAGGTTTGGAAAGTATTATGTGTTGCTCTGATTAAGCCACTGGTTAAGCCTGATTAAGACAGGCCCCTCGTCCTAGGGATATGACCTTCTCAGGTGTTCCTCCCTTCCTCCACATGGTAGTTCTGGTCCCAGCAGGGATCCCCAGCAGGGATCCAGCCCTACCCCTAGTGATGGACAGTTTTATTCTGTTCACTTCACTTAGCCATGATCAGCTTTCACTGTGCCCTAAAAGTGGCAGTGTTTCTTGCCTCTTCTCCCACCCATTAAGACTTTTGTTTCACAGGAGAGTTTTACAGACTAAATTGTGTCTTGAGTCTATCCCCAGCTTGAAGCCCTAAGCCCCAGGGTTACTGTGTTTGGAATGAGGACCACAGGGTTGTAAGAGTGAAGCCTTAATCCTACAGGACTGATGTCTTTATAGGAGGAAGAATTACCAGTGAATTCTGTATGCTTGCTCAGAGGAGCAGCCATGTGAGGACAGCGAGAAGTCGGCCATCTGCAAGTCTAGGAGGAAGGCTTCAGAACGAATACTGTTGTGTCAACCACAGCCTAGTCCTGGATTCCAGCCTCCAGAACTGTGAGAAAGTCCATGTACATCACTGAAGCCACCCAGCCAAGGGTATTTTGTTATTGCAGCCTGAGTGAACTAATACATGAAGACAGAAGACATAGCTTGGAGTTTTGTGAGCCTCCCACTGTGGCTATGCCTACCCTGCCCAAGACTTGTGCCACCAGCAAAGCTTTCCAGATACTCTTCCCAGGAGTCTATACGTGTGTTAGGTAGGATTAGTGGGAAACAATTCTTCAAAAGTCTATAAACTACTCTCCTGGTGTCTGTGGTCCTTAGAACCTTTCCGTTCTCGGCATTCTGCTCTCATCGACTCAGCCTCCAGCGATGGGTCGCCCATTCCAACTAGTTCTTTGTACTTGCATTTCACTGTGTCTGCTCAAGGAAAGCAAGGGCTCAGATCCCATCTCTGCACAGGGTACCTCTCTCTGCTCAGGCATAGGAGATAATTTGGTTGTCTCATAGTTCCCTGTGGATTCATGACTGGTTATGAATTTACAGTTTGTCTGACTTTTATGTGGTCAGATGCATATCCCCACCCCCTCTGTAAATCCTTGAGCAGAAAATCAACTCTCACATGTTTTCTATATATGTGTCATTTTGTGCTGCAATCTGGTTAATATGTTTAAGTATATATTAAATATCACTGATTTGTTCTTAGCTATTTCTAAACTGTCATTTTAAATAAGAATGGGATTTTAAATTTTACTTATTATATTTTTATTTCTGTTAGAATAATTTTAATTGTGGAATCCAATTTTGATTTTTTTCACAAATATTCTTCCTTATGGTTTCTATTTCTATTGTATTGTTCTATCATTTTTCTGCGTATTTTATTTATTGTCTGAAATGATAATCCCAATATCTAATACCCATAAGTCTCATTTTCTTCTTGTTTCTCTGGTTTCTCACTCAGATTTATTTACTAGTATACATTTTTTTAAAGATTTTATTCATTTATTTAAGAGAGAGAGAAAGAACACAAGAGCAGACCAGAGGGGCAAAGGGAGAGGGAGAAACAGTCTCCCTGCTGTGCAGGGAGCCGGATGTTATGCTTGGGGTTTGATCCAAGGTTTCTGAGACCAGGACCCAAGCCTAAGGCAAGGATTAACTGATGGAGTCAGCTATGTGCCCCTTTACTTGTATAAATTTTTTTAACTATGGATGGAGTAGTGTATTCTGTAAAACTGAACTATCCTTGAATGCCAAGAATAAAACATGATTGGTCATTTTAATACTCTCCTGTGTTGGTTTTCTCAGTATTTCATTTGAAATTTCACAATTAAGACTGTTATGTAATAACCTAGAGTAGTTTTATGACTATCATTTACTTAGTTTGAGCTGCTGTCTTACTCTGTGTTTGGAAGAGCTTAAGTGTCATAAGATTTATCTTTTTTTATGAAAGGTGTTTTATAATAGATCGATAAAAACCTCTGAGTCTGCTTTTAGGTATAGGTATTTAATCGCTCTTGGAATATCCTTCCTAGTTATTGATCTATTCAATTTTTCTACCTTTCTTTTAGTACCTTATGATAATTTATGTTTCAAAAAGATATTTTAAACCTAAATTTTTAGTGTATTTTTACATAATTGTATATAAAATGATTATAGCTTTTTAAAATTTCATTTACAATTGTAGTTCTTTCATTATTTTGTTTGTACTCTTTATGTATTATTATTATTCTTTTTGTTATTATTCTTTATCTAAAACACTTTTAGAAGTAGAATTTTCTAAGTATCCTTCTTAAAATGTACTGTTTTTTTTTTTTTCTGATCTGGACTTCAAAAAAAACAGTCTTAAAATAAAAACAAGTAAAAAATTTTTAAAAAGGCTCTGTATTACTTTTTAAAATTTATCTTATATTTGTTTCTTGTGTTTCTTTTTAAACTGATGGACCTATAATTATTATTTGGGAGGGTTTCTTGTTTTCTTTTCTAAGCTACTTGGATGAATACTGGTGTTAATGTCAACAGTCATCATTCAATTATTAAAATATGCTAACAAAATATCAATACCCATTTGCTCCAAGATAATTAATGCCTATATGCAGTACACTTATTTAGAGAGAGATGGTTTTCATTTAGCCAAAACCTTTGATAAATACACCTATTATCCATAATAAAAACGGAAGTACAATGCCTATCAATATGAGTATGGTGCGATCGTGACCGCAGTTCCTCCTAATCCTAAAGGCATTTCAATTGAGCTGTGAAATTCATCCCACTGCAGCATTAAGGTGTACTGATGAGGTTTAGTTTACAACCAAGGAGACCATTTAGAAAAATTTTGATAAGTAAATGTAGGGTAGGAGTCAACAAGTTTCTTAATTCAGGTGAAGCAGAAAAGTACTGAGAAAGGGCTAGACCTGAGAGTCACTTTAAATGGGAGCCAATATTATGTGCCGTTTGTTTCTCTTTCTAAGAAAAATGGTGTGGATCACGTTTGGTCAGAGACTTCAAATTCAGTGACAAATCTCCTGATGAGCATTATTAAAAAGAAATTTGATCACTTCTTAATTCATTACTGGATTTGAATTTTCCTCTTCCGTAGAAACAAACTGTACCAGAGATGTTAAGACCAGAAAAAGAATATGGAAGCTTTTTGTCAAAATGTGTACATCTCTAGTTCATCCCCTTAGAAAACAATTTTTTTCCAAATTATTGCATACTTACCCTAAGATCCCTGTGTTTATTTCCCACTGGCTCATATGCTCTCAAATGTGTTCTGAAAATAACACTGTAGTAATATTATGTGAAACTATTTATAGGAACTCTATAAAATTACACAGAAAACTAAGGAAATGGTAGATATTACTTGGAAAATCAAGGTACCTCTCTGCTTTCAGGAGTCAATGTTATATTCATATGAGATGGAAAAAAACTTTTTCAAGCTTCTGTTGTTTTTATTTGTAAAGAAATATGTCATGTTTCCAGGAATAGAGCCTAAACTTAAAATTGTCTATTTTTTCATTATACTTTACATTTAAATGCTTGTTTAGAGTTTATAAAGTGGTTTGTCTCGTATTACTGCACTAAGATTCTGACAATGCTAGGAAGAAGGGAAATGAGGTGTTTCTGCCGTCGTATATAAGAGAAAGTTAAGATTGGAAAAGGATGGACACAGATCTGAGATCAGTGATCTAACTCCACCTGTGCTACCCAGAGATGGACAGGTAGGTCTTTTATAAGAGTGGCTTAAGACACTTCAAATGTGGAATGACTTATAGCTGCAGCATAATATAACCTATCTACACTGGTACTCAAATCACTTCTGCTTATGTGGTAATTACTATTAAAATAGGCAGATGATAAGATGCCTGGTGGTGGTACGGTAATTTGTTTGAGCCTCCTTTCAAAAACAGCAAAAATTGCTGATTTTCTAATACATAGAATTTGAAAAGGGGTAATCACCTCGGATATATTTTTGGAGCACAATTGCTAAGCCTCTTAAATAAAAATTCAGCTTTAATTATTCCATCGGATTTGTCTAACAGCCGTTAGCTGAGTGTTCTCTATTTAACAATCCAAATGTAATTCAACTGGTTTTGAGAGATTAAGTGTACTTAATTGTCTAACTTGATTTCTGGCTTCCTTGCAGTACCTCCACCCCCCAAAGGAGGGAGTTCTTTTACTTTCTTTTGAGCTCAGAATATGAGGAACTTGGGAATTTCATTGCACTAAATTTTTTCAGATTTTATAGTTTGCCGTATTATTGGAATTGGAATTATGTTAGTGGCAGTGTATTAAGTGTTAAAGGATCATGTATATTTATGTATCTGTATGTATATAATATCTGTCCAAATGTTTTGTTAAGGAATCTGTGATTCTAAAAAATAAAATAAAATAAAATAAAATAAATTAATGAATTAATGAAAAAAAGGAATCTGTAATTCTATCATGTTTCCATCAATCAATTAAAAAAATACAAAAGCCACCTCAAAATCACTTTGTTTCTTGCCTGTTTCTGTTCAGATTCATGATTACAATCACTCTTTATGTTGCACGCACTCTGTGATGGCTCTGGGAAAGTCACCTTCACTGGCATCTGTTTTTCCATATGAAAACTTGGTGTGGTCCTCATTGTAGGAAACTCAGTTTAGAAAGGTGGGCAGCTGAGAGTCAAAGTCACATATTAGTTACAAAAAAAATGACAAGTCAAATACATACGTGAGTCATAATTACAAACTACTTTTGTGAGTAAAACGTCATGATTTTTTTTTTAATTTTATTTTTTATAAACATATATTTTTTTCCCCAGGGGTACAGGTCTGTGAATTGCCAGGTTTACACACTAAAACATCATGATTTTTTTTAAGGGAAAAAAAACAAACAAAAGGAAAGAGTGTGACTTTTGCCGCTTCATCTGCCACCCAATGAGCTCTCGTAGGGTGTTTTGGATTTGGTTTCCTGTTTGTGGTCTAGAGTTGCGTCCCAGCTGCCTCCAGGCCTCATCACTGGGGCCAGGTCTAAGCAGGCTATTGTATCAGTTCTTTTTTTTTAAATTATTTTATTTTTATTTTTTTAATTTTTTATTTTTTCAGCGTAACAGTTATTCATTATTTTTGCACCACACACAGTGCTCCATGCAATCCGTGCTCTCTCCAATACCCACCACCTGGATCCCCCAACCTCCCACCCCCCGCCCCTTCAAGACCCTCAGGTTGTTTTTCAGAGTCCATAGTCTCTCATGGTTCACCTCCCCTTCCAACTTCCCTCATCTCCCCCACACTGCTGGGTTTTTCTGTTCCGTTTCTGGTCCATGGTGATTTAAAACTATAGCTTGAATAGGTTTTAAGACTTTAAAAAAAAATCATTTAAACTATCGGAATAGTATTTAGGTTTTGGATAGGTAAACTAAGAAAGGTCTAAACTAACTGGAAATTTGTGCCTATTGCTTTGTTTCCTACGGCATAAACCTAATTTGTATTTGTGAATGTATCCATTCTACTCAGTGTGACACCTAGAACAAGAATCCACCTTCTTACCACCAGTGTAAGAAAGTTATCTACTAGATTATCACTATTACTAGATCCAACTTAAAAAAAAAAATGTGGCCGGTCTTTTTTGGTGAAAATGGCACATTCTGATTGCGGTGAGATTAATCAATTTTCATGAGTTTCTTGGCCATTTGTATTCTTACTTTTTTGTTACTTGTATTTTGTTTGGGGATGATGGCTTTACTTTATTGGTATTTAGGAATTCATTTTAAATTAGGGTTATAAATCTATATCCTGTTGCATAAGTTGCAGATACGTTTTGCCAGTATGTAACATAAGCATTAATTCTGAATATGCCATTCCACTGACAGAAGTAAATGTGTTCACATCTGTCTACTTTTTCTTTTCTAACCTCTGGGATTCCTCATTATGTAAAGCTCTTAAGCATAGTGCCTGGAACTACAGAGCAATGCAAAATCATTAGCAGTTATTATTCTCTTTCGCTTTCAATGAAATTCTCCTGAATTAGAGTAGAGGGCTTCATTTTAGCAGAAAGTCTTTCTAAAGGCAGGTTCTGTAAATGCAGGGAAGGAGAAACTTTTCTACACACATGTACTTTATGATTAATAATCTAGGAAATGGTTAGTTTCCCACAATTATTTCTGTTTATTTTAGTCTGTTGATAGCGGGGGGGCGGGGGGGGGCGGGGAAGGGCGATTCTCTGTATCTCTAATGGGAAGAATGATGTCCAAGGACAATCTAGATTTTACGAGGTTTGGGTGGGAGATTCGTCTACTCTGCATTGTTTTTCCATCAAATCTCAACTAAAATTTTCTATCACTTTTAGTTCCCCAAGTGATATAATTTAGATGCTCTGGCATCATTATGAATTTATTAATTTTCTTTTTTTTCTTATTATTATATTCTGGTATTTCAGAGAATTTAGGGGGAAGTTTTGGTAAACATTCAATCTTAAGTCTCGAAGTAGAGATTCAATTTCTTGCCTTCATAAGTAAAAATCTTACTTTAGTTTTTTTTTATTATGAGGAGATGTAAAAGGTACAACAATTTATTGATGATAGGAAACAAATTTCAAAATATGTGACTCAAGAAAATGCAAATAAAAAGAAAGAAGGTTTGGCAACATTTATGATACACATATTGATGTAGAATATAAACATGAAACACAGAAAGCCACAAAATGAGTTCCATTCTTTATTGAAGATATGTAACATTCACCAAAATAAAATATAGAGCAGCATTTTTTATTGTATAATTCATGATAAAAAAACTTAAGAAATAAAAGAAAAATTTACAAAAATTATGAAAAGGAAACTATCACATAGCACTAATATTTTTTAAAAATCAGTTGAGTTAATTATAATACAAAATGTAAGAGATCTGAATAATATTATAATAATAGCATACTTCCTTTCTGAGAATGCATATTTATTTTTAATCACTTGATGGAGAAATGAAATTTATTAGATGATAAGCTATGCTTTCATATAATTTATTTAGGAGAAATCATGTAGACTTGTTCACTGACCCTGTGATAGAAATAAAACAAAATTTATAAATTAATTTTAAAAAGAAAAAGAGGACTTATAGTACCACAATCAATATTACCATGTGTTAAAATTTAGAAATCAAAGGCGAAAAAAAGAATATTTACTTAAAGTGTATGTAGTGTGAACATAACCATTAATAGAAATCCATGCTAGTCTTAAATTATTAGATTATGAGGTAGGCTGAATGACAGTAAGAGAAAAATCTCACTCAGACTTTTAAAACTGGAACAGCGAAAAGCCTAAAATAATATTAGAAAGTATTCAGTAAGAACTTTAACTGAAATTAATAGTATTAAGAATAAAATTAGAAGCACTATATATTTACTGACAAATCTGTTTCTAATATGAATAAATATATATTTACATATCAGACCAATATTAAAAAAAAGAAAACATTAAAAAATTTGGGAAAATAATATTGATATTGTTATAGGTACAGAAGATATTTATATCTTTTTCAAAAATAATGATATTTTATTAAAATAATTAAAAATCTTTATGTAAAATTCTGTGTTTCAGAAAAAAATTGCCCAATTAGAACAAAAGAATGAGAAAAGTAATTACATAGAAATTTATTATAAAAAGGAGAATGTCAGCAACAGGGAGGAGTAGGAGATACCAGCCTTAGTCTTGGAAAAACAACTGGACAGTTACTTATAAAGGTAAATATCCCTGGGAAGGCTCAAGTGTTCAATTAAAAATAACAGTCGGGTGCCTGGGTAACTCATTCAGACAGCTGCCTTTGGCTCAGGTCATGATCCCGGGGTCCTGGGATCGAGCCCCACATCCGGCTCTCTGCTCGGGGGGAGCCTGCTTCTCCCTCTGTCTCTGCCTGCCTCTCTGCCTGCTTGTGCTGTCTATCCCTCTGTCAAATAAATAAATAAAATCTTAAACAACAACAACAAAAAACAACAGTCACCCACTGCATTCAGTAACAAAGAAAAATCACCTGAAAAACAAAACAAGTACACAAAAACCTTGGAATTTGCATGACATTTCAGGTGTCCAAGAACAAATTTAGTGTATCATTTTATCATTAATTAACAGATAGAATGTATAATATTCACAAATATACCACAAACGTAACTATATTGAGGTAAATTTGCAAGAAAATCGTTGAAGAAAGACATGATTAATATTTTTCAAGTTTTCTAAAGGGTATCAGAGACCAGATATTAAGGAAGCATATGATTAGACAAATGATATTCATTGTATTAATTATGTATCCAAAAAAGCCATGTCTGTTTTCTTGGGTTTGCCCCTTAGGATGCACCTTCCTCTTGCATCTTGCCCTTTAGGAGGGGAACCAGAATATGGACTTTATTTGCGGAGCTTTCTTACCCAGTGATTTCCGGCTGGGTTTAGCCAATAAGAAGTGCTGGCAGGGAAAGGAGAGCCTTAATAAGTATTGCCTTGACCCTTCCCAGCATATTCACCTCCAGTTGGCTTTGAACCCTAAGTGGGTGCAGCTCACTTCTCTCTGAGGATGGCAAGGCTTACCACTACCGTTTCCCAATACCCACTCTTCCATGTGTAATCCTTAGTATGTAAAAATTCTTCACAATATCTTCTTCTAAGCTTGTCATCTGCTTCCTATTACAACCCTGACAGATTCAAGGACAATTCTCTGTAAATAAATTTGTAACATTATCAAAATTATAACCTTTTAAAACTTGTTAAAATAAATCTCAGGGAGAAAATGTGTTTGTGTTTTTTTGAAAATGTGATGTTTATAGAAACTTAGAATTATATAGCCAGACTGGCACTATTAAATATTAAACATAAAAAACAATGATTGAAACAGTGTGGTAATAATTTAAAAATTACAAAAATAAAGGGCACAGAATGTGCCAGAAAAAAACCCTAAATGTGTCTATGTGTGTATATCTACATGGTGGAGAAGAGGAGAAACAGAGAGAGATTATAGTATCATAGTACAATTGTTTCCAGATTTTTCCCATAATCAGTATTTTAGGAAAAGCCTTTAATTTGAGTCATGCCTCCTCAACCAGTGATGAAATAGAAATAAGAGAATAGAGTAACAAATTACAGTATATAATATGATTATATTTGAAATCATGAGAAAAACACTCTGAGCCTTGGGCATTCACACCATAAGAAGATGAGGACATGAAAAGAAATCTGCAAAGGAATCTTAGAGGGAAAGAAAACAAGATTTTATATCAGAATTGGTGTAAATATGCAACAATGGTAATTGTATAAATAATTTGTAATATAGTCAGTTGAGATCATTGTAAACAGTTGATAAAAATCAGGTTTAGGAAATAATGATAGGGAATATAATTTAAATAACTAAAATAGGTGACATGATACATTGAATATACTTTCATTTTTATTATTCTCTGTATGTTTGCATATAAATATATTTTGTATTATATATAAATGTTAAATTATAAGATGGATATAATAGATTAATATATAATGTTGATGTTTATGCCTTTCCATATTTTTTAAAAGATTTTATTTATTTATTTGACAGAGAGAGACACAGAGAGAGAGGGAACACAAGCAGCGGGGAGAAGAAGAGGGAGAAGCAGGCTTCCTGCGGAGCAGGGAACCCGATGTGGGCCTGGATCCCAGGACCCTGGGATCATGACCTGAGCTGAAGGCAGCCACTTAATGACTGAGCCACCCAGGCACCCTATGCTTTTCTATATTTTCAGAATTACCCACAATAAATACTCACTCTTCTTATGGTGATATAATAGATGCAACAAAATACAGAATTCAATAATAAAACCCAAAACTAATTGACTAAAAATCAGGTTTTGTTCAGAAAAATTTCCTAGGACTATCTAGACCAGAGCAAGATATCAGAAGCCTAGAATAATGAACATTTTGAAGCCAAGTCTTACTTAACAGGTAAATGAAAATCACGGATACTGAGTTCCTGATGTTTTACAGGGAAATTCAGTTCAAATTTTCTTTGTAATTCTGTCAGTCATTTGAAAGAGAGGAGGTGCCTTTCTTAGGACCTAACTTACTATAAATGTGTTGGGAGCAACTGATTCCTCAAAACTGTACAACAAGTTTTTGAGAATTTTTTTTATTAAAGTAAAACGATTTTTAGGAATCTGGTGAAGTTTGCAGCTTAATTAATTTTTGTACTATAATCACAAATATATAACCATGATCCAATTTTCTAATATTTTGTAAATAAAATCATACCACCACCACAGAGACTTCCTCTGATGCCCTGTCTCAGATGCAGATGCTCCCAAAATAACCATCATGCTGACTTCTATTATCATTGGTTAGGTTTTTTATTTTTCCCCTTCCTGTTTGGGACTTTATGTAATGAAATCATAAAATCTGTCCTTTTTTGGGTCACATTTCTTTTGCTCAACATTTGTTTGGAAATTTTCCAATTTGTTGTGTTTCATAGTGGCTTGTTAATTTACATTGCTCTGTAGTATTCTGCTGTATGGATATACCAACATTTGTTTATCCATTCTGTTGTAGATGTTGGTCCTGGCATAGGGTTTTAATAATTTGCACTGCTGTGAACCTCCTTGCCCATGTCTTTGGTGAACTTATGTACACATTTCTGTTGAGTATATTCCTAAAGCAGAATTGTTGGGCCATAAGACACGTATTTTCACCATTAGCAGATAGCGCCAGTTTTCTCGTGTTTCTATGAGATTGTGACCTCATCAGCAGAATATGGGAGTGTTTTAGATCTTTATTAATAGCACCATCTCTTGATTTCAGTTCTTCTGTGGGCATAGAGGGGTAGCATTTTGTTTTAATTTCCATTTATCTGGTGATGAATGTGGTTAAGGAGATTATCCTGTTTACAGTTTGTGTATCTTCTTTCATGTGGTACCTGTTCAAGTCTGAGGAATTTATCTCTTGGGTTTCCTCTTATTCGTTTATCGATTTGAACATGCTTTGTGGATATGACATATACATTTTTTCCCACTAAAATGTGGTTTTCTTACAGGCTCTCTTAAGGGTATCATTGGAAGTACATGGATTCTTCATTTTAAAAAGGCCCATTTATCATTTTTTTAAAATATTTTGTTTATTCATTGAACAGACAGAGATCACAAGTAGGCAGAGAAGCAGGCAGAGAGGAGGAAGCAGGATCCCTGCTGAGCAGAGAGCCCAATGTGGGGATCGATCCCAGAGGCAGAGGCTTTAACCCACTGAGCCACCCAGGTGCCCCCATTTATCATTTTTTAAATAAATATGCTTTGAGGTACCCCTTACATATTCTTTCCCTGCCTACCAATCATAGAAATATTCTATATTTTTATCCAGAAGTTTATTAATACCCATATCTAGAAATAATGCTTAGGTATGAAATCTGTTTATATTCACTTTTTTTATGATACAAGAGAGGGATTGAGATGCATTTTTTCCATATGACTCTTCTATATCTCAGTCCATTGTTTTTTTCTTTTTGTTTTGTTTTCAGTCCATTGTTTTTGAAGTATTCATTTTATACTCAGATATAGATGTATATACACAAAGATCTCTATTTCTATCAATCTGTTTTTGTGTATATATGCATATATATGCATCTTTATGTTTGTGTATATGGATATACAAAGTTCATACACATACACATGTATGCATATTAGCATATATATGCCATATATGAATATACAGACATTCATATATAGCTTATTTCTTACTAATTATGAGTAAGAGGTTATTCTTCTTCTCATTACTATAAAATACACATTTTTAAGGTGCAAAGTACTTAATTACTGATGAATAAATTTATTTACTAACAGGGTAGAATAAACACTACTCTGTTACCTTTTATAGATTTTGAGTGTTCGAACATTTTAATCTTTGCCACCACCATGTACACTTGATGGGACAGATGTATTGAACATGCTGAGGAGATGACTCTTGCCTACTAGAAGTCCTATGACATCTAAGACCATACAAGAGAAAGACAAGGGTCTAATTTGTTCACTGGACTCTGATTCCTCTGCTTCTAATCTCATTGGTTGTAACATGAAATGCTAAATTACTCATTTCATAAGAATAATGAGCACACTTAGGAATTCAATCAAGTTAGTAGGTACAGTGAAGTGAGTATAAGCACACACAGTGCACCAGAGTTTTCAAAGGTGTTAATGAGTGACAGACTATTGCTTTCTTTACAGTGTTTGACTTTGAAGAATAGTAGACACAGACAAGCCAAGGCAAGCATTAATTATTCTAGCAGTGGAACAAAAGTTAATATTAGGATTTGGGTCTTAGTCGTTGAACTTCACTAACCTCTAATGTGTTTTCAAGCTAAGAAAGTGTAAATAACATTACACTGAAAAATGTAACCCTAAAAATTAGAGAATGAGGTAAGTTATTGTAACATTCCTGTAACATTACCATTTCATAGAAAGCATAGAAAGTGAGGCTTAAAGGAAAATAAGCATACTTTAAAAATATTTATTCAAGACTATCAAATATTCACCAAATGGCAAGACAGTTGCTTATATAGTCACTGCAATGTTGAAGGAAGGTCAATGTAAAAGGATTTTTGAAATTGTAATTATTTGAATTTTGGACCATAACAGTGTTTCTTATAATTACATACAAATAATACTCTTCAAAATGATATAGATATAACAAGGTCAAGATAAAAGTCAATATTTTTATACATCAACAGTTAATTGCTTTTGCCTGTACTCTGATCTTATTTCAGTCTTATTATTAAGCTCTGATTAGAAAGCATATTTCATATCCATCTTGAATTATATCTTGCACTTAAACATCTACATCAGTTCTTTCTTTCTTTCTTTCTTTCTTTCTTTCTTTCTTTCTTTCTTTCTTTCTTTTCTCTATTTAATAGGCTACATGTTAAAGAGGTGTCTCTTGATGGAAACACACCTATTCATTTTGAAAGGTGACTTTCCTGACAAGATCAGAAAAATAAAAGACTCTCATCATACATGAATTTCAGACATTATTTTATTATCTTTCTCAATACTTTATCAATCTGACCTTACTCATCTTGACAATGTCTCATTTTTTGTGTAAAATAGAAAGAATAATAATGATATATTTGAATGAAATAAAAGATTCCATAGATTGAAGAGAGCTTGAATCCTTGTGTAAAATTTTCAGCAAAACATACAATAAACTAACACCATGAATAATTCACCACTGATTCCAAAATATGTCCCATGAAGACTTTACTAGTGAGTTATCTTACTCTATATAAATGTTATTCTTCACTGTATTCATTATTCTTTTTAAAGATTTTATTTTTTATTTGACAGACAGAGATCACAAGTAGGCAGAGAGCCTGACGTGGGACTCGATCCCACGACCTGGGATCATGACCTGAGCCGAAGGCAGAGGCTTCAACCCACTGAGCCACCCAGGCGCCCCCGCTATTCTTTATTCTGTTAAGTATATTTCAGTCGTATGAATGTTACCAGAACATATATTGTTGAAAAATATTTTATCGAGGTATAATTGACATATAGCACTATGTAAGCTTAACCTATACAGCATAATGATTCAATTCACACACATTATAAAATGATTACCACAGTAAGCTTACTTAATATTCATCATCTCATAGAGATACAAAAAAGAAAGAAAGAAAGAAAGAAAGAAAGAAAGAAAGAAAGAAAGAAAGAAAGAAAGAAAGAGACTGTTTTTTCTTTCTTGTATTGAGAACCCTTAGGATTTCTTAACTTTCAAATGTACCATGCAGTTGTGCTAACTGTAGTCATCACATTGTATATTGTATCTCTAGCACTTTTTTATCTTATAAATGAAAATTTGTACCTTTCACACCCTTTATCCATTTTGCTTCCCTACCCTACCCCCAACTCCAATAACCAGAAATTTGATCCCTTGGGCTTTGATTGTTTTAGAGGGCACATATAAGTGAGAACATACAATAGTTGTCTTTTTTTTACTTCTTTCACTTAACGTAATGCCTCCAAGGCCCATCCCTATTGTTGTAAATGGCAGGATTTCCATCTTTTTCATGGCTGACTAGTATTCTATTGTATGTATATGTGTGTGTGTAGCTAGCTAGCCCATATTTTTATCTATTCATTCATTGATGAGTACATAGACTGTTTCCATGTAAATAATGCCATTATAACCATGGGGTGCAGATTTTTTTTGAATTCCTGTTTTTGGTTTCTTTTGGTAAATGTCCAGTAGTAGAATTACTGGATCATATGGTAGTTCATTTGATTATTTAAGGAGCCACCATAATGTTTTCTACAGTGGCTGCTCTAGTTTACGTTCTCACCAACAGTGCACAAGATACTCTTTCTCCACATCTCACCAGCATTTGTTATCTCTTGCTTTTTTGATAATAACCTTTCTAACAGCTGTGAGGTAGTAACTCATTGTGGTTTTAATTTGCATTTCTTTGATGATTGGTGATGTTGAGGACCTTTCCATGTACCTATTGTACACCATCTATCTTCTTTGGAAAAATGTCTATTCATATTCTTTGCCCAGTCTTTAAGTGGATTAAAATATTTATTTATTTATTTATTTATTTATTTATTTTGCTATTGAGTTCTATGAGTTCCTTATATACTTTGGATATTAACCCCTTACCAGCTATATGGTCTGCAAATATTTTTTCCCATTCCATAGATTGTCTTTTTATCTTGCTAACTGAGTCCTTTTTCTTAGCATTTTTAATGTACAATCTTATATTCACTCTTCGCAAAACATTGGCTTTTAATTTTAATGAAATATATTTTCTGATCTTCTATTGTAGTTTTCAAATTCTATGACACAAGAATTTGGTTTCAATGTCTATGACACATTCTCTCTAACTCCCTGTCATAATCCATGTGTGCAGTTAAAAGACACTTACTGAATACAGTATATGTCCTGGACAAAGATGTAGGCATATTGGGCTTAAGAATGAGCCCACAAAACAAGCTCTGGTTCTCCTAGAGCTGATGTCCCTTGAGGAGAAGCAAAAATATTAATAAAATAAGAAAATAAGAAAGAGCATAATTCTATATCTTGAGAAGTTCTAGAAAGGTAGCCAAATATGTTAATAAGATAGAAAAAGAGAGAAGGAAAAGAAGCCTCTCTGGGGTGATATTTGAGTTGAAATCCAAGTAACAGGGGTTCCTGGGTGGCTCAGTTGGTTAAGCATCTGCCTTCGTTTGGCTCAGGTCATGATCCCAGAGTCCTGGGATCAAGTCCCACATGGGACTCCTTGCTCTTTGGAGAGCCTGCTTCTCCCTCTCTTTCTGCCCCTCCCTACCACTTGTGCTCACTCTGTCTATCTGTCATAATTAATTAATTAATTAATTAAATGTTATAAAAATCCAAATAACAGGTAAGTCGCTCACATGACATTTTGGAGACTTCATGTAAAGAAGTGGGGATTGAAGCAGCCTTGTGTCAGAAGCCCACCTGGTGTGTTCAGGAAATAAAGGGACCAACTAGGGCTGGAACCTAATGATCAAGGAGAGAGAGAAATGAAATTAGGGAGCTCATGAGAAACAGTGGCAAGAGGCTCTGAATGAAACAAAGTTGCATTCAAATTTAAATTTTAAAAAGGCACTTTGAAAGGGAAGGAGCTGAAAATCTTAGAAAAATACATTTATCAAAATTAAAAAGAAGAAAATAGAATATATAATGTAACTATTAGATATTTATGGGGACCCCTTTGATTATGATTAATGTGCTAAAATACTGAAGCAGGAAAATTTCCAGAATGTAATATGGATAATCAAAAAGAAGGAAAACAGGAGGGTGATATAGAAGATAGACTGAGAAATCGAAAGAATGGTCGTACAAGAAATCCAGAAGGAAGAATAGAGCTCATTTGTGTGTTAAGGAATATAGTTGATCCTCAAAACCAAATCCAAACAAAAATTGGGGATTAATAAGATCCTTATAAAATGCATGTGACTATTTGGAGACTGTTCTTACAAATACCAGGTTAAAAAAATACCACATTCTCACTTCTGTTCACCACACTACCACTGTCTACAGACTAATCCTTGGGTGAAGTGGCCTTTATTCTCTTAACAATTAATGATGCTGTGAATCAGAAGCAAGTAAGTGCTGATAACCCTCTCTCAGATCTACATAATTCTGACCATAAAAAAGAAAACTTTTGAGGTTCCTGTGTGGCTCAGTTGGTTAAACAATGGACTCTTGGTTTCAGCTCAGGTCATAATCTCAGATTCATGACAGAGAGCCCCAAGCTGGGCTCGTGTCCAGTGTAGTGTCTGTTTGTCCCTCTCTCTCTGTTCTGCCCCTGCCCCCCAACATGAATAAAAAAAAATCTTTAAAAAAAAAAAAAAAGGAAAACTTTTACTGAGAAATCCTTGCTTTGTGTGAAACCTCCAACTGATGTCATCTGACAAATATCGTTGCAAATTCGGGTGTGACAGACTTTTCTGCCTTTCATTTAACTGGCTAGTCATCTTATCCATGGAGTCTCCAAATGGCAAAGATCATTTCCTAAACGAGGTTAAACTATCACGGATTTTTTTTCTAATTCAGATAAAAGAAAACCAGCTGAATTCAGGGTGTTACAGGAAGGCAGGTAAAGAATGAGAGCATGAACAAATCTCTCTGGTCTTTCACCTCTTCCTAAGGGTATATTATGATTGTTCCTGATTGGCCGAAATACTTAGCTTAGAAAGAAATATAAAAATAAAATGTTTTGAAGAAAGTGATTTTATAGTCTTACGTGCTTTTAACCCAAGTTCATGATTACTGGAATGTATTTCTATTATTACGTTGTACTTAGTTAACATGAGGCAGACTACATTTCTCTTTTGTCAGTTGTTTTAAGTTTGGTAAGCAAAAGGGCTTTCATTGTAGTTTTGCCTTAGATAAAACTCGGAGCCCATTAGACAAGTGTAATTATTTTTAACACACTTTGTTTTACCAGGGGGATCAGCAAACGTTCATAATTCTTCCTAGTCATCCTAGGAAACCAACAGAAGGCTTAGTTATAAAAGACGCCAAAAGAGTTTATTATTCTGAACCTGGAGTTTGAATTTGGGAAAGACACAGTGAGGAGATTTTAAAGGAGACAAGATATGCACTTAAGTCATAAAAATCTAAAAGAAATAAATGAAGTTCACATTTTCATAATGCACAGTAATGAAACAATTATTTGCAAAGTTTATCTTTAAAAAATATGGATTCAAGAACCTACTAAAAAGGACTAGAACGTTAATATTTGGATGATAAAAAGTAAACTCTACTATGTAGGCAAAAAGTAAATAATTATTTTAGAAAAGTAGAAACTAAAATTCTCATTTTCTTTTTCTCTTTTTTTCTGGGATATTATTCAAGTAACAATTTTCATAAAAGGTAATATTAATCACATAGACCTATAAACTGACACACACACTCAAATATATAATGTAGATATGTAAATTTATAAAAATATATAAACAGATAATCAAGTTAAAGCTTCCAGCATTTTAAATGCCTAACAACAGTATCTATCAACATATTTAACAGCTATTTAAAATAAGGCAATATTATTTAATGTATTTACTGTTTTAATAAGTTATGACTGTTACCTCAATAAGGAGATAATTTTCTTGTATACATATTTATAAGTTTCTAGTACAAATGTATCCTGTGGTTTTAATACTTGTGTAGCTTCAGATATTCATATTAATTAAAATCTTTAACCCAAAGCAATTTACTTTGTTTTATCCAAACACAAGAGAAAACTAGACAGGAAAACCCAAACATTTTTTTCATGAGCAAACATTTCACATCACTTAATTTTAATGTGGCAAAATAAGCACTATTTTAATACTATTCAAAGGCATTTGTATAAAGTTTTATAGCCTTCCTACTAAATAAGGATAAATTACAACCAAGTTCAGCAATCACTGATTTGTTTCTTATTCTTACTTAGAAATCGGAAAGCTATCCTAAGATTACATTTTAATTAAGTCAGTTGAACATTTGTCTAAGATTTTAAAGTCAACAAAAGGACTTGTATACACAATTTCACTAACAATTTATTTTTTTAATTATTTGCATTATTATGAGATTTTATAAGCTTTAACTTTTTCAAAATATCCTTCATTGTAATTCCCTATAACTGAACATAAGTTTATATGGTTTTTAAAACATTAAACATAAGAAAACAATTATAGCATATTTGATTCATAAAATCAATGCAGTTTGGAAAGTGTTCATAAATAATTTAACTCTATTCATCTTGTAGTAGAATATGGTGATTATGTTATTTTTACATAGTAAAACCAAGGTAGAAAAATAGAATTGTCTTTGAATCAATACCGTTAACTTACTTTAATTTGCCATGTTGAATATATAATATCTCAACTATTACATTTAATATTATTTTAATATAATTTATAAACTTCTAAGTTAATGACCACATTTAAGGACTCTGAATTGTGCCAGAATCTGCATGCCCTGCTTTTCTTAGGTTGAAATCTAGTAACCAAAGCTGTAATTAAAAAAAGAGAAGAAATCACAGTTAATCTCTTTTTTTCTTTCAGTTAAAGCTTTTAGAAGGAAGAAGTTTAAAGAGGAATAAACATACATACAGTATTATAAATTTAATGTTTTCGCTTTACTTTAAGCAAGAATGCGACAACTACATTTTTACTAACTCTTCTATTTGCAGTACAAACAAATATCCATGTCAAAAAGACGAGGTTTTTTGTTTCCTGTTCAAGTTTCGTTAACTTCTAAATCACTTTCATGACCTTGCCAACTAGCCATTTTCAGCAAAATTTTTGTATGTGCTAGCTGCACTAAAAGAATAGACATATGGTAAGAAAGAAATGAAGTTTCAAGGACAACTCAGAAACTATCAATATCAACATTTCTTTGTGTCCCGGGAACTGGGAAATTTTTAGCAATGACACACAGATCCAAATGTGACCCAGATTTTAGGTCCACATTAAGTCAATGTTTCCCTTAAATAGAGATTTTGCATTCTTTGAAGATTTTATTTATTTGAGAGAGAGCGAGTGAGAGAGAGAGCATGAGCTGGGGGAGAGAGGCAGAGGGAGAGGGAGAAGCAGACTCTCTGCTAAGCAAGGAGCCAGATGTGGGACTCAATTCCAGGACCCCAGGATCACGACCTGAGCTGAAAGCTGACCCTCATCTGAGTGAGCCACCCAGGTGCCTATAAATAGAGATTGAATTCTTAAGAAATACTGGTTTTATATTTTGCTAGGGCAAACCAAAGAAGACCAATAATGATAGTTTCAATGAAATCATCAGAACCCAAGCTAATTCCCTTGAAGTTCTGGGAAGGGTGGTTTTCCCTTTGACCTAGTAGAGGTGAAAGGTCTCAGATGTATGTGCTATTTATTATCGAGCATAACATCAAGTGTTTCAGACAAATCATAGTGGAAACTCTAGTTTTGCTAAAGTCCACTAAGAACATGCTTTTAGTCAGAAGAATTTATTAACCTGCCGTAGAAAACAAGAACTTACTAATGAAAGGATGGAGTGTCTTAGTAAGAGAGTAATGAGGTGAGAGAGTTATGAGGTGATTTTTATATAATTATGACTTAGCATAGTTAGGTTTTAGTGCAATTCAAATTCAAAAGCAGAAGGAAACCTTTGCTGGGTTGGGATCTGTTGGGAATTACAACAATTAAGAGATGGCATGTATTAGTAAATTTTATCAATAAGTAGTAATAACATCGTAATAGGGTTTTGGAAATGAGAGTGGTCAGACATATTACCTAAAAGAGGAATATGTTTATATGATGTCAGTGTTCTTGGTTCTTTGTTCAAACATGATTAAAGAGTCATCTTGTTTTTTTCTTGTTCTACCGTGGTCAAAATGGGTCTGATTATTGCTGATATTTTTTTAGATATTTTTGGTTAAGAGGAAACATCATGGGGGCGCCTGGGTGGCTCAGTGGGTTAAAGCCTCTGCCTTTGGCTCAGGTCATGATCCCAGGGTCCTGGAATCGAGCCCTGCATCGGGCTCTCTGCTCAGCAGGGAACCTGCTTCCTCCTCTCTTTCTGCCTGTCTCTCTGCCTACTTGTGATCATTGTCTGTCAAATAAATAAATAAAATCTTAAAAAAAAAAAAAAGGAAACATCATGGCCTAGGGACTACTGTCTTGCTGTTGGCGTCAAAGAGGTTGCTGTCATTGATCTTTATGTGCTTTGTCTTTTTAGTACTGTTGTTATCAGACTATGGACTGTGTTTGCCAGATAATATAAATGATTAAGGGGTGCCTGGGTGGCTCAGTCAGTTAAGTGACTGCCTTCAGCTCAGGTCGTGATCCCAGGGTCCTGGGATTGAGCCCCATGTCAGGCTCCCTGATCAGTGGGCAGCCTGCTTCTCCCTCTCCCACTGCTTGTGCTCTCTCTGCCAAATGAACAAATAAAATCTTAAAAATATATATATATATATAAATGATTAATATGTTGCTTTAAACTATAACTCAGTTTCTTAGTGGAGAAAAAGAAGATGCAAGTGTGAGATGGGTAAGATTTGAATTGGAAGTACCAGCATAAACTCCCAATGTATTTCAATTAAAAAAAAAAAAGCTGTGTATTGCATTGTTCTATCCACTGAATAAGAGTAGAAACAAGGGTCAAGCCAGCATTAATCGGCTCATTTAGTGACCAGACTGTGGTTTGTATATACCATCTTCCAATTAAAGAAAGCAAAAGTTGTTGGTTTTTTTTTTTGTAGATTTAACCATTAATTTGAGAGAGATTTTATTTATTTATGAAAGAAAGAGATAGCATGAGCAGGGGGAGGGGCAGAGGGAGAAGTAGACAAGCAGACACCCCACTGAGTGCAGAGCCCGATATAGGGCTAGACCCCAGGACCCCGAGACCATAACCTGAGGTGAAAGCAAAAGCTGGACACCGCACTGACTGAGACACCCTGGCACCCCAAGACATCAAAAGTCTTGAGAAACAATTGACTCTAGACTTGGGGCAGAAAACAAAGTAATATGCTATGTGATATGAATTTCTTGTCATATCACATAGCAAAGAAGCTATCAATTACAACTGAGGGTTTGTCAAGGAAAAAAATTTTCCATCTTGATGTCCGACCAAAGAAAGACCATCAGATTTTAGGTTCTTTAAATAGAAGCCTCTCCCACAAGTTAAGTCAGCTCAACTGACTATTATCATACACCTGAATTTTCCTTTTAGAAAAAGAAACCATATTTAATATTCAGCCAGATTGTCCGTATGTTCTAATATCCTCCCGTCTTGGGTTGCTGCTGCTGCTGCTGCTTCTTCTTCTTCTTCTTCTTCTTCTTCTTCTTCTTCTTCTTCTTCTTCTTCTTCTTTTTAAGATTTTATTTATTCATTTGAGAAGGAGAGACAGAGAGATCGTGAGCCGGGGGAGCAGCAGAGGCAGAAGGAGAAGCAGACTCCCCACTGAGCAGCGAGCCTGACTGGGGGCTCAATCCCAGGACCCTGAAATCATGACCTAAGCTGAAGACAAACACTTAACCATCTGAGGCACTTGGGCACCCCTTGATTTGCTTAGTCTAGGAATGGACTGAGGGGTTTTATTGCAGGAGAGCTACATTTCACTGGGGGCACTTATTGAGGAACTTTTTAAAGCCTTGACTTTTAACCCAAAATACCCATTATTTTTAATAGTCTTCAGGAAAAATACAAGAAAAGAGTAGAATTAAAACTAAAATGTGCCAAAGTTCCCAGGTGCTCTAGAACTCTGTGGCCTAAACCTGTTGACCTAAGCTCTTCCTTTGTGAGTTAATAACATGCTGAACCTTGAATTTGGGGAATTTTCACTACTGATCTTAAACCTATATGCACCATACAAGTTTTTACAGGAGTTACTCATACTAGTTTACATTAGGCAGTCTAAGATCAGTAGGCACAAGAGCATTTTCAAGACACCCAATATGTTGACCTAACCAGGTCCTAAATAGCCTGAAACCAAAAGACTTAGTCCCATGATAGAAACATCCCAGAGGTCATTTTAGAGTCTCAGTGGAAAAGACCTTGTTGAAAGGTCCTATTAACAATTGCAATAATATAGCTTCAGGATACCAATCCTTGGATTCCTGCTCCCTAAATTAAAAAGTATTTGCTCTTCTCTATAGATCTGTGGCCTTTCATTTCTTCATGAAAGTTAAGATGAGGATTCTTAGGAATCCTCCAGAAGCCTATAACCTTTGGGAGAAAAAAACCTAACCCTGAATGCTTTGAACAAGCAGATGTTGACATGGCATAAACAGATTTAACCCAAGATGATGGTACGAGATTCCAGATTATATTTCTGATACAACTTCTCCTTGTTTTCTTTTTTTCTTTTTCCTCTTTGGTTTGCCACTAATCTTACCTAGTATTATGTGGTGGCTACTCCTTGGCAATCTCCTAAATTTGTTTCCCTCACTTTATTTATTAACCCAACACTTTACTATTGTAAAAAGTTTGATTACAAGTCAAAGTATTTCTGCTAAAATCATTAAAGCAGAAAGAGACTCACCTAAGGTGGGGGACCCAAATTGGGTCATCTGTACTGTCATTCCACTGTATTCACTCCAGGATTTTGATCAAAAACTATTTTAAGTGCACTCAGAAAATCTACCTGGTTTAGGTAAACAATATTTAATTCATTTTTGTTATGGTAAATGATAGATATATGGCCAGCATTATCTGTGACCATTAACCCACTAATCCACTGTTTCTTTGGTAGATAATACTTCTGTATCAAGTAATTAAAATTCATTTGCTTAAGTACTTTGGTAAACAATTTAGAAAAATAGATGATTAGAAAGCTAGATGATAGATGATAGATAGATAGACAAACCGATCATCCGTAAATCAAATGAAATATCTATACTAGATAAAAAGAAAAGTCACCTCTCTAGAACTGTCCCAGAAGAACTGTGGGTTGTCTGTTCATTTTCATAACTTGGGTTTCAAACCCTTGGTTTATAGGCTTTTATGAATACTAATAATAATTTTGCTGAGGTAATTGCTTATAATAGTATATGCTTTTTTTAAAGTCTTAAATGCTATTTGTCAAGAACTGGAGAATCTCAGATTTCATCCTACCTGTAAGCTAACCAGGATAGCTCGCCACGGTTCTGTGGATACTGGCAGAAGACATGAGACTCTCAAGTCAGAGAGGAAGGACTTTATTAATCAGGGCATATCACACAACAAAAGTTTTCACTTTCACATCCCTTCCCTTTGTACCCAACTTATAGAGATTGGCCCACATGAATGGTACACACACCACTGGTTTGCATCAAGGCTGAGAATCTTTTTGTTGCAGAAACACCAGACATTTTTTAAGAGTCTTCAAGCAAATTTTCAAAAACTCTGCCCCATAAGGAAACATCTTTCTTAATAGTGGAGAGTGTGCTGCTATGGAGGTAGACACGATCTCTATATCTCAAGGCAATTTGCTACACAGATATTCTTTTTTCACTTATTTATAAAAATTTTAAATAAAAATTTTGTACATTTAACATACACAATATGATGACTGATGTACATATGCATAGTGGAACGGTTAATGCAGTCCAGCTAATTAGCGTGTCATCTCACATGGTTACTGGTGGTTGTGTGTGAAGAGTGTGCCTGAAATCTACTCTTTTATCATATTTCTAGTATTCAATACAGTACTAAGTACTGTACCGTAAGTCATCATTAGACCTCTAAATTTACTCGTCTTCCGTAACTGCAGCCTTGTTCCTTTGACCAATGTCTCCCTAGTTCTCTGACACCCTCATCCCTGGTAATTACTGTTCTACTCTCTGCTTTTATGAGCTTGACTTTAAGTTTTAAGGTTCCACATGTAAGTGAGGTGACAGTCCCTGTCTTTTTCTATCTGGCTTATTTCACATGGCATATTGCCCTTTATGCCCTCCTACATGTCACAAAAGGTGGGATTTCCTTCTTATTTAAAGCTGAACAATATACAATTGTTTACATTTATCACAGCTGCTTTATCAATTTGTCCATTGACAGACACTTACATGGTTTCCATATTGTGGCTATTATGCTATTATGTTCCAATGGACATGGGAATACAAGTAATTTTTTGAGATCCTGATTTCATTTCCTTTGTTTATCAGCATCTGGACTGCTGAATCACATGGTACTTTTAATTTTTTGAGGCACCTCTATACTGTTTTCCATGGTGGTTGCACCAACTTACATTTCCACCAACAGTACACAGGGTTCTTTTTTCTCTACATCCTAACCAAAACTTGTTATCTCTTGTCTTTTAGATAATAACAGTCTCAACAAACGTGAGGTGATATCTCTTTGCATTTTCCTGATGATTAGTGATGTTGAGCATCTTTTCATGGACCTGTTGGCTATTTTTATATCTTCTTTGGAAAAGCGTCTAAACATGTACTTTTCTCACTTTTTAATCAGGTCATTTGGTTTCTTGCTATTGATTTGAGTTTTTTATATATTTTAGATATTAACCTCTTATCAGATGTATGGTTTGCAAATTTTCTTACTTTCCATAGGTTGTCTATTTATACAAATATTCTTGAAAAGAAAGGACAGAAGTACAAAAACTATCCATGCCTCTTCTTAAAAGACATGCAGAAATGAAAGACACCCATGGAAAATTGTCTCCCAACGCCTTAGAGCAGATATTACCACATCAGACTATTCAATAGACAATCATGCAATGGAAGAAACAAGGTGTAAGTCTAGCCTAACTTCAGACAACATTCTCTTACAATCCCTGGGCCATAACATATGAAGAACATTGTAGATCTGAACCCTACAGAAAACTCCTCTGCCTTTAACTTGATTAAAGTAGGAATTATGTGAGGGGCGAATATTTATCTAGAAACCAGCAGAGGGCAGCTAGGCCATGATCTCTCACCCTGAAGAGGAATAATTTTCAGAGAGCATTAACAATAATCAGACAGCGTTCCCTACTTGAGCATGCAAGAATGAAAAGGAAGTAAAATTGTTCAAAAATCACATCTGGACAAAGTCCATATACAATCACATTAATACCCTAGTATTTCCTTCCTCCTGATCGTGTAAGTTACTGCTGGCTTATTAACAATGATAACCTAGCCAGGTGATATTCTTCCAGTCTTTTAATAAAATGTATTAAGAAAACCAATCATTGAATTGTCCTACCTAGTCAGACAACATCGAATTGTTTTCTTGGATGTCCTCCAAAAACTTGAAGAAAATACCAATTCATATAGTAAACATCATCAAATATCTCTTGCTGAGATATTCCACAGTTGTTCTAGTGTGTTCTTTCTTCTGCAGCAATTTACTAACACTAACTTTCTTTGCATTCGGGGGTATTGTTGGTAAAATTTGCCTAGTGGGCTTCCAAAAGCAGGCACTATCAACCAACATTATAATAACTAAATGGGGTTAAAATGCGCATTTTAGAACTTTGCTCTTCTTAACATTTTCCCTCTCAGTGAACATTTCCTTGTGGATATTATGTCATTTTACTGGGTTATTTAAGTCATCTGAAATGGTTCCATTCTGTATGATAACGCTGTGAATTTACCATATAGTTGGATTCTTTGATTTTACTTTGCTTTTAACTTGTAGGAATTGCTTTTGTAAAAAAAAAAAAAAAAGAAAAAGTCATTAATATTGTATCATAATTTTGTAAAATATTATTATGGTTCCCAAAACAATTTGAAGAGAAATATATTCAGAAGTATCTATCTTATATTTTTGTGCACTCCATCTAGTTCCCTCTTTTACCCGTATGTAAAAATTGGAGCATACTTACGCACTTTTCACCATTTTGCATTTTGTACTTATGCTCTGTTATGTTACTTTCCTTCTGATACCATTCCAGAGGTATTTTGTTGGGAGCTTCATAGTACTCCACTTTGCTTACTATAGTGTATCATATTTATTTAACCAGTCCCTTAATGACGAGTCAGGGTTTTGTCCTATGTTGGGCTATCACACTTAGGACAGCAACAGAAAGACTGTATATTTTTCTTTGCTTTGTTGCAGATTAGCATTCAGAATAGAAAGACAAGAATAATATTAGTGGGTCAAGAAGTAAATGTGTATGACATTTTACTATTTCTAAATTTCCTTCCGTAGAAGTTGTATTACTTCAATAGGAATTTTACTATTTCATGCAGGCATTACACCATGGTACCAAAAATACTACAAAAGAGTATTGCCTTCTCAGGCCCTCACCAGCAGAATTCCATGTCAGATTTTTGGACTGTTGACAAAATGACAGGTAAGAATTGACATTTAATGGAGTTTTCATTCCCCCTTCTTTTATTATGCATGTGGTTGGCATTTTTATAGGTATAAGTTCCATTTCCATTATTTTTCCTATAAAGGGTCTATCTATATATGTTTTTATTTTCTGTTAGATTTTATCCTTTTCCTCTATATTTGAGGCTTTCTTTATATTCAGGACATTAACTTTTTTTCTTTTGTATAAGTTACTTGTATCAATAATATTTTGATATCACACATCTTTTGTAAAGTTGTATTTTACTCAAACATTTTTAAGCTTGAAGTATTTTATTAGTCTATTTTGTTTCTCCAAAACAAAATGAAGCATAAATTATATATTTGTATAAGTAATTATTATTTTTTAAAGTTCTCTTTTTTAATGTGAAGTATAATTAACATATAGTGTTATATTGGTTTCAGGTATGAAATATAATGACTCAACAAGTCTATACATTACTCAGTTCTCATCATGATAAATGTACTTTTTTGTTTTGTTTTTTGTTGTTTATTGTTTGTTTCAAGAGAAGAATTTAGTGATTCATTCCTTACATGCGACTCCTGGTGCTCATCAAAACAACTTGCTCTCCTTAATATCCATCCTCCACTAGCCCATCCCCCACCCACCACCGTTCATCAACCCTCATTTATTCTCTATAGTTAAGTGTGTCTTATCGTTTGCTTTGCTCTCTTTTTTTCCCCTTCCCCTATGTTCTTGGTTTTGTTTCTTAAATTCCACATACGAGTGAAATCATATGGCCTTTGTCTTTCTCTGACTGACTTGTTTTGCTTAACATAATACTCTCTTGCTCTAACCATGTTGTTGCAAATGGCAAGACTCTATTCTTTTTGGTTGCTGAGTAATAACCCAGTGAGTGTGCGTGTGTGTGTGTGTGTGTGTGTGACATATTCTTTTTGCATTCATTGGTTGATAGACATCTGGGCTCTTTCCATAGTTTGGCTATTTTTGGTAACATTGCTATAAACTTTAGGTGTATGTGCCCCTTTAAATCTGTATTTTTGTATCCTGTGGGTAAAACCGAGTAGTGCAATTGCTGGGTCATAGGGTAGTTCTATTTTTAACTTTTTGAGGAATCTCTGTGCTGTTTTCTTTCTTTTTTAAAAAATATTTATTTATTTATTTGACAGAGAGAGAGATCACAAGTAGGCAGAGAGGCAGGCAGAGTAAGAGAGGGTAACAGGCTTCCCACTGAGCAGGGAACCTGATGTAGGGCTTGATCCCAGGACCCTGAGATCATGACCTGAGCTGAAGGCAGAGGCTTAACCCACTGAGCCACCAAGGTGCCTCCCCTCCATGCTGTTTTCCACAGTGGCTACACCGGTTTGCATTCCCACCATGATGAGACACCCCCTCACACCTTTCAGAATGGTTAGCTAAAATTAGCTACGGCAACAACAGCAACAGCACAACAGATGCTGTTGAGGATATAAGTAATCAGAAATAGTAAAACATTGCTTTTTGGAAGAGCAATTCATAGTAAGATTGTCAAGGGAATAATTAATTGTTCCTGAACCAAACAAAAACAAAAACAAAAAAAACCTTCTGTGAGAGTAATAGTTCTATCACTTTGTTTCACGTTTACATCTCTAGGAAAGTTATCACAATAGGATTTAAAATGCATTTAAATTTTAAAGAGTAGGTAAAGGATGGATGTGAACTAAGAATGAAAAAGGAGAACCCTCTAAAACCTTGCTCAAACATATGTTCTAAACCAAATGAACTTCAGAAAAATTATACATGAAAGTTGAGGATCTGACAGTTTCCACAGAAACGTATGTCCCTGTCCCTTTGGAATATGTCCATGAATGACCAGATTACACACACTTCCCTCTATAGATTGCTAACCTGGTTGGTCCTCTGACGAGGGATGAGTTATTTGGAAGAATCAGAGAAATTCAATGTCCCACAGCATAGATAACAAATGGAAGGATACTTGAAAAAAAATGGATAAAAATAAAATGGTCTAACATCTAAATAACACAGGTTTAAAGTACGATATTAGAAAGAATAGATCGAGGATATAATTTAATCAAAATAATGATTAAAAAAATGAGAGAAAGAGGAAGAAATTATTCATCTGGCAAAGCATGATGGAACTGCTGTGAGCCAAAGAGGAAGAGGAAGTCTTGACAGCAGTTGGCCCTGGACAGAGGTCGCCTACAAAGGAACTTCAATTAACCTAAGAGCTGAATTTTCAAGGGCAGGAAGGGAAGTAAAGGAAATTGTTATATCTTTAATGTGCTGAAAGAAAACACATTTCAACCTAGAATGTTGTAAGCAGTGAAATTATCTTTCAAGAGCAAGAGCAGAACAAGGGCAGAACAAACACGGAATAAAGACATTATCTGACAACCCAAAAGTGAGATTTTTTTTCCCCCATTTCAAATAGCCAATAAAAGTTAACAGGGACAATTGCTTACAAAACAGGGGAAAATAGTTTAAGAGAGAATAATGAAACTCAAAATAAAGCAAAATGGAAAAGAAGAAAAAACAACACAAAGAAGATATTAGAAAGAAGGCAATGGGCACTTGGGTGGCTGAGTCAGTTAAGGGTCCAGCTCTTGATTTAGGGCAAGGTTATGATCTCAGAGTCATGAGATCAAGCCCCTCATCTGCTTCTTTGCTCAACAGGGAGTCTGTTTGAGACTCTCTCCCTCTCCTGCTGCCCCCCTGCCCCGCTTGTGCATGCTCTCTCTGTCTAAAATAAATAAATAAATCTTTAAAAAAAGATAAAAGGGCTGAGTCCAAGAGATATACCTGAAACACAACATCAAAAGCTTTAAATAAATTCTAAATAATATTAACCTAGATATATATTAATTAAATTAATACTGATACATAACTATTAACAGCAAAATAGAAATCAAAGCAAAAGTGTTAGCATTATATGTATTAACATCATATATATTATATAACATAAAAAAATTTTAAAAATCCAGGAAGATATATGAATATAAAATTATTGTTATCCTAAAGAAAATGATCCTGTAACAAACACATATGTAGAGAGATCACATTCATTTGAAATACAGAACTCTTCTAGTTCATAGATCACAATAAAATCATCATTTAAAATGAAAGGAGTCAGAATTTAACAATAAAGGATGTGATGCCAATTAAAACATGTAGAAAGTTTACCAAAATGTTGACTGTTTTTTTTTTTTTAAGTTTTTATTGAAACTCTAATTAGTTAACATACAGTGTAATTTGTTTCGGGTGTACAATATAGTGATCAACCCCTCCCATACATCACAAGTGCTCATCACAAGTGCCCTTCTTAATGCCCATCACCTCTATCTCACCCCCCATAACCATCAGTTTATTCTCTATAGTTAAGAGTCTGTTCCTCAGTTTGCCTCTCTCTTTTCCCATTGCTCATTGTTTTGTTTCTTAAATTCTGCATATGAATGAGATCATATGGTATTTGTCTTTCTCTGACTGACATTTTTCACTTAAAAAACAATACTCTCTAGCTCTGTCCATATTGTAGCAAATGGCAAGATTCCATGCTTTTTTAAAGGACAATACCTAGAGATGCTTAGGATCTAGATAACTTGACAAAATATGTAGTGAAAGAAGCCAGTAACAAGAGAATATTCCTTGGATATTAAGGAATTCCTTGGATATTAAGTCCCAAATAGTCGTTCCTTCAGGCACCGTGGATTGGATGTGAGAGGGCCAAAGGAGGCCTGCTGGTGAAGGTGTGTGGTCCACTGTGGTCTATATCCTCAAGTACTGTTCAAACTCTGCACCTTAACATCGTGCACTTTGCTTTATAAAATTCTGTCTCAATAAAAATAAGTAAGTGAATAAATGTAAACGGCCACTGTATAGTGGTCTTATCCAAAATTTGTGGAAAAAAATTAAAGCAATATAGAGGAAAACGAAGGAAACATATATGAAAAGAAGAGAAATCATAATTAACTACCCCCTTTTAACAAAAAGAAAACAGAAGAGTAGGAAAAACTGAAGAAATTAAAGGAAAGAAGTAATAATGGTGACTCAAACTTAGTGAAAACACATGGAAATAAAAGTACAGACTTCTTTTCACAAAGATGAGGCAAATAACCTTCCAAGATTAATAAAGAAAAATGTATATAAGGTACAAGACATGTATTTTAAATAATATAAAAGGCTTCAATGTGGGTTTATAATTATTCAAATCTTAAAAATAATATTTGATTTTTATCAAATTGAAAAGCTAAAATGGGAAAAATATAATTCACTCAAACTGACTCAGGTGAAATAGAAAAGCAAATAATTTTATAATCATCAAGGAAATTGAACTTCATGTCAAAAACTTTTCACAAAGTAAAGCAATGGGTCAAAAATTTTAAGGACAAGTTTTACTGCTCTTTAAAGTAATAGGTAATTCTGATTTTACTGAATCTATTCCTCAATGTTATGAGATTAGTACATTTTTGATACACAAACCAGACAAGAACATTGAAACATATACAAATTATAACCTGATCTCTTTTGTGGATTTAGAGGAAAAAATACTAAGGTTTAACCATTAGCAAATGAACACAACAGATATTACTTCTGGATCGATTTAGAGTCATACCACGAAGGCAAGTTTGGTTTAACATTTCAAAATAAAATGATGTAGGGGCCCCCGAGTGGCTCAGTGGGTTAAGCCTCTGCCCTCAGCTGAGGTCATGATCCCAGGGTCCTGGGATCTAGCCCGGAATCAGGCTCTCTGCTCCATGGGGATCCTGCTTCCTCCTCTCTCTGTGCCTGCCTCTCTGCCTACTTGTGATCTCTGTCTGTCAAATAAATAAATAAAATATTTAGAAAAAAAAAAAAAAAGAACAAAATAAAATGATGTAAGCAGGCAGATTTTAAAATTAATAAGAAAAATATAACTAACATAATAGGTACTGAGAAAAGGATAATGAAATCTAATGTCCAATCTTGATAAAAGCAAAGAATAAAAGTTATTTATTTACGAAGTACAGGCTGTATCACACAATTTACTACAAATGTTATACTTACTAGTTAAGTTTTACTGCATTTTTTGAAGATTAGGATTGAGACACAGATGCAAACTATTTACACTTCTGTTCATCTTTACTCAGGAAATCCTAGACAGTTTACTTTAAAAAAAAAATTTACAAGAGTGAAAAAAATTATAATTATTCGCAAATGGAATTCTTGTGTACTTAGCACATGCAAGGAATTTATAGATTATTAGGGTTAATAACAAAGTTTAGCATGGTTGATTAACAAAAAATCAATACATGTCAACAATTATTTCTTTATTTTCTAACATTTCCAAAGTATGTTTCAATACTTGTCAACATCAATATCTTTTACAACAGAAATAAAAAATAAGAAGCATCTAGGAGTAAATCTAACAAATGATGTGAGAGGCCTTTAGGAACAAAATTATAAAACTTTATTGAACCATATGAAAGCAAAATACCATTAACTATCATAAAGATGACAATGTTTTCCCAATTGAATCAAAAAAATAAAGTGAAAAACTGTAATGTAGTATGTTTATACAACAGGATAGCATATGGCAATAAAAGTGGAAGAACTATAGATGCCTGCATGAAAAATGTCAAATAGCAAAAATATAACTTTGAATAATAAAAAAAGCTTCAGAATGATCCATTTTACAAGTATTTTTGTAAAGTGAGAAAAGAAGCAAAATTTTAAAAAATGCACACATTCCTTAGGACTGTAAACCTGTTATTAGTTTGCTTACTTTTAGCTCCCCTCAATACCCAAACTTTGAGAATTCATTTCTTTCTCATGTTAAGTGTCTGGAGCCTGCATCCCTCTGGACAGGTAGCTTTACCTTGCATGGTGACTCCGTTTACATTGTGACTTGATCGTCCTCTAGAGTCACATATTTCTTTTCATCCATCTGGTTGATGGGGAAAGGGAACATGGAAAGACACACCCATTTCCTAAGCACCGTGATTCAGAAACTACCTGTATCACGTCCAACCACATTCCATTTAGTCAAGGACTTGTCCTTATCACCCACCTACACACAAGGGAGTTGGGAGATAGAACCCTTGAACTGGCAGCCGCGTCCTAGAGATAATTTTACACCAAACAAGGAAGCACACGTTTCTTGTGTAGGTCAAGGCACTTTGTGATAAAATGCAAATGAAAATCTCAAAAGAAAAAAATCACAGTGGGGCACTCAGGTGGCTCAGTTGGTTAAGCGTTGGGACTCTTGGTTTCAGCTCAGGACATCTCAGGATCACAGGATGGAGGGCCCTGGAGGCTCTCCATTCCTCTTGGAATCTGCTTAAATTTCTCTCTCTCTAGGGGCATCTGGGTGACTCAGCCAGTTAAGCATCTGCCCTTAGGCTCAGGTCATGATTTCAGGGTCCTGGGACCAAGCCCTACCACATCAGTCTCCCTGTGGGAAGCCTGCTTCTCCTGTCCCTCTGCCACTTCCCCTGCTTGTGCTCATTTTCTCTCTCTCTCAAATAAATAAATAAGATATTTTTAAAAACAAATAAAAAATAAAAATATTCTCTCTCTCCCTCTCTCCGCCCCTCCCTGCCTCTTGTTCTCTTTCACTCAAAAAGAACATTTTTTAAAAAAGATTTTATTTATTTATTGACAGACAGAGATCACAAGTAGGCAGAGAGGCAGGCAGAGAGAGAGAGGGAAGCAGGCTCCCTGCTGAACAGAGAAGCCGGATGTGGGGCTCCATCCCAGAACCCTGGGATCATGACCAGAGCCGAAGGCAGAGGCTTTAACCCACTGAGCCACCCAGGTGCCCCCCAAAAAAATCTTTTTAAAGAAAAACATAGGGATGAATAATAGAAATGTAAACATTGTGGGTATTTTGAGACAAGTTTGGAAAAGTAATCATAGTGGTACAGTGGATTTTTTGAAGATACAGATAATATACATTGTTTGGAGTAAGTACATAAATGTTCATATTATTAGTATTGAAAATGTGCATAATTTCTATGAATACTATATATTTGTTTAAGTATGCATATATACACATACATGTGAACAACAAAAAATGAAAGATAGGATAGAAGCAAATATTATAATAATGATAATTATAATAATAAATAACATTGGTTAAGACTTACTACAGACTGAGAGTTGTTTGAAGCACTTTAAATGTTCGGTTTAGTGATCATAACGAATCTATAATAGCTCTGTAATTCCCTCCATATTAAAGATAAAGTGAGGGGCGCCTGGGTGGCTCAGTGGGTTAAGCCTCTGCCTTCGGCTCAGGTCATGATCCCAGGGTCCTGGGATGGAGCCCCACATCGGGCTCTCTGCTCAGCAGAGAGCCTGCTTCCTCCTCTCTCTCTGCCTGCCTCTCTGCCTACTTGTGATCTCTGTCTGTCAAATAAATAAATAAAATGTTAAAAAAAAAAAAGATAAAGTGATGCAGGAGGAGAATTACTTGCCAAAGTCACACAGCTTGAGCAAGCCAAAAATCGCAAAGCTAGTGAAGTGGCAAAGGAGATCCTCCATTATCTTTCACAATTTTAACAGTTTTTCTAAAAGTGCATTAAATGAAGAGACAGGCCTTACCAGAGTAAAGACTTTCTCCACATGTGCTCTGAATTTCTCCCTGTTCTCTGTCCACTCTTGGCTTCTCTGAGGGCTTTCTTATGCCCTCTCCCCTGTATGGCTTGTCAAGTCCTGGTTACCACCTCCCTATATCACGTAGAATCTCTCACATTCAGTCAACCCAGTTCTTTACTTTGCGCCCCGTTCCACAGTACTCTACGGAATAGGAATAATCCTCATTTAGAAATAAGGAATAGACACGGAGAATGGTTATCGGCCATGAGAAGGATTTCAAAACTGTTAGATTATTTAGCCCGGACAGACATACAAGTCAGATTTCTGGCTGATTCAGTAGCTATATCCAGCCAGGGTTGGTGAATCAAAAAGATGTAACATGAGGCATTTGCTTGGGTCCAAAATCACCCTCACCAGTGTAGTTTAACAGGTTGAGGAGAATGTACCAAGTTCCTCTGCGCATCCCCTAAGAAGCTTCACTGAGTTCCCCCCAAAAAAGAAGTTATAATTTTACTGAAACCCAAATCTGATTATGTTATCACTGTTGCTTTAGCCAACACACTGACATACTTAAGGCTTTTGAACAAGGACAAGCCTGGGGACCCTCCCCAATACCATCAGAACAATGGACATTTAATCACTTTTGCCAATGGTCACATTTGATTATCTCATTTGTTCTACCAATTTATTTCTGTTTTCCTTCAAGCCATAATATTAAAACACAAACATAACTATTCTTAACTATATAATTTTGTAAGATCTTTCAAGCTTTCAAACTTTTTTCTGTTTAATTAGAATAATATTCATAAAACAAATTAGACTTCTGAAGACACCCACAAAATATTAAATTTATTTCTTAGTGTGCTGCAACTATTTTCAACGTTAAAATACATGTACTCATTGTTCTTAACCTTTTCTTTCCTATTTGAAATTTTTTCCCAAAACTATGCTCATGATTATGGATTGAGACAGAAAGAAATCATGAGCCCAGATTGAATAGTGTCGTTGCTGAAAAGTCTTCATGATTAAAGCAGTCTGGCATCACTAAGCTTATACTATCAACACAAAAAGCTAATTTTCAAATATAGAAGATATCACTTCAAATATTTCCAGTCATCCATGAATGTCACTCTGATTACTTAACAAAAGAAAGTTAAAGTTTAGAATTTTACTAATGAATAATGTGTAAAAGATATTTCACTATTGATGATAACAGCTATCAACATTTCCATAATAAGAGACAGCTCTGTGTGTGACTGTGGAGGGGGGAATCTTGTAGGAAAAAATATATATATATTGCTGAAGTGAGGAGTATTTCCTTGAAACTTTTTTAAAAAGCTCTTCTTTTTTTTTTAATTTTATTTTTTATAAACATATATTTTTATCCCCAGGGGTACAGGTCTGTGAATCCCCAGGTTTACACACTTCACAGCACTCACCATAGCACACACCCTCCCCAATGTCCATAACTCCCCCTCCCATACCCCCTCCCCCCATCAACCCTCAGTTTGTTTTGTGAGATTAAGAGTCACTTATGGTTTCTCTCCCTCCCAATCCCATCTTGTTTCATTTACTCTTCTCCTACCCCCTTAACTTAAAAAGCTCTTCTAAATCTCTAACACATTAACCAGAGGTGAAGATGATCTCAAGAAACAAAAACATTGGAAAATAAAATTTTAACCCATTAAGTATTTTTATGTGTCTCTTATGATCTAAACTGTCCTTTAAATTAGATTTTCTCCACTATATGAAATGTATCCAGATTTCACTAGAGAACATAAGTTCTTCTTATTTATTCAAATGTTTTATAAGTCAGTTGTAAATAACTTAGCATAACTATAACATGGGCAAAATGTCTGAAAATACATTAATAACTTAATCTTTCAAATATTTACTTATTTTTTAATACCTCTATTATTTATTTCATAAATCCAAACTTTAAGATAAATGAGTGTTTTTGATGAATTTGAAAAATATCAAATAAGAGTGCCTTAGATATATGAATAAATATCAAGAAGTACTTATAGGAATATTTCCTGCAAAAAAAAATCCACTGTCTTCATATAAAATAGTACATTCATTATATTTAAAGTATTTTAGAACTATGAAAATAGCTTATAAATATTGAAGGTAAATATTTTTACAGTATAATTCAATTTCAACAAATATTATAAAGAAAGGAAATTATGACCAGGTGATGGATTGTATGAAGCTTATACATCTTAAACAGCCAAATTTCACATTGCATTGATGGGAGTATAAATTATATTTGACCAATATAAATATTTCCTTAATGAGTTAATAATATAAATTTCATTAGTTAAAATGGTTCATTCAGGTGTCATAATATTACTTAAATATTATTTCTTCTCTGTTTATATTCAAATGATAAGATAAACCAATATTTCATATATTCTCTCCTTTCATGGTGACAAATTAAAAAAAATAAAAGTCCATCCACATCCCCTCTAGTAGTCATCAGCTTGTTGTCTTGAATTAAGTCTGTTTCTTGGTTTGCCTCCTTCTCTTTTTTTTTCTCCTTGCTTGTTTGTTTTTTAAATTCCACATACGAGTGAAATCATGTGGTATATTGCTTTCTCTGCCTGATAAAATTTGCTCAGCTTTATATTCTCTAGCTCCATCCATGTCATTGCAAATGGAAAGATTTCATTCTTTTTGATGGCTGAGTAATGTTCCACTATATATTCCACTTCTTTAGCCATTCATCATACTTGGGCTGTTAGGAGATAATTCTGCTATAAACATCAGGGTGCGAGCATTCCTTTGAATTAATATTTTTGTATTTTTTGGGTAAAGAATAGTGCAATTGCTGTATCATAGGTAGTTCTATTTTTAACTTTTTGAGGAACCTCCATGCATACACCAGTTTACATTCCCACCAATAGGGTAAAAGGGCTCCTTTTCTCCTTATCAACACTTGTTGTTTCTTGTGTTTTTTATTTTAGCTATTCTGTCAGGTATGAGGTGATATCTCACTGTAGTTTTGATTTGTATTTCCCTGATGATCAGTGATATTAAGCATCTTTTCTTGTGTTGGCCATCTGGATGTCTTCTTTGGAAAAATGTCTATTCAAGTCTATTTCATGTTCTCTGCCAAGTTTTTAATTGGATTATTTGTTTTTTGGGGGTTCGTTTTTTATATATTTTGGATACTAACCCATTATCCAGTATGTCATTTGCAAATATCTTCTCCCATTCTGTAGGTTGCCTTTTAGTTTTGTTGCTTGTATCCTTTACTATGGAGAAGCTTTTTATTTTGATGTAGTCCGAACAGTTTGTTCTTGCTTTTTTTCCCCTTGCCTCAGGAAACATATCTAGAAAGAAGTTGCTGTAGCTCATGTCAAGGAGGTTACTCTCTGTGTTCCCTAGGATTTTTATGGTTTCAGGTCTCATATTCGATCCTCAATCCATTTTGAATTTCTTTTTGTGTGTGGTGTGAGAAAGTGGTCTATTTTCATTCTTTTGCAAGTCACTCTCCAGTTTTCCTAACATCATTTGCTGAAGAGACTCTCTTTTTCCCATTAAATAATCTTTCCTGCTTTGTCACAAATTACAATTGACCATAGAGTTGTGGGTCATTTCTGGGTTTCTATTCTGTTCCATTGATCTATGTGCCTGTGTTTGTGTCAGTACCATACTGTCCGGATCACTATAGCTTGGTAATATAACTTGTGATGCCTCCAGCTTTGCTTTTCTTTTTCAAGGCTGTGTTGGCAACCAGGGTCTTTTGTGGTTCCATACAAATTTTAAGATTGTTCTAGCTCTGTGAAAATATGCTGTTGGTATTTTGATAGGGATTGCATTTGAACCTGTATTTTTTGCATCTTGCTTTTTTTTTTTTTTGAGTTACTTATGTTGGTGTTTATACGTTAAGTTCAACTATAATATTTTACTGTATCCTAGTTTACTCATAGTATGACAATACCTCATCTTATTTAACTATTCCTTTAGGTGGGTTTTATGTTTTCTACCCCATTATAACTAATATTACAGTGAATATTATTGCACATGTCTCCTCAAATACAGGTCTGAGTGTTTATCCAGAATCCGTATTTTTGGATTATAGCCTATGCACATCTTCAGTTTCCTTAAATATTGCCAAATTCTTTCCAAAATAACTGACCAATTCATATTCTAACCAATGTGAGAATTCTTATGTCTTCATGCATTGGGATGAATCACATTTTTAAATTATTCCACACAAGAGGGATTTGATCTTCTAAAATATACAATTTCTTGATCAGTGATGAGATTAAGTATCATTTGTGTACTATAACCATTCAATTTTATTCATATTATTTGTCCATATTTTATAAGTATGTTTTTCTTATTACGTCTTTGTAATTCTTATATTCTGCTTCCTGTTTTTTTATCAGTTACATGTGTCATAAATACATTCTTTCAAGTTCTACTTGATTCTGACCTTTTTACGGTGTCTGAATTTCATATTACTCTTCCACCTTTCCTTCTGAATACATTCGCTTATCAGTGTGAAAGTACTATTTTTTATTTGAGCAATTGGTAATAGCAATTACTGCAGACAGTCCGTAATGTAAATTTCAAGCATCACAGTCTGACCACGACCTTCTTTTTCCAATTCAAACCCTAATTTCAAGGATTCACTATTCCCAGTGATAGCCCTCCATCTCTTTCCCTTTATATACTGTCTTTTCTTTCTTATGTTCTTTAATTTCCAAGGTCTACATTTATAATGAGTCTTTTAAGTATACACCCTCCATAATCTTGTTTCTCTTTGAGAAACAAGTTGCTTTGGTAAAATACACCCATAGTTAAAACCCGATTCTCTAGCTCTGTTTGGCTAGAGAAAAATAAAGAGTCATGCTTAACATCCTCTCTTTAAATTTATGGCAAATAAATTTTCTCTCAACTTTCACTCTCTTACTCAACCTTCAGTTGAGTGTTATGTAATGTCCAAGTAATGGCTGATTTTGTAGATATCTTTTTGTGATTGATTTACAAGTTAGCCTAACTGTAGTCAGATAACCTACTTTGTAAGAATTATATCCTTTCAAAAATAGTGATTTTGTGGCCCAAACTAGAATCTGTCTTGGCAAGTGTTCTATATCCACTTGAGAAGAATGTGTATCTTGTGAATGTTGAATGAAGGGTTCTAAAAAATGTCATGAGGAAGTATTGGTTGATAATATTTTTCACATATTTCATATCCTTACTAATTTTCTGTCTATGTGTTTTATCAATTATTTTGAGTGAGATCTTGTGGTTTATTTCTCCTTTCAGCTTTTTAAAAATACATGTTGGTTCATGTATTTTAAATTTCTATTACTTGCTAAATGAATGATTAGATTTGCTATGTTCTCCTGATGAATTGACCATAATTTTATTACTCTCTTTATTATCAACATTTGTTCTGAAACCTACTTCGTTATTAATAGAGTAATAGAGGCAACCTAAATTTTATTCTTAATGATGTTAGTATGGTGTATCTATTTACAAAGTTGTACTTTTAACCGCTTTGTGACTTTATAGCAAATAGGTTTCTTACTGGGCAGCATGTAGTTGGTGCTTTTTTTTTTTAAATTTCAATATGAAATTGCCTTTTAAATAAGATGGTAAGACCACTTACATGTAATGTGATTATTGATATGTTTGTGTTTAAAACTACTGTATTGTCATTCATTTTCTCTTTCTCCCATCTATTTTGTGTTCCATTTTGTCTTTATCCTGCTTTCTTTGGAAATAATTAGTATTTTTTTCTGATTCTTTTTTATTTCCTGTGTTGATTTATACCTTTCTGGTATTATTTTAGTTGTGCTTTATGGTATTTGTGATATTTATCTGGTATTTATATATATGTATTTATGATATACATATGCTATTTATGGTATTTATAATATTTATGGTATACATTTTAACTCCTCAAAATTTACTTTCAAAGGCTATTATGCTACTTAACATAAAACAAAATATTCTAATTATCCCTTCCCAGACTTTACTTTGCTGCTGCCATATATTTTAGTTCAACAGATGTTGAACCCTACAAATATTGGATTGAGTGTGTGTGTGTGTAGTGAATTCATTTTAATTATTTAAATAATAATGATAATCTTTGTATTTACTCGTGGATTTTCTATTTTTGCTGCTCTTTGTTTCTTTGTATAGATCCAGGTTTTCATGTGGATTTTTTTTCCTTCTGTTTGAAGGATTTCCTTTAATATTTCTTCCAAAGAAGCTTACCTTGTGATGAATTTTTTTAGCTTCTGTATGGCTGAATGAAGTCCTTATTTCACCTTTCTTTTCTTTTTTTTTAATATATAATGTATTATTAGCCCCAAGTCACCTTTATTTTCTAAAAGATATTTTCTCTTAGTGAAAGATTGTAGGGTGGTTTTCCATTTTTCCCTAGTACTTTAGAGTTATTGTACTACTGTCTTCTCACTTGCACTGGAAAATTTTGCCATTACATCTTTAAATACTTTTTGCTACCACCACCATGCCCACCCCTTCACAAACACTCTGTAGAACTTGTTACCCACATATTTGCCTGCTCGACACTGTTGTACACTTCACTGATGCTTTGTTCAATTTTTTCTTCCCGTACAATCTTTCTCCCTCTGGCTCAGTTTTTATTAGATTTCTTTGCTATACCTTCAAGTTTACTAATCTTTGCTTCTGAAGTATCTCATCTAGTATTTATCAACTTTAGTGTATTTTCTGTTCCTTTTTTAGAAGATTTTATTTATTTATTTAGTGAGAGAGAGCACATGTGAGCAGGGGGAGGGGAAGAGAGAGGGAAAGACAGCATTTCTAACAGACCCTGTGCTTAGCTCAGAGCTCAACATGGGGCTCCATCTCCAGACTCTGAGATCACGATTGAGCTGAAATCAAGAGCTGGCCACTTAACTGACTGAGACATGAGGCGCCTCATCTTTAGTGTATTTTTATCTCTGATATTGTAGTTTCCGTGATTAGAAGTTCAATCTTGGTCCTTTGTTATTTCTTTTGTATCTCTGTGTAACATGTTCCATCCATCTTTGACATAGCTTCTTGATGGAGTATACAATAGAGTAATCTAGTTTTTAAAGTCCTTGTCTAGGGATGCCTGGGTGGCTCAGTTGATTAGGCATCTGACTTTGACTCAGATCATGATCTCAGGGTCCTCTGAGCCCCATAGTGGGCTCCCTGCTCAGCAGGGAGTTTCCTCTCCTTCTCCATTCCCCCACCCCCGCCATGTGTTCTCTCTCTCTTGCTCCTCCCTCAAATAATTAAATAAAATCTTAAAAAAAATAAAGTGTTTGTCTATTCTATTATTTGTGCCATTTCTAAATCAATTTTGATTGATTTTGTTCCCCACCATGAGCTATAGTTTTCTACTTCTTTTGCTTGACTCATAGTTTTTAATTAGGTGCCAGATGCTGTTCATTTTATGTTTGTGTCCTGGATAGTTTTTAAAGATTCTTGACCTTTGTTTGATGATTTACATGAAAACAATTTCATTCTTTTGGATATTGCCCATAAATGTTCCTAGGTCAGAACAAAGCAGATATAGTATAAAGTATAGGGTGTTTCCCCTGCTACTGAGACAAAATCTCCTCGCTACTCTATTTGTTGTCCCATTAACTGGGCATTTTGCATTCCAGTTGGAGGGTACAGGCCCTAGTCCAAGCCTTGTGTGAATGTCAGACACTATTCCCCCTAATCCTTTGAGGTGCTTTCGTTGCCAACCTCTCAGTTTCCTCACACAGTTGTGCTGATCAGTACAGGACTGTATACTTGAAGGGGACCCTCTGGAGATCTCTGGAGTTCTTTCTCTGTAGTTTTCCTCCTCTGATACTTGGACCTGCACACTGTAGATGCCTTGACTTGCAACATACTCATTCAGTGTCTGGGAGTCCAGGGTCTATTCCAAGACCTCAAATACTTCTGCAACAAGCTAGAGAAATTGTAGGACTCACTTTGTTTATTTTCTATCACTATATTTCATTGCCCGAATTCTAATATCTTGAAAGCCACAGTTCTGGTCAATAATAGAAATTCAACTGAGTGAACCATTAAGATCTAATTGGCTTATCAAATGATTCATGAATCAGGCAGTATCCCATCCAACAATAGAAAAGAACTCCTAATAGAAAGGGCTACAGAGAAGAAGACCATGTTAAAGGCCGGATAAGGAAGTCCTAAACAAAAAAGATTGTGTCTGGTGAGGTATCTTTCTTTGGGAGACCAAAGGGTCTATTAGGGAGAGGATCGCATCTTTCTTCAGGGTATGTGGGTGGGGAGCGGTTAGAAAGGGCCTATGTGGCAGTTTACCTCATTGGTGCTGGTGAAAACTCCAGATTTACTGGTTAAGATTATAGTTCTAGGGAAGATCAAAACTGCAGATAGGTCAGGTATTAAATCTTAGTCTGGTGTCCTGGGCTTAACATAAGTGACTCTGTTTTGGGCCTCTTGCTTCTATTTAAAAGCTCATATAAAAAATCTGGATTTTTATTTGTTAAAAATAGAGGTGGAAGTTGTAAATTCCACCCCAATTGCTGTGTTGTCTAAGTAGGTGGAAACTTTTTGTATGTTCTAAATGACTGTTAAGCAAGGTAATTACTTCTATGTTGATTTCCTTTTTTGTCATTACTGTCATATAAACCCCATTATCTTCCATCATTAACTGCTGCTGTAAAAACATTGTTGGAGGACTGCTTATCATTATACTTGTTAATATATATTTTTTCTGATATTTGCTTTAAAATACTTCTTTATTCCTTGTGCTCAGTTTCTCAACATGCAACTGCCTATGTGGAATTTTTTCACTGTTAATATACCGAGTGCTATTTCAACATCAAGATTTCCTAAGAAAAATACTCATGTTGGAAATAACTGAGTTTTAACTCTGCATATCACTTCTTTGCTGTTCCCTCCATTCTCTGTCCTCAAACGTCTCAGAAAAATATTGGCTTCTGAATTTATGTCTTCCTCTTTCCTACTTTTTACATTTTTAAACTTTTTTATCTTTTGATACTTAATTCTGTGTGATTGTTCTCAATTTTATGTTCCAATTTGCTATTTTTTATATTGCCTAGAGTCTATTCCTTCTATGCATTTTGAAATTTTAAAGGCTGCATTTTTGATGTGGAAAAAGTTTAATCCGTTCATTTTCTTATTTCAATTAGTCTGCTTCATTTGATTGTGTTTGTATTTCATCATTTCTTATTTTTTATGGTTGTGATGTCTTCATTTATTTCTTTGATAATAAATTTAAAATACTAGAATTTTCTTTACATGAGCATTCATGAACAAAGACATGTTAGTGCTCCGTTAAAATTACTTATCTTTCATATTATTGGATTTTTTTCTTTCTATTTGCTTTTGTGTGCTCATTTTAAGTGGGAAGTATCTACTTTTTCAGTTCACAATTACTTGATTTTTTTCATTCTGTTCTTCTGTGCTCACCCCTTCTTATATAAGAATTATGGAGTTGCCATGTTCAAAGACAACTATCTTCCTGTCACATTACACATTTCTACCCTCCCGGTGACAGTTGTATGTTATAGGTAGACTCTGTGCTAGCTGATAATAATTGTTTATTTCTGTATCATCCTTCCTCCCTAGGCTCAGAGTTCTGTAGCCACAGACCCCTTACTGAGAAACAATGCAAGCACATTCCAGCTTCACACCTTGAGACAAGTTTTAGAGAGCCCTTCTACTCCTTTTCTAACCTACTAGATTCAAACCACTACAATGCTTTCCTGCTGTATACGCAAAAGACTCAGTCTCAATCACCACTTTATTTATTCCCTTTTTTCCCAATATACAAAGAGATCATTTTTTAATCTAAAAAAATATATATAACTAAATATATATATAATATTTACATATTATATGTATAACTAAATATATATAACTAAAATTGATATGTTTGAAGTAGGAGCTCTAATCAAAGCATGCCATTATTTCTGTAAAATCTTTAACCAGATTATTCATTATAAGAAAACCATCATACCAACTAATAACTGAATTTTTAACACTTTCATTCATTGTGACACTTTTCTAAAAACAGCAAATAAAAAAAAAACCTCTGAAAGAAATTAATAAGAAAGATGACTTTCAAGCCTCTCCTACCATCTTCATCTTATAAACTGAGAGACAAACTTAATAATTTTTCTTAATTGAAATGACATGATTTTTAAAAATCATTTTTTAAAGAGAAAACCATAAAGAAGGTCAGCTATTTATAATCTGAAACAGAGAAATTAAACTAAAATACCTAAGTTATATATAGATGTCTGTTTCCAAAGAATTAGCTATAAAAGTACTTTTTCAAACTTCTAGCTTAGAAAGTATGTATCCAATTAACCATTACCTTAAAGGCTTTTCTACTTGCACCTCTTGAGGTAAGGGTCAAACAGAAAAGTTAATTGGAAATTTCAAAGTGGAATTTTAGGACAAATTAAAGAATTGCTCTTAGAAATCTGATTCGTTAGAGATACCTTGTAATTGGCTTGAAGCTGTACCTCCACCAATGACTCCATGTAGAATAGCTCTATATTGACTAACAACACAGGGTGCTAAAAGATATATTAGTTTAATTATTTCATTGAATGTATGGTCTCAATTTGGTCAGCCTGTTTAATGATGAATTAAAAGTAAAAACATATATGGTGTTAAGAAAAATGGCATAATTGTTATTTAACCTTACCAACAGGATAATCTCAACCCCAAGCACAGAGTTAACTGTATTCTGACATGCAGCTCAGCTACAGGCTACTATTTTAAAAAGATTAGTTATGAATGCCTAAAGACTATTGTTATCTTGAATAATTTATTACCACTGACTTCCTCTATTCCATCAAATTTCACTATGAAAATTGCTCTTTTCGAAGAAGACCCTAACATTAGCTTGCTACCTATCATTTTGTCACTTCTGAAATCTCACTGGGATCATCACACAACCAAACAAAAAATGGAAACTGTATTAGTTTGAGTGCTTAGGTTAACTTGAAATAGGACAAAAAAACAAAACAAAACAAACAACAACAACAAAAAAGATCCTGACTCCATATAATGATTCCTTTGTCCTTTGGCATAAGTCCTTTTTATTGAAAGGGATGAAAAAAAAAAATCCCTGGGGAAATGTTACCCAGATGTATTGGGGGGGCTTATACTTAGGCAGTGCAGAACATAAGAAAGAAAATCCCACATATTAAACTATAAGACACACATACACACACAAATTTATTTTTTTTAAAACCTGGGATTCAGGATTCAGTGATGGTTCAGTGCAACTTGTAGACCTTCAAGTCCATGAAAATTTTTCTCAAATGTTTTGCCCTTTGTCCTCAGAACAAAACTTTACTATGTCTAAATGCCATGACCTTTTTTGGCTTATGGCCGTACCCTTGTTGAAGACAGACTCTGATTTAGAGAGCAGAGAGGGACTGAACAACTTAGGTAAGATCACCTTTTTCTCTGAATGAATGAAATAGATCTTCCTGAACAAAGTATTTTTTTCTTGGGACGGTCAAAAGCCCTTTTGTTTACTCATATAATGCAGTTTGAGGGTGTTTGGTAATTACCAAAGTATTCTACTCAATTGAAGTTGAGGAAAATTCTGTAAATTGAACAAAATTTTCTTTTTTTTTAAGATGTTTTCTTTAGATGTTTTTCTTTAGATGTTATGTTACTGAGACCTATCCCTATTCTTTCATGCCATATTAGTTCCTTCACTTTACCATATTATCTTGCATTATGTCATGATTTATTCATATACTCACTTGTTTTAGGTTCTTCTGTGTTATGTCTTGTGAAGAGTACTGCCGTCACCTTTCTTGTACATGTCTTCTCTTTTATATATAGGATTTCTTCTGGGTTATCTACCTGTGGTTGGGATTGTTGAAGTAACATGTGTAAAATGTGATACTGCTTCTTAACCTCAGCAATCTGAGGGACAGTGAAGGCTAGAATCATAAGTAGCTTTATTTTGATTTAAAAACTTAGCGTATCAAATTAAATTTCAATTCATTTATTTATATTTCACTAAATTTTACACTATGTTACAACATGAGAAATTTCAATGGATAGAAATAGAGCAGAAATGGAAACTATGAAGTTCTAGGGCACGGGGGAGATTGCCCTTGCAAAGAATGGTTAGGGTCGGCCCTAGATAACACTTGTAAGTTAGGATAACACTCGATGCTATACTTGAAGAAGGTGAGGTAAGGACCATGAGGAATAAGCCATGAAGAATCTGGAGGAAGAAGGAAATAAGATCCCAAGGCAATGGCTGAGGAAGTTCAAGGAAGAGCAGAGGAGTTCATATGGCTGCGGTAATATGAATAAGGGCAAAATGATGGAGATGTTTCAGGGTAACAAGAGAGGGATGTGGACAGCTCCTGTAGAGGCCATCGTGAGGTCTTTGGCTTTTACTCTATATGAAAGGATATGATGTTAATCAGAGGAACACTATGATCTGACATGTCTTAAAAGACCATTCTGCATCACACTTGAGTGAAAGAGAAAGAGAATGATGAATGTGAAAAAAAGCTAAAAATGAGTCTAAGGATACATCTTTATATTTATTGCACTCCATGTTTGGGGGCAGCAGGTGTGCTTGTGTATTGCTGGTCCGCACCTGGCAAGGAGGCAGTGTGGACTTTCACTGCACTCTCTAGAGGGGACAAGATATAGAAACATATTTAAAATAAGTGAAGATTCTGACTTCAACAATCCTTACAATAGTATTCCGTGCATGAAATGAGTTCACTAAAAGTCCAACCTACTCACGAATTTTTTTTTTATACCTAAAAGATGACTGATGGACATTAAGGGTTAAAACAGTACTGCTCTCTGACAGTTGAGTGAAGATGTCATTGGTCATGCGAGAGGGAACATTGAACAGGAAAGAATTTGGTCAGATCTTTAAGGCATCCGGATGTATTATTGTCGTGTAAAATAATCTCTGTTCTCATTCTGAATCTAGATGAGGTATTTCTTCAAGGTCTGAGCAGAAAAATTTTTTCTAGACTCTTACACTTTCCCTAAAGATTTTTTTTTTTTTTTTTTTGCCAGAGGTCATTCAGAAAAGTTTTGTCCTTGAAAGGTTAGCTAAGTCAATAGATTTTTATTTGAAGTTGCAAGCACTCTATAGCATTTCAGCTGTAGGTGCTGATTTCTGCAGTGGTATGAGACATGGTTCTTGTAAAAATTTTCATCTATATAGTAGAAAATCAAAAACAAGTATTGTAGAGTGTATTACTTTCTGTTGAAGGTTATTCAGATATTGTTAAATGATGAGGTTAGTTCTCTAAACAGTTAATGTCATTCTCAAGATCCTATTTGATAAAAATAACAATGACAATAGATGAAATTTACAAATCAGTTTAAGAAGCTAAAACGGTCATGAATCAGTTATTTTATGATTTCATGGAAAGTAGAAAACATGCAAAAATTTTTAGGCAGTTTCATGAAGCCTCAGGAAATGGAAGATAATATTTTTATTTACAGAGAATTTATGAAACTAAGTATCTTCAGAATATGTTAGGAAAGACTAGAAGAGGTTGGATCATGTCAATAAATATCAAATTGTTTTGAGATATGAGATCCTAAGATATAAGTTTTGAGTCTTTTATCTATGTACCTACCCATTTATCATCCTTACATATAGAATATAAAGGCTAGGAAAAAAGTGGAAGGTTAAGCAAGGAACTTCAGAATTAAAACACATACAAATTAAAACACATATAAAAGACATACAAGACTCTGAAACTCCAAAAAGGAGAGAAAAATGATTTAAAAATGAGCTGACATAAGAAGAGCATAAAAACCAGGTAACCCTTGTACCCCTCCATTTTGGTCATGCGCAGTAACAGACGTGCTTAGACACTGAACACAATCCAGAGGTTCCATCCAGACAGTAACATTATGTAGGCAACCACTGTGAATAACCAATAAAAAGGCATTTGAACGTCAAAGAACTCCCTTCCTGTTCCTTTATTTCTTACCATAATTTAATAACTTAATTACAAATGTGATGAAAGTATGAAGGAATGACCCCAGGGTCATTTTCTTTGGCCATGTAACTTTACCAAAGCTTTAACATTGCTAAGTCCACTGGTCTGCATGCTATTAGGGGGAAAAAAAAAAAAAAGATTGTTCTGGAGAGGACATCATTTGCCAGCCTGCGAGGATGATCTTTGTTTAGAGAAAGCAACACAATATGATTTGGTTGGTGACAGGATTACAGAAACCTTCAAAGCCAGGCATCTCCTCTCAACGAGGGCAGCGGCACTTGGTTGAGACAGTCAATAGCATGCTGTCACTCACAGAGATGGAATCAGAAGGTGGGATACAAAGAGACAATGACACTAGGTTTTTTCTGGCAGCCCTGTTGGAATCGAAGATAGGACTGACAACTGTTAATGTCCGGTGCTGCCAGCAATAATAAAAACATCCTAACCACACTGGTGCTGAGCTGCCAAGCCTCTGGTCTCTTGAAGCCTCTGATTCTAGTGAAATCCCAGAATCTGCTTCTCTGGGCTTCTTATTCTATGAACTACTTCTTGTATTTCTAAATTGATTTTCTACATATATGGCCAAAGTCAATTTCTAATGCCTGTAACCAGCAGCCAAACCAGCTGATGCCAGTGTTGAGGAGTGTTTCCCAGATATCAACAATTTTTTAATCATTTGTTGATTTTAGTAGCTTTTTAGACTATCATTTAAAAAATCTGGTGATAGGATAATTTATGCAGTACTTTCTCTCAGAATTTGTCACAGAAGTGTATTGTACGAGATGGGTGAAAATGGATTTTAATAAGTAATGTTTGTGTTATTTTTCACCTTTGTGATTTTGGGTGTCAGTAAGTGGATTCTTGAAGTCGATAAAGTGCTTTCATTAATTGGTTCATAGTAGCACATGATTTTACTTATGTAACTTGGAAATATTTATTTTAATTTCAAGAATTCAGTAAACAAAAATCATCTGTACTTTATTTTGAGATAAGTTTATTTTTATAGGATTAAAAATGAAAGAGCTATCTTAGAAGAAAGAAGTAATATTTTCATCTTCTTTCTCTTCTTTGACTTTTAAACTCTTTAAGTGGAACCAAGTATCCATAAACACTAGGGAGACCTGACCTTTCTGTGACAAGTATAGAATAAGTGCATGAACCTCAGGGGGCATATTTGAAAGGAAATATCCTAAAGGTAATTAAGTACATTTTTCAAACTAGGGGAAAAAAATGCCTGTGTGGGGCATATTTTTAGTTGAAACTCATTTTTTAAACTAAAAATACAGGAGAAAGATTATTGTTGCAGGTTTTCAATAGGAATTGCCTTGAGAATCCTTCTCTTTGAAGAATTTCCCTGAGTTGCATAGAAAATTTGCAATAACAAAGTGATTATTATCATTGCACTCATTTTTCCCCTCATATTTAACATACCCTGTAAGTGAATCTATACCAAACTGAGTACAGTTCCCCTTTAGCTAAAAGTGTACTTTCACCTTTGCTTAAACCAGAATGGAGAATTTAAATTAATGGAGTGGTGAGATCTGTATGGATAAAAGGAAAGGTTGAAAACTAGGGCATCCTGGATTTCTTAGTTCAAATCCCATCTGATCTCTTCTTTTGCCGTGGTACAAAAGTTGGCCTTCAGATGACCAAGCATAAAACTGGCCCAAATCTAAGTAGAATCTCATTTTAAAAAATGAATAATAAACTAAAGCTCTTGAATATAGGAATTATAAAGATGCCCTATGACCACAGGTTTCATAGATGGAGACAGCACAAAGTGATATGGAGAAGAAATAGTTACATATGATATACTTTGTTCATCTCATGCACAATTTGCTAGTAACTTCAATGTCAAGATGCTCTTTACACAATGTTGTAAGTACAGCTGTAAATATGTGCTATATCTTTTAAATCTTGATTTTTATGGCCATTACACATAGTAGAGTTGTGAGAATTTCACCAGGGATTTGTGCCAAGTTCAAACAGTCCTTGAAAGATTTTAGTAAAGAATGGATATCCAGATCCATGATACTGAAGTGTTTGATGAAAATCTACATTGAATAGAAGTAGATTGTATAGCATGACCCAGGATTCAGAAATGCAGTAAAAGAAGGTAATCGAGAAAAATGCAATGGAGGAGATAGCTATGTGGCACTCGATCATTAGATTGGGATCATGTAAATGGAAGTAGCTACTTCAATTAGCTATGTACACCCTTCAAATAGAAACTCTTTTTTGAGCTCTTAGCTGACCGAACAACGCAAGTCCTAACATTTCTTAACACCTTCCATACACTTATTTATTCGAATTATATATGTGACAGATATATATATACACACACACACATATATGTAAACATATATGTTCATTCTTATTGTGTGCAATGTGCAAAGGTGGCTTGAAGTTCAAAGAAGTATGAGCACTGACTCAAAGTGAAATTACCTATTGGATAATAAGCTTAGGAGATATTGCAAATCGAAAGTCAATTTGATGTTTAATTATTCCCTCTTTAGTTAAGATTGCCAATCAAAAATATTGCCACTTTTCGCCAATAAATTATTGAGTTTTTAAATATTTAAAATTAAGGGATTTTGATACAAAACAAAATACATCTTTGCAGAGAAGAATAAAACCTCATATATAGGGGCGCCTGGGTGGCTCAGTGGGTTAAAGCCTCTGCTTCAGCTCAGGTCATGATCTCAGGGTCCTGGGATCGAGCCCCATGTCAGGCTCTCTGCTCAGCAGAGATCCTGCTTCCCCCTCTTTCTCTGCCTGCCTCTCTGCCTACTTGTGATCTCTCTCTGTCAAATAAATAAATAAAACCTTAAAAAAAAAAAAAACCTCATATATACTGTTCTATATAGTAATTCACTATAAAATTAAAAATTCCCAAACTTCTAATAAATGATATGTTTTATTTGCTTTATGACACACAAAGGTGAGCCAACTTGAATTAACATATGAATAATTTCATGTAAAAGTTGTAACAAGATTAATCCTACACTGAACATAGAAACTTACTATCCTCTGAAACAATGCTTATAGCTGAAGTATATAGACGAGACACATAACAAAATCAGTTACTGAAACTTTGTTTCAAGGTTCTTTGGTGAATTTTATTGTATTCTAAAGAATTTGAACATCTAAAAAGAAAATACAGTAGGCAAAATAGTTTTAATTTTATGAACACGTATTTTTCTCCTTCATTTTATTAATAAGAATGTTCTTCCTTTGTCCATTCCCCCCCACCCTGGGAAGCAGTTAAGCATTATTATCTCCATTATTCAGGTGACAAATAGAGAAGTCCAGAGGTTATGGCAAAGGCTACTGATATAATCAGCAGCAGATTCGCAGTATGGAGAAGTATTCCTAAGCAACTTCGTTCAAAAGCCATAGGGCAAAAGTCTGTGATGCTCTCTTTTACGATTTCATGAATTTTCCTACTCCGTTCTACCCCCTTGCCAAAGTTTTAAAGGAGAGTTGTGCAATTAGGCTTCAAAATAGCTCTTTAAAATTAGCAGTGCAAAATTTGAAAGGGTAAAAATAACAATACCGTATGAACTGGCTTCACTGTTCCAAGTCAATTGAAATATATATTTTCAGCCATTCAAGTACGGTTTTCTTTGAGATTTCAGCTGAGATTTCACTGAATAAAATATGACTCAAACATAATGCTTTAGGATAATTTTCTAAAGTCCAGGAAAAGAAAAAAAAGAAAAAAACCTGTCACGAGAATCAAAAATTAGAGTTTGTTTAAACTAGAACTACTAAAATTAATATATAAATGCTGTCATAAACACACACAAACACACACGCAGACATACAAACGTATGTATGTTTGAAGAACATAATGGAGTATGTGAGAAAGTTCTAAAATCTCTGTAATAATTGAAGGTATGAAAAAATTTATGGTGGTTATGGATGTCTAGAATTTCTAAGTGGCCTAAGAAATTGAGACTCAATAATTTTCTTTTTGACAAAGAATAAATTAGAGCACATCATTTTTCTTTTTGACAAATGATTATCTTTTATATAATGTTAACAATACAAATTACATTATGTCAGGCCTTACATCAGCTATTCAAAGCTCATTTTTTAATTAAAATTCTCATGAGCTACAGGCAAAGTGAAAATTAGTGAGTTGGAAAATGGAGGTGAGAAACTCTCCCAGAAAACTTTTTAAACAAATCTCAGGTAGAAAGAAAATTGGAGAAAAATAATCAATACAAAGGATACAATTCAAAGGATTAAGTTCTCAGAGGAGCCTTGGAATAAAGGAAGGGACTGGAAAGGATCATGTGTGTTTATAGAAATAATATCAAGTGTAGCAGCCCAGGGAAAAACAGTTTAACGTAAATGTCCTAGTGTGTGTTCCCCATAAACCAGTGCCCAAAGCGTATGGGTGCATCGATCCCAGGAAGCGAAAGGGAAGAAGTGGTTTAGCTGGGATAGGGAGAAACTGGTTTACTATCGAGCCACCAAAGCCCCTTTCTGACGGAGAGCCTGAGGACCTCCATGGACTGTGCTTCAGACATGACTTTCCTAAGGACAGAAAGTTGGGACTTCTATCCACTGACTCCCAGAGTGGCCTTTTGGGGGTTCACTCCTGAAACCCGTGGATTGCCCTAGACTGAACAAGGCTTTTTCCTAAGGCAGAGAAGCAGAAATGCTAGGTACTGAGGTGAGTGGCTGCCAGGACACCAAGAGACTGTCTACCATCACTGCTGTTGCAACTGAGGGGATGCTGTCTAGGACTCAAAAGTGTGTCTAGTACATTTACACTGAAATGGCGGGCTCATAAAATGCAAAAAGGAGAAACAAGAAATAACTTGTGTTATACATGTGCTGGGGGAATTTAGGAATATCGCAACAACCTCTCAGAAAGAATACAAAAATACATCACATTAGAAGAAAGAATGTAAGATCCACATCAGGTTTCTCAATGACAACACTGAACGTTAGAATAAAATGAAGCAATATCCCCAAATTGCTGTAAGTAAAGCACTTTACGCTATCGTTTAAATGCATAAGTGCCAAGTAAAGAGACTTCAGGCATTCAAGGTCTCAGGAAACTTATTGTACATAGAACATATCTGGGAGGGAAAAAAATCCCTTTTTTTTTTTTAATAAATAGGCAATGACTTACAAATATAAACATCAGACATGAGTGTTTGGGATCACGGGAAAATAGAAAAGATGTGTTTGGTGTTTAATGTGGGCAGTGAACATAAGAATGAGTTTTAACATTGATGAGGAAAAAGGTAGAAAAGCAGGTCAGAAAGATTAGAAGAATATAATGGGTGAAAATTTACCTTTAAATCTAAAAATTGCTAATTATGTGAAATTCATACATTTCAGAAAGAATATGTATTGGGAACACACGATTATACAGCTTAAAGACTACTGATAAAAGGAGTGTTCATCCTAGGTTATCAATTATCAATTTTATTATCAATTATCAATTTTATTATCAATTATCAATATTATCATCAATCCCAGATTGAGATAAACACTAGCTGGACATTTATAGTCTTTCAATCTTGATTCATACCCTTTCTTCGCCTTGGAATACAGTCATAACCATGAATTCTTCCCCTTTGCTTGGTTATATGATTCTACCACATATGCCTTTATGTATCGATTGACTGATCTATCACCCATCAATACTCTTGTTGCTTTTTTGTAGTTGATATAAATGGAATCTTGTATCTCATATGACCAGCTTGCTTTCTAAAGTTATAGTATATTTTGAGCATCAGTCATGTTTACGCACACAGCTTAAGATCATTCGTTTTTACTGCTACATAGTATTCTATGGGATGACTACTCCATAATGTAATCCTTGTTCTACTCTTCCATACATTGTATTATACTGTTAATGTAAATTTAGGCAGCTGCTTGCCTTTTTTACCCCCATATTTTGATCAATGAGATACAGGTCTTCTAGAAAGAGATTTTTCACAAGGATTTTACCACAAGGCATTAGTAAAGTAAAATACATAATGGACACGAAACTTGAAAATTCCCGTAGCAAACAATACTAGTTAAGCCACCTAAGCAAAACTGAATGTAGCTTATTTCATGAACATAGGCAAAACATAGGTCATTTCATTTTTTCAAGAGATATTATTTATTTATTTATTTGACAGAGAGAGAGAGAGAGACAGCAAGAGAGGGAACACAAACATGGGGAGTGGGAGAGGGAAAAGCAGGCTTCCTGCCGAGCAGGGAGCCCAGTGCAGGGCTCCTTACTAGGACCCTGGGATCCTGACCTGAGCCTAAGGCAGACTCTTAAAGACTGAGCCCCCCCAGGCGCCCCTGTAGGTCATTTCTTATAAATGTCTGGTAATCATAAAATAAACTAAGTCATCTTCTTAAAATCATACAAAATAATCACTTCTAACCAATCCCCAGCCACCTGCAAACTCTCATTGTAATAGTCAGTCATCATAAAACTTAAATAACTTCCCATTCTCTTCGTAAGCCTTCCTGTGTTGTCATGCCTTTGAGTTTCATATCAGTTTTGCATTTGAAGACTTCCAGTTCTCCAAATGGTGTTCCCTGTACAATAAATTCTTATTAAATACTATTTTACTGATTCAATTTTTACTGTTTTTGGAATTTTGACAGTGCATTTGATTCAACCCCTCTAAGAGTTTCTACAATGTTTTTCGATGTGATTGTACATGTTTACTCTCTAAAATCGGTGGTGTATAATGGGAATATTCATTATGCCACATACCAGCCCTTCTGTATGTGGCAGTGTTTTTTTGTTTTGTTTTGTTTTCCATGAAAAGAAGTTTGTTCATTTTGGTACAGAAAAAATAATCAGTATTTTCCATTATGGTTTGTATCATTTACATTTGATTTAGGAAATCCTTACTACCCAAGGAGGAGAAAATACACTTTTATAATATTTTCTAATCATGTTTTGTCTGTTTTCTCTTTCCACAATACTACATACCCTTAATACTGTCCATACTCTTGTTCTTTATTTTTCAGGAAGGGCTTGGTTATTTCTTACTTTTAATCCTCTCTATTAAATTTTAGAATTATCTTATTGAGGTTTAAAAACTAAAAAAAAAAAATACCATTGAGGTTGTGATTAGGATTGCATTCACATGTGGAGAGAATTGACAACTTGACAGTATTGATCTTTGCAGTCAAAATCGTAGTAAATTTCTTTCTGTATTTACATCTCCTTCCGTGTCTTTTTTTAAATTTTATTTTATTTATTTATTTGACAGAGAGAGAGATCACCAGTAGGCAGAAAGGCAGACAGGGAGAAGGAGAAGCAGGCTCCCCACTGAGCAGAGAGCCCGATGCGGGGCTTGATCCCAGGACCCTGAGATCATGACCTGAGCTGAAGGCAGAGGCTTTAACCCACTGAGCCACCCAGGCACCTCCATTTCTTTTATTAACATTTTATTCTCTTTAAGTAAATATTCTCCTGGAAGAGTTTGCATGTCTTAGGTAATTTATAATATTGTTATGATTGTCATTTTTGGATCACATTTAAAATTCCTGTTCTGCATCTGTAACACTGTAACTGACTTGTCTATTAATAATGCACAGAACGTGACACATTTATTTATTAATTCTAAAATTTCCATGTCATTTCTTCGAGTTTTCTGCATGGACAACCGGATAACCTGAAAAAAATAGTTTAATTTCTTCATTTTCAATCAGTTTTTTTCTTCTCTTTTCTTGCCCTAAAGTTGAGGGTATTTACTACAATGTTGAATAAAAATGGTGACACTGTATCTAGTCCAAAAGTAACTACTTTTTTTTTTTTTTAAAGATTTACTTACTTTAATTTTAGAGAAATAGAGAGTGTGTCAGGAGGGAGATGGAGAGAGAGGGACAGAACCTCAAGCAGATCCAGAGCTCAATCTCATGACCTGAGATCACAACCCAAGCCAAACCAAGAGTTGCCTGCACCACCCAGGTGCCCCCAAAGTAACTGCTTTTAATAATTTACCATTAAACATTGTATTTGTGTTACTATTTTGTGATGCTCTTCATCAGAATGTTCTATATTAAATGCTAATAACTTATTTTAATCACATATAGATATAAATTTTTACTGAAAACTTTTTTGTGTATTGAGATAATTACATATTTTATTATTTTCTCCTTTTATCTGTTAAAAGGAATCAACCCAATTATATCAGGTTTACCTTATCTTTTTTCTTCATTACTGGTTTCATTTTGCTGTGTATTAATGTCCTGTGTATTAATGACTAGACTCGTTTTTTTTTACTCCTATTACATTTGTTGTCACCTTTTGGTATCAGGATTTTATTAGCCTCATAAAACAACGTGACAAATACTGCTTCCTTTCCTATTCTCTGTAACGGTCTGAGTGAGAGTGGAATTTCTTTCTGTATTTGGTAAAATTTCCTTCTAAGGCCACTTGGATCTAGTGTTCCACTTGTATAAAGATTTTATCGAGATATGATTGATACACAATACTGTATAAAGTCTACAGCATAATGATTTGACTAACGTGTGTTCTGGAATGATCATCACAATAAGTTTTGTTAACATCTATCATCTCATATAGATATAAAATACAAGAAGAAGAAAAAAGTGTTTTTCTTGTGATGAGAACTCTTAGCATTTATTCTTTTAACAACTTTCCTATGTATCATACAGCAGTGTTAACTGTAGTCACCACGATGTACATTATACCCCTAGTACTTATTTATCTTATAACTAGAAGTTTGTAATTTTGTGCCTCTTCCTCCAATTCTGTCACTCTCATCCCCCACCTCTCGTGACCACAAATATGATGATGAGTATTTGTTTGCTTGTTTTTAGAATCCATGTATAAAAAGGATCATACAAATCTATCAAATTTATCTATCTATCTATCTGACTTAAGCTGACCTAATTTCACCTAGCACAATACCTTCAAAGTCCATCCATATTGTTGCAAATAGCAGGAGTTCCTCACTTTTATGGCTGAATAATACTCCATTGCATATATATATATATATTAATATCCCATTGCACATATGTATACACACACAAATTCTTTATCCATTGATGGGCACTTAGGCTGTTTGTATGTCTTGGTCATTGTAAATAACGTAACCATGAACATGGGGGTGCATATATCTTTTTGACACAATGTCTTTGTTTCCCTCAGATATACTCCCAGAAGTCTGATTGCTGGATCACAAAGTATTTCTATTTTTAATTTTTTGAGGAACTTCCATACTGTTTTTCATAGGGGCTGCCTCAATTTACATTCCAACCAACAGTCCACAAGGGTTCCCTTTTTTTCCACATCTTTGCCAACA